>NW_005054306.1:6880190-6900215 GCF_000277835.1 Geospiza fortis
CAGGAGACAGAAGATATAACTGGCCATAGAGCAAAATAAACCCAAATAACTACAGTGCAAGAAGTCTGCAGAGCCACAAATATTTTAGCAGCTAAGACATGTGCCTGCCTTTATGCACAGTAGAAAAATGCTTTTGGCACTATTAGTATATATATATACTGGGGAAGTAAACACATCAGTCTTTTACCTCCTGGGAATCTGCATAGCAGATTATTGGAGAATATTCTTCTATAATACCTTAAATGCTAACCATGAACATTTAAAATTCATAGAGCTTCATATTCATAAAAGCATGAAATTTCTGAAACTCAAATTTCTGGTTTGGAAAAGCTTTATCTCTTCTGCTAATGCCCTAAAGAAGAAAATGCATGAAACAATACTTCATGGCATCTGTCTTGTTCCAGTTGTTTTGTAGCTTGTTATTTGTTGCCCTTTTGTTTTGTTAACTTAAGAGCTTGAAACAGGAACCTAGATGACTAATGAAGTGGAGAAAATTAGAGAGGAGCTTTATAGCACCTTTGGCACCAAGTGCTCAAGAGAGTTCACTTACCCATTATAGGGATCAGCTATAACCTTCTTGGGGGATGTCACGTAAAGAGGAGTGACGTCTTCAGCTACTGTGCAGTTCTCTAAGTGGCAGACATGTATCTGGGGAATGAGAAAAAAAATGGGTGATGCATTCATAGTGTGTTTGCAGAGCAGACAAGCTGACCCGAGATTCCTTCAGGGGATGGAGAGAGTGAAACACCTCTCTCACAGTCCTTGGTCCTTCTGGGCTCCTGAGTGTTCAGTCAGCCAAGTATAACCCTTGTACACAAAGCCATGACAGCTTACCCTGAAGCTGTCAGTCATGCCTCTAAGCTGGAGGGAAAACTGGTTATCCAACTGCCTATACTCAATTTGGAGGGTATAGGCAAACTGTTCTTTGAAATGATCTGGCAGGGAAGGGAAGTGTTTCTCTGGTCCTGGAAGCAATACCTTGGAATTCAGACATCTCTGCCATCAGTCTGTTCATCTACAGCTCATTTGTATCTTTTCATCACTACTGCTTTTCCTGCTCCCTGTTCAGTAAGCAAAAGATCAAACATGGCAAGAGGATTAAAAAAATAAAAATCCCCCACTAACCATTATGGGCAGGTTTCTAGTCCTTTGTACATTACAGGATTACATGGGCACATACAAAGTCTGGCCATTAGTGTAACGGATGTTTTATGGGTAGGAAAGCCAGTGCAGGGTTAATCTCCATTTTCACTTCCAACTGAAACAGCTGTAATCTGAGCTGTTGCTATTGTATGAAACACTTAGCATCTTTTGTCAATTATGACAGACAGCAAAAAATCACTATCTAGTTATCTGACCACCTTCCTGAGGCAGAGTAGGAAATGAACAGGGTAGATGGGTAACCAAGAGAAACAGTGTGCCAATACTGGGTATGAGGAGGGTGTGAAGGCAGTCTCAAAAATGAATTAAAACCAAAACAGTTATGTACTAAGGAGAAAAACAAAGCAAGGAGCCAGAGTTCCACATAGGGTGTTTACTTTAAATATGACCTGATAGGCAAGACTTTCTTCTTTTTTAAATTACTAAATATGTGAATATTAATGTTATATTAAAATATATTTTTGTAATTCTATTTTGTGCATACGTATCTATACATAAATAATATTTTTCTCATGTAAAATTAATCATGTAATGGTTCAAATTAAGCACTAGGGCATTACCTTTTCATTCATGACAAAGTATATCCTCTGGTAAAGCCAGTCTACTGAGATGGACACAATATTCCCCCAGCCAGCATAAAAGAGCATTAGGTCAGATACATCAGACATATTTGCAACTCCTTTCACCCAGATAGAATTCCCTTCAGAAAAATAGACAGCTTGCTGATAAACATTCACAGAAATACCTAAAAATAGAAAGATACGTGCACACAGATAAGAAAAGTTTCCATTTTTCAGTTAATTCATCTGCTTGTCTTAAAAATATGTATTTTTCAGTCTGCAACCCATCATCATCAGAGAAAAGTTAACTGTTTTTTCTCCTCACTTGTAGTATTCTTTCAGATAATAAGGAAACATTCCCATTTGTAAGTGACATTATTATAGAGAATTGCCCTTCAGAAAGGTAATCAAAGAGAGGACACGTAATATGCAAACTGACACTGATTGCCCCTCTACAGGTCAAACAGATGCGGCTGGCATCTCCTCACAAAGCACCACTCACTCTAGAATTCAAGCTTGAAATAATCTGTGCCACCTCTGCGCTATCCAAGGCTATTTAGTCAGGGGCAACATTCTTTCTCTGGAGCCTTTATGGCTCTGAAAAATTTGGTAGATAAACTCAGATTTCCACACTGTCACCAAGGACCGGTGTAGATAAGAAACATTGGAGTGGTGAGTAATTTGAGATAACGTGGTTATCTGGTGACTCCGGCTGCTAAATGACTCATTAGTACGCTAACGCACTAGCACTATATTTTAGAACTTGGCATTATTTTATTCGGAAGTTTGAACCACTTCATTTTCCCCATATTCACGTTGAGAAAAAGTAGATATTAATTGCAAGGAAACGTGGATTCATCTTACCTCAATTTAGATACCTACAATGTAAAAAATGAACCAGCTGCCTAGATACAGTGGAGAAACAATTGCACTGGGGAGAACCATTTATCGCTTCCTAATGTCTGTCACTTCAAATACATCAAATCACATCCTGAAAGCTCCTATTTCTCCTGATTGACTATAAAGGGAGACTAGATACTGTCTCAAGCTATGTGAGATGCATTCTGTCCTTAGTGTAAAGAGGTCTTAGTGGCACTTGACAGAAAAGGAGAGAGCCCAATCTGATTTTACCTGTGATGTTGTGGTATATAGCACCATTTGGCAGGCACTGAGCAGCTTCGAGGAAATGTCCTGTGTATCTCTTCCTTAAGGACTCTTTTCTGGATAGGAAGAGCCATGAGGCTTTTTCCTTAACTGGCAAACAGGGAAATTCAGAATTCAGATGACCACAGCACATTGCTAACTCAGATACATCATTAATAGACACGCATGTGCATGTGTACCCAAACATACGTATGTCTGTAGGTATGGATACATTAGCAGCAACAGACCAAAACTTAAACCCTTTGAGTGCTGAAAGCATATGGAGTTATTCACCATTACATTTGATTCTGGCTCCTCACACAGAGTGAGAACAGGCCATGTGAATTTCACACCATCATTTCTGGGACAATAGTCAGTTCCCTAGTGAGGGAAGGTAAGCTGGAGCAAATGAAGCCTTACTGACTCAAGGAAATAAAGGCACTAAGACATCCATGTGACTTCAAGATCCAGCAGAAATAGGACATTTAACGCCTCTGGACCTTTTTGAAAACTCCAGTCAAAGTAAAATATTATCCCACAGAGCTGGAGAAAAGCAAGACAAGTATGCTTATTTCAGGTGTTTTATTGTAATGATTAGTGATTTAGTCAAAAAACAAGTACTTTTTACAGATACAGATGATAATGGGATAATATCATCTGTTCCAAAGGTGATAAACTTACTTACATGTTTGGGTTTTTTTAATAAAGTCACAGAATTTAAAGTCAACAAGGATAGTTTTGGTCACATAAACTGATTTCATGCTTATAAAGGCCCAAGTAATTTACATCAAAACCTCTGCAGTAAATCTGTACTTTCTGTCTGGGCTATACATCACCCTGGGAAAGATAGCTTGCCTCACTTCTGAAGCTCAGATCCTTGGAAATCTAGCACACACCTTGCTAAACTGATTGTTACCTTCATTTTCAAAGATGGTGTATTATTTCAAGTATGATTTTGGCTAATTTCCATCAGCAAACAATCCTTTTTTTTCTCCTCTTCAGCTTAAGCAGCTGTCTGCAATCAGATATCATTTCCTCATATGGATATCACAAAACTGTGATCAAATGCTGTCTTAATTTATTCTGATAATCTGCATAGATTGAGCTGCGTGAATTTCTCACATGATGCACTGTGAGTAGTCTCAATAATGATGCCTTCAGAGCAAAGTACAAGAGGCCAATATTACCTCTTTATCTCTTTTCAAGTAACGTTTCTTGCAATCTACTGCAGAAATCAGATTCTTTCCCCGACCCTTGTCAGGGCTCAGATCTACACAGCTCAGTGCCTGATACAGTAGCACCATTTCTGGACATGACAAAAGGCTGTTCCTGTTAGTAGAGAGAGAAAGCATGTGCCTGTGCAATTCAGGGGGAAACAACTGAAATTTTATGTGGTGACTAGTAAGGGGGGGTGGGGTGGCTCCCCACCCCCATAAGGCAGGGGTTTCAGGGGCTATGGTGTTTGTTTGTTTGTATTCTACCTTAAATTAATTGTTTGTCAATTGGATTGACATAGTGAACACAGTCCGGATGTTTCAAAAAGGACACAAATATTGATAACTCAGGGTGAGCCAACCTTAGAGCAAACCTCTGTGGAGTCGTAAGTATGGAAACATCAGTGTGTCTGAACTAATAAACACAGACAAAAAAAAAAAAAAGGCCAATATTTTAAGAAGCACTAGAGAAGCAAGTTCAATGTCTCTAACCAATGGCAATTCAGAGACAGTCTTGAAGTGTTTTCATAAAGCTGAAGCATTTCCAGATGTCTGACAACTGAATCTTTTCATGAGAAGGGAAGTCTTTTATTTTCTTTCCTAAAAGAACATTTTGAGAACATCGATTTCACTCTTATTTGTGTTCTATCTCAACGTGTATCTTTCTCTGCCAATTAACTGATAATTCTGCAATTCTTTGAGTAATAGCTATAGTGCATCATTACCTTCAATATTAATTAGTTGATATAGTAAAACAAATACCTCAGTCAAAGAGCAAAAATAAAGTTGGTACGATTTCACATATTTGGCTTGAGATAATTGAGAATTTCACATATTTTGCTCGAGATAATTGAGAATTTTTGACAAAGGAGTTTCACATTAAGTGATCATTCCCATGGTGTTCTGCCTTATCACATCCACAGCTGAAGAACAGGCCCCTCTCCGATGTGCTATTGACTCTCCAG
This sequence comes from Geospiza fortis, assembly GCF_000277835.1. Classification (NCBI taxonomy): domain Eukaryota; kingdom Metazoa; phylum Chordata; class Aves; order Passeriformes; family Thraupidae; genus Geospiza; species Geospiza fortis. The sequence continues at coordinate 6,885,234 of NW_005054306.1, forward strand.
TGTACAACTCCTTGACATATTCACAGTCTAAATACTTGTACTCCTACCAGGAATGTGGCAGGCCAGGGAACATGAGTTTGTCCCCAGGAAGAGACAGTGGTAGGGATTCTGCTGCTTTTGTACCTTTGGATGCCAGGGTTGTGATGTTGGCTTCAGCAGGGGGTCCAGCACCGACCTCATTAACTGCCACAATACTGAACCTATGGCACACCAAAGAGACAGGTTTTGGTCAGCAGGTTCCTTTTGAAAGATTGCCTGAGAAACATTTTATTCAGCTGGGAAGCTGCTACAGAAGTGTTTGACTTTCAGAAAATGCCCATTTAAATATAATGCTCTGGGAAAATTTAGAATAAAAACAAAAACAACCAAAGTCTGAATTGCCCAAAGGCCTAAAAACAACAGCATCTTCTAAATTTCAATTCAAAATTAGTTTTCAGACTCAGAAGAGCAACTCCAATTTAATTTCCAAGGAAGAACTGCATTTACCAGTGCAAGCAGAATGCAGACTTTTGCGTTTAATAAAAATGAAGGAATTTTTCCAGATGCTTACAGGACCAGAGAAGATCCCTCTATACTAAAAACATGCCACACAAACCTAAAAAATTAAAAACATCAGCTAAGAAAATGGAGCCTCCCAGCCCTATATCCAGGTGCTTTTGCTTCCTCACCATCTGACTTCTATAAAAGCAGCCAAGTCACCTGGGATAACTCTGTTACCTCACGGAAGGTGCCCTTGCTTTTGGCAAGGATGCAAGTAAAGAGCACGGTTATGCAGAAGTGGCATTAAGGCATACTTGGTGCTATCTGAGCACGAAGCGTGACCTCACACCTGGCCATGTTGATATCTTTGCTCTTTGCTTTTTGTACCTGTAAGTGGTGTTTGGGAAGGTGGAGTAGAACTGAAAGCTGTGCCCTCTTGAGGCTCTCAGCAATTCATGATTCTCGCTGTTCAGGTGCAAGTTATATCCAATAATCAATCCGTTCGGAAAAAGTGGTGGAGACCAACTAACTTCAACAGTATTTGGACTTGAACTCTGAATGTCTTTAATGACAGGAGCTGTAGCAGGAACTGCAAGACAAATATCTGACTCCGGCACTTGATTAAGACATTAATTGATTTTGATTTTTTAAATACATTTTTAAGTTTCACACCTGTTAATTCATTTATACACCAACAAATATTATAAAAGACACTTAACATTTCAGCAACGTTCCAGTTTTTTTTTTAATGTCCAGGAAAACAGGATTGTGTTTCAATCAAATACATGCATAATTATGGACAAAAGTATCCCATGTGCCCTCACAATTTTCTCCATGTTTCTGTGCTTGTTTTTAAAACCAAAGACAGGGAGAAATCCTAAATCTTCTAGGTCAAACAAAAAGAACCTAAAGTTTTTTTAGTTTTGTCTTCTGCAGCTACCCAAGAGATGACATACATGTGATTCTAAAGATTAGACACTGATGTCTTCTGCCAAAGAAACAACAATGAAACTCAAGTGTTTCTGTTAAGGTCCTGAAAGATGGAATTAATGGTGCAATTCATTACCTCCAAAAGCATGTGTCCGGTAGCTGGGGCTAGGTGGAGAATGGAGCTGCAGCCGAGATGTAATGATCCAAACCACTTGAAACACGTATTCGGTGAAGGCCTGAAGGTCTTTGACAACATATGAAGTTTCAGATACTACCTAGATTAATGCACAAACACAGTTGGGCTTTTCCTTCCTCCAGCTGCAGCTACTTTTATGAGGGCAAAACAGGTCTCATACAACAATATACATATTTCAGGAGAAAAAAAGGGCAGCATCATAAGTTTAAGAGGAAATTCTGAAAGTTATTTTCAGCATAGACATTGATTTTCCATCTCTTCAGAACATTTTCTCTTCTCTTTCCTTAGAACACAGCACCAAATCCCAACAATGAGCAGGTAGATCAAAGGATTGAGACAATATTAATGCAATAGGTAATTAATTGATGCAATATGACTTTTAAGAAAAAGGCCAAAAAAAAGCGGAAATAGTAACATGTTACAAGCAATGTATTTTAAATGTATACCACAGGTTTCAGATACAAAGGATCCTAGTTACACTGAAATATTTATTGTCTGAAGTAATTGCTCCCTATTATTTCATCAATGATTCATTGGGAATAACTTCCTGCTTAGCAAATTATCTTTACTTTTGATTTGTGGCACCAACTTGTAAATTGGCCCTGTAAATTGGTCCAATAGAGATGATGGCAAGATAAAAAGTGTACAGCTGACGCAAAAGAACAAATTATGAGAATAACTCTACTGAGTCAGAACAAAGGTCTTTCTAGCCAAGTATTGTGCCTTGACAAGAACCAAAAAAAGTTCTCTAGGGAAAGGTATTAAAAAAAAAAAGAGAAGAAAGCCTACAGCTATATTTCTCCTGAATATTCTCATTGGCTTTTCACAAGCATGACTCAACATGAAACAATGGGAATATTTGCATTTATTAGAACTTGATTTTTTCTTCTGCTATTTTTTCCAGTCACTTCTCAAACCCAATTTAGTAATTTTAGCAATTTTAATATTCAGGAGTTTAAATTTAGCAATTTAACATCCACACGTGCCAGGAAGTAGCTGAACAGTCCAACTACTCATTCAGCGAGGAAATACATCTTGCTAGTTTTGAACCTGCTGCCTGCTAGTTTCCATCAAGGTCCCTAGTTCCTGTGCTGCAGGAAATGGGGAATAATCCTCAGCTTCTCAGCTTCCCCATGCCACTCATGATTTTGAAAATCTCTTTCATGTACCTGATATATTATCCAATATCTTTCTAAAAATAAAAAATATCAAAGAACAGCCAATTGCCTTGCAAAGTAAAAGGAGGTGTCCTCCCTTACCTCTGTGTACCTCCAGTCACCAGGGAGCTTGTTGAACTTCCACTGGATAACATATCTCACCCCAGAGATGTTAGCTGCCTTCCACCCTAATGTGACACTGTGGTTTCCAATGACAGATGCAAAGGGTGCACTAGGTTTGTTCAAGTAGCCTGAAGGGAAAATACAGTATAACAGTAAGAAAAAGTCTTTCATGAGAATCCCCACATCTCAAAGGTAAAAACCTTTTACCTCATGTACTAAAAGCTGCAAAGCCCATAAAAACACATAAAAGAATATATTGAAAATGTTGCTGAGTAACTTGCATGGCATTTTAAAGGCAAAGACAGTTTGATAAGTCAGACAGAAATGGGCCAGGATCAATGTGAGCTGTTGTGACTACTACCCCATACTTGCATAAGTGCATTTCTAGTTACAGCTGCTTACTAAAATTTTTCTGAATATAAACATACAGAGGGCATAAGAGACTTCTGAAAATATTTTCAAGGGGACTATTTCAATAGCACTGTATTGGCCCAAGATATCATCTTAAACAGTTGAGACTGGATTCAAGTCGTCTCCTGTCCATGAAAAGGAGGGAATAATGTTTTACTCCAAGATAAACTTCAGTGCATTTGTTAAAAGAAAAAAAAATAGTGTTAGTTTTCTGATTAATGAAAATATTCAAGACTTTCTTATTTCTTAAATAAATCCAGATCATAGAACAAGACTACAAATTTATCAGGCTGTCGGTTGGACACAGGACTCTATTCAGACTTACTTAGTGCTTCATCTTCATATGCATCCTCTGCACAGCTACAGCCAAACTTACAGGAAACTGTCTGTGTAGGGCACAGAACTCACTGGTTAGCTTTGTGTGAAGGCAAACTTCCTTCCAGAATCATGCAGACACATTTTAAATACATACAAATTCTGTGGACATTTTGCATATGCACAAACCCAGTGGAAATAATTATATTAAATCTAAAAAATAGCACTACCATGAACTCACTCCGAAGGTTTTCTTGAAAGACTTTTCATCAATTCACTGGGCCCTGAACTAAAGGCTTCCTCCTAACACACTGTCCCCTTTGTGGAAAGCATGAACGTGGGGCTACATTACAGTTGGAAATAGACTTCAGTGATGACCATGGAGTTAGGAAGACAAGGTTTTTTACTAGTTACTAATATATTCCACATGTTGCATTTTAGCCTTTCCTGCTTCATGTATTCCCTATGAATGAGGCACATTCTTACAATGCATTACCAGTGAATTTTCAAAATAGCTGAAATCAGCAATTTTTTGTAACAGCCATGCCTAATTCACACTTCCTTTTCAGCAGCTACTCCTTCTGTTACAGTTGTGCCTACAAGCTGCAAATATAACAAATACCCCAGGGCAGTGAGCTCCGCAATGACATCCTAAGAACAGAAAATTCCCGAGTTTTCAGTTCAAGTAGGGAAGATAAATACAATGTCATCCTGCTTTTTATGCAGAGAACTTAAAAAGAAGTAGAAACCTGTTCTAGGTAAGTCTCAGTAGCTTTAAAACTACATGCAAGACTGAGTCTCCTGGAAATCCAAACCTTTCGAGAAGTGGTGATTTGAGCTTTTCCAGGCAGGAGGTTTATTTGGGCTCATTTTATTCTGCAAGTTCATTCGCCTTTAAAGTCTTGAAGTTTGCTCCACACAGCAGCAACCTTTCAAGTGATAATCAACCTTTGGATCATTCAGAAGCAATTCATTATGGCAGGTGAGGGAAGTTTTTAAATTGCTCTTCATATGATTTGAGGAAACACATTTCCAGCACCCCATGGAAACTGGTAAGACATGTTATTTCAGACAACACAGTTGCAATCAAGACAAACTTTGAAAACTTGCTTAGCTGTATATTCCTAGGTACATTATGTCACATCCAGACATTCAGGGCCAAGTGCAACCACTTATAATTTTTTCCAATATTTTCATATTCAGAGAAATAAAATAATTCCAGGTAAATTATCACCACTGTTAGCAGGTGAAAATTCAGGTACTAGTAGATATCTAGTGTACACTGGAGCTTTAATTTATAACTAATATTTATTTGTTTTAAGGGGTAGTGTCCCCAGATTCCATGCTGATTCATAGTGCCTTCTGTCTCATTGAACACAGGTATTTCTGAACATTTGTTATTTGTTGTGTTATTCTTTCTTCAAAAATCAGAAGAACCTGAATCATAAATCCAATTTTCGCTTGAGGTAAGAGGAGTGCTAAGGCTCCTAACCTTAAATTTTAAGGGCAATTTGCCAGCTGTTCTACTTGTGAAAAATAAATCCTCATATTTTCTCCATCCATCAGCAATGTTCTTGTATAAACCACAGTCTGATGTCTTTTCTTGTGACTGTTCCCATGAAATTCAGTGGCAATCCACTGTGCCTAGATAGAATGAGAAATACTAACAGATTTCAGTCACAAGGTGTATTCAGAAAACAGAACTGAGCTAATGCCAAAGAAAAAGTCCCACTCTTACTCTCACTCCTTTGCTCCACAGGCTGCAATGACCTGATCCTCTGGTTGCAATGACCAAAAAAGCCCCTGCAGAGTCAGCACATTTAATTGGAATACCGTGTGACCAGACAGGCAAAGAAAAAAACCCCAACACAAAAGCAACAAAACCCCCACACTCATTTTATGCTTCTACAAAAGTAATTTGGTTACTTCTTGGACTGGTCCTACACTCTAAAACCACCATTAGTAAACCTTTGTCATCATCACAATTGGATAGACTAAAAAGCGTTAAAAAAAATCCTTTTGATCAAATTTCCAGATCAAATACAATGGGTTTGTATTCTACTCGTGACTCTCTCTAACTCCTCCATCACCTCCTTGAAATGTGTTGCTTCCACCTGGGATCAACCTTCATCCTGAGGTCTCAGCAGTGCCAAACACAATCTTTCAATCATCTCATTCCTATCCTATCCCATCCTATCCTACACTCTATGTTCATGCTGAAAGCGCCTATCTCTTTACCAGCACTTTGTTGACCCAAACTCATCACTGTGAACACCAGTCCATCCACAGAACTACCCACTTGAGGTCTCTTTCTAAGGGCCCATATGTTGTCCCTTACTGAATAGCATTTTATTTCATTCAGACTCTATCCAGGCAAGAGTTTTGTCTTTTAGCTCCCACTCTGTTTCCACTTCTTGCCAAGCTGGCATCATACCAGTCTTAACAAGCATTCTCTCTGGATAGTCTTTGATGGAATTAATGAAAAACTGGAAGAACAACACTCTTGTGAGAGCCTAGAACATGGTTTACATAGGTCTGTCCTGTTCCATAACAGTGAGATTTGTCTGCTTTCTTAATGCAAGCCTGTCCTTGGTCACCATGCTGAAAAGGTATGTAACTCATCCTTCAGCTTTAGGGAGTACAAAACAATTACACCTGAATTGATAAGTTTGTGTATCTACATTGTATTTCTTAGCACTGTGTGGACATAGCAATCACTAAAATAGTGATTTTTTTGTATTGCTCTGATGGTATATAACTTACCTCACATGTTCTAGTGTATGTCTCATTCTGCCAAGAAACAAATTAATAAAATATGGGGTTAGTAAAATATAATCACAGAGTATTTCAAACAGATAATACCAATTTATTAGAATTACTTACAGTGAAAGTACATTACAAAACTTTATCACTGGCAACTAATGAAAGAAGGGAAACCCACACTTGAAATCAGAAAGACATCATTAGAGTGATGCTAAGGTTGAATAAGATTCAGGTGTTCAAAATATGTAGAAAACTTAGAAGTTTGAAAGCTATCATGGCAGTTTTCCCAGACCAAAGCTAGTTCTCAGCCACCTGGTTTAGTAAAAACAAGAAATCAATCTACCGAGGGCCTAAAATGTGCTTCATTTACATCTGCATGCAACTCTGAAACAGGTCCAATAGAGTAAAATCCTGAAAAGCACTAGTGCATTCTCACTGTCTGAAAACCTGCATTAAGCTGAATGAACTGCAAAATACATATATTCTGACAAACTAATTGAAAACCTTTGATATTAGATGCAACTTGCATAACAAGAATCATTAATTTTCCAAAACAGAATTTATAAGGAACAGAGAAAAAAAATGTAGGCATTACAGCAATTCACAGAAACATTGCTCTGATTGGATTTTAAACATCTGCCATTGGATAGGATACTTGACAGGCTGGAGACAAGTGCTCTAGAGCCAAAGCTCAGGTAATACTCACACTCAGGTAATACTCACACATTTCAGTGGACAGTCAGTTTGCACAGTTACATTCCAAAACTGACATCCCTGTGTACACTGCAAAGACAGAGGATGGCTTTAAAAATTACTTTGAAAGCAGAATTCCAAAGGCAAGTGTTGCTCCAGCATTAGCAATACATTAAAGGTACACACGGGTATTATAAGTACTCAAATCCTACAGTAAGACAGTTATGCTGTATAGTCCCTTCTCCATGCAAAACCAAATACAAAGCAAAATAAATTCAGTCTTGTTCTGGGAATGAGTTTACTCAGCCTGCTACAATGTGGCCAGCACTCCCACCATCCCAGCTTTGTTTTACCATTTACTCTCTGTGCAGAAGCAGCAGATATGCAGTGTGCAGGACAGCAAAGCACAGAGAAAAGCTGTTCAGCACAAGCCCTCCCACATGTGCGTGCCAATAGGCATTGGCTTTAAACCATGAGTTTTCAGAGAAGTAACAAATATTATGTTGTTCAGTTTTGATGTTGGACCTCTCTTGTTCATGCTGTCCCATCTACTTCTTAACGATTGTGAAGGTTTTTCTTTTTAAAGGGAAGCTGGAACAACTTTAGAAGCAGAAGACTGATACTGAGTGCTGGAAAGCCTCATGAAAAATATAGTGCAAACTTGATAACACTGAGCAAAGATACTCAGTAACTTAAACAGGTGAGTCAACCTTGCTATGTATTGTCACTGACAACACAGACTTTTATGGTCCCAGCATCATAAATGGCCCAGCCTCGCTCAATACCAGGTGCTGGGAGGCTGCTTGCCACGAGTCTGTGGCAAATACTGAAGTTTGAATTCTCCACCACTCTTCAAAGAATATGTATAATCACTGATATTGAAATTGGCAGGAAAAAACCTTGTAACACAATCTGGGCCATTAAAAAGCAGGTTTTCTTTATCTGTACAGGACACACAGAAAGACACCTTATTTCTGTGTGTGCAGTGAGACTTTTCAAAAAAATATTTATCCACTATAATCATACCTATAAATTGTGTTTTATAGGTATTATAAAATTATCTAATACATAAAGATCAATTTCCTAGAATTAATTTCCATGTAGCTGCCTCCTACTGGAAGTCCTGTTATGGTCCTGAAGGTTTATCAAGAGAGGTCTCTGGTGGCCATATTCACTGAATGCTTCAATATTAAAGGTGACTTTTCCTTGAACTTTTTCTTTGACCATGTACTATTGCTTCTTGTTACATAACTTGCAAAAACCCCACTGTAGTCCTGTTTATCTGTTTCTCCACTGGTTCCAACCATGCTTATCATCCTGCATGCATACCTTTACATTCTTTTTTTCTTTTTTTTTTGCCAGTTAGTCTTTAAGCTTTATTCAGCAGCTTCATGGGAGCTGAAAAGTTTTATTCTCTCTGTTACCTATCACCACCAGCTTGAATTGCATTTGCAATCTGAATTAGGAAATCAGCTGAAATCCTCCAAAAATGGTTCTATGGAAAGCTCACGTTAAACCTCCATGACAGACACAACCATTTGAAGTCATAAAGAACTCTAAATGTTCAACAATTATAAGTTTTCTTACACTGAATCACTGAGAAAATGAAATAAACTACTTAACTGTACAGAGGTAACTGAATAAGACAGCTACACGTTGGACAGAACACTAGTTTTGACTCATTGTCTCAAAAATGAGGGGTTATAAACTTTGTAGACCACAAATGTGAACATAACTCACAGCAGAGATCATCACCCTTTACACTTTTTCCTTAAATAAAAAATATAGCCATGTCTCTAAAAATCTGAACCAAATCTACCCACTCAACTTAGTGACTTATGCTAGACAGGCAACTGCGCACATTTTCATGAATTCTTTGAAAATATGATCACTGTACCCATTGTATTCAAATACCAGGAACATAAAATGTCCGTAATTAACAAAGTAAAGCATTACTCACTGCTCCAGTGATGTCACTAACATTGCAAAGGTTAGTAATTCCGAGTTCTCCTTCCTGTAGGAAAATATATAATTTTTTTAAAGTATCAAAATATCTCCCCAAAATTCTTTGATTAAAACACACTCAGTCATCGGCTTCTTGTAAACCAAATTTTCTTTGGCTGATGTTTCCTCATCTGGAGAAATTTACTGTTGAGAAGTAGCTTCTCACTTGATTTCCGAGATACCATCAAACAAAGACACTGGTGGAATCGGTTGGTGTTTGTCAAACTGTCTGAGGTAGGAATTTGGCTCTTACCTCCCCATTCTGGTTCACTGAGTCAATAACAAATCCTTCACAAATATGTTGGGCTTAAATGACAAAGCCAAGTGGCTTTGACCTCCTGGGAGCGGAAAGACCTTCCTTCCAGCTAAATGCCTTTTGTCCGGCCACATTTTGAAGGGGTTTTACGCAGCCATATGGTGATCACCACCACCCTTCCTCTCCTGCCAAAAGTGCTCTCCAGTGAACCTGCCAGCTTTTTCACATCATTCACAGTGTACAAAACATATCACAGTCGCTCAAGTGCAAACAATTTGAGGATGTATGCCACAACCTTAGAGAAGCTGAATAGCAGCTCTTAAATTTTTGACCTGAAATCAGGTAAGAGCAGCCTTAACAAAACAATTCCCAGGAAGAAATTTCCAGCACACTGGGTACACTGTGACAATAGTGAGAATCAAAGCTGTCACAAAATAAAAAATCAAAAACAACAAGTAGACCAGAGGAGAAAAATAAGATTTACAACTCTCAGACTCAAAGATTACATTTTTCACACCTGAATCAATACATTCACTGAACATAAATGTGATTTTCCTGTCTTTCAAAGCTGAAAGAAAGAGCAGCTTATTTCTCATTCTGAATTAATTTAAACTCAAATCAAAGGATCCCCATTAAAGTTATCATTGCATGATAGGTTTCCATCAGGGAAGGCAATTAACTCTTTCACTGGTGAAAGAGCTCCAAATAGTTTTAAAGGAACTGTCAGGGAAGTGTATGAAATAAAACAGAGCAGGTGATAGTTCTCTGCAGCAGGTTTCCACAATTAGCACCAAGTCACAAAATGTCCTTTTTACAACGCAAAGATACACAGTGCTCTAAAACACATCAACACATTTCTGGCAAATAGAAGCAAGGAGGCAGCTCCTGAAGGCAGAATAATTATCTAGATTTCAGAGGTTTTGCTTATCTTTGTCTTGTATTTGTAGAATGTATTGCACACTATTCCAAGGAATATTAAAAAAGTATAAAACTAAGGATCTGACCACTAATTTTAATACTTACAGAATTACTCACAATTTAAACCAGCTAACTTGAAAATTAAGCTGCAGCTAGGTTCAGGATAGCTCTGTGTGTCACAGAAAGAAAATTTCTTGTGACTTTACAGTTTTTCTCAATTATATAAAAAAAAGCCCTAGACTAGACCAAAATAAGTAAAGTGAATAAACTGAAAGAAGAAACGTTTATCTTCCCCACCTTCCAGAGTCTTTAGCATTTATAGTAATTGCATGCAGTCAGAGAAGTGGGAGTTGTTCCTTACCAGATTCCACAAATTAAAATGTTAAATGTTAATTCTTAAACTCTGCTCTTAATAAAAGATGTTCTTTAGAGAAATTTTGAAAACACTGATATGTAATATGAAGATCTTGCAGTGCTAACATCAATCTGTATTTCAAAAGATAAGGTACAGGTCTTGAAAACTTACCAGGTTACTTGTACATAAGTTTTGACAGTTCCTTGAGAAAGCACAGTACACTGCAGAGATCCATAGGCAGCAAAGAGCAACAAGTGTTTTTAGGGGGAAAACCCACAGGCAAGCGTTCTTCATAACTTAATTTCATCTGATAATCCGCCTCTTCCCTTGACTCGGCCATACAAACTCCTTCTAGTTTAGGCGACAGAGACACAACTGAAATTTCTACATGTCAGGTCATTAAAATATTTTCTGAATCCTAGTTTACACTCCACTCCTTCAACAACTTCTCAGCTTCCTGGAGCACCTGTCTTGAGGTTACGCAACCTCTATTTCATAGTTTCTTATTAAGCCACTGAAACAAAAGAGCTGACAAATGAAAGTCAGTGTATCGACTTACACAAATATCATTAACGTAAGAAGGAAACCAAGGGCAATGCTTGATCAGGTGCTCCGAGCCATGCGGAAACAGGGAAACAGTGGGAAAAAACCAGCCTAATGTTAATTTTGACAAGACGAAGGTATTTCTCTAAGTATTTGTACATGGATGCAACTAAGAAAATTTGTTGTTGATGATGAATAACATTGTTAGAGCACCATCGGTCATATCAGACATGGTAAAAATTTTAATGAATCTTTTTTTGAATGACTGTTTCCAAATGTTCTGCTTCCACACCAGAATATCATGCAGAACAGATATTCTGCCTTCATGCAGAATATCATGCAGAACAGTGTCTGCCTTCAGATGCAATCTAGACACAAACTAACCAGAGCCAATTTGCTAGGGGCTCTCTAGATGAGGAGGCACAATTGTACAAGTAAGTTTGCATCCATATCATGGAAGAAAAATGAAGCTGATAGATAAATCATGTGTCTGATTTAAAGAGTGGTTGAAGTTGAAAGTTGAAGACTCACATTAAAGAGGTCCATGGAAAGTCAAGCTTAAGACACATCCAGGCTCTGGTCTGTGGCACATCTGTGCTGTACCAGCAGAGATATCCACAGAGTAATTCTGCAGTAGAAGATCAATCCAGCTTACACACACACACACTTGGATGTATATATAAATATAAATGCTATGTCATTTTGTGCATGTGTATTACTCATTATAAATCAAATGTGCTAATTTTTAAATAACACAGCATTTTGATGATTGGTTGAGGCTGGCACATCCTGTTACTGCTGCTTGGAAAGGGTACCTGCTTTTCCACTATACCTTTCCAAGCCCCGTTGACTTGCCAAGGAAACATTTCTACAGTCATGCAATAAAACAGGCTGAGAACCTGGTTTACACTAACCCAGCAACAGCAGAGGTGAATTGGTTGGCATTAACCTGATGCTGGTTTTTCTGCAGTAGTAGGCTGCAGTAGAATCCCCTGTGCTGTTCTGCCCATGCAGTGAAAGGAGTAAATGCACTAAGGCAGGAAGAAAGGGAAAGCCAGGATGGAGACAGACAATGAATATTGGGAAGCATGTGGTTCAACGTGGTCCAAGGAGGGAAAGGCTTTTAGGACCAGGTTCCCTCCTTTCCTTTTTTCCCAGTTGCCCTGGGAAGCTTTGGGGGGTTTCCTTGTGCATTATCTCAGTCTTATTATTCAAGGCAGCTTCCAAATGAAAGTAAGGCTCATCTAGGGTGAGATTTGCTTTCAACTAAGGGCTTTCAGCTATGCAGATGTGGGGGAATTGCTGATCATTATGCTTGTCACTTCTCCACTCCAGAAGGATGCTGCCCCCACTCCAGCCCATGAGCAAAGCTGCTCAAGAAGGACCTCCTTAGATCCAGCCAAAATAAGCCAGTTTAGTCTGACTGCTTAAATAGCAGGTCTCTGCTAATCCAGCTCATCTTGGCTGAAGAAGTTTCATCAGAGCTCACGTGACCAGCAGCACTGAAGAGGAGGCTGGTGACAGGCAGATGGAGGCTGCAATTTCTTCCTGAAGCAAAGAACTTTGGCTTAGGACAGTTAGGACATTTAGGACCTTCAGGATTTGGTCTCTAGGACTTTTAGGTCTTTACTAGTAAATTCAAGGTACCCACAGCAATACCCAGCAAGTGACATGGGATAACCCACATCCACACTTTAAAATTTTCTCACAATCCAAAAGAGGATAGGCACAGCTGAAATACCTATGGTCAATGGCTCTTAGATTTATTATGTCCCAAACTGTTCCTGGATATTATTTGTGCTAGTGCTGATGTGGATCAAAATCAGAGAGAGTTCAGGATGTGGTCACTCAGGATTAAAAGTGCTGTCTGGCGTGGATTTAAATTACTAACTTAGATGTAGCACAGGTAAAAAAATATGCCTAAGTTCAAACTTTTTAAAAAAACTTTTAATAGCATTTAAATAGTCAACATTTTTTTTAAAATTTGTTTGGGATTTTTTTAAGGAACTGTTTGATTGTTAGGATATCTAGGGTGTTTTTTAAGGATGTATAGGGAGAAGCACGGGGAGATGAGAAACACAGAATCATAGAATCATTATAGTTGGAAAAGACTTCCAAGAACACTGAGTCCAACCTTTGACTGCACACCACCGTGCAACTGAACCACAGCACTAAATGCCATGTCCACAGGTTTCTTGAATGCTTCCAGGGACAGTGACTCCACCAGGTTAAGAACCAGGTTAACTCCTGGTAAGGAATATAATCAAGGTGCATCTTAGTCTGAAGAAAAAATCCACAGCACTGTAACAATAACAAAACAATATTTGGCTTTTCAGACAAGGAAATTTGGTTACTATGAAATACACATAATGAACATTTTGTAACCAGAAAGCTTGGCTGTTACTGACGAGGATAATTCTTGTCAGTCTGTGAGTGTGTGTCTTTGCACACTCATACAGGGGTAGTACACACATGCCTCGCACAAATGGGCTCTAACCATTACAGTTAGTTAATAAAATAGTAATATTAAAGACATGATTCAAATTAACTACTCAAATGGTGCAGAAATTTTTCTTCAACTTCCAGCACCGTTTTCCACCAGGTGTCACTGTAACATCCCATAAACCACGACTTTCAAAGAAAAAGAGCGCTGAAATATCTCCTTTCTTGTTTACCTTCCTTTGAACATATTGGGAGAACAAACAGTAACAGTCGCCTGAGTCTTTAGATTTTTAACCTGAATTTCAGGAATTCTACAAGAAGAGAGCACTAATGGTCTTTAGAAGCTGAACTTTAAAAGGACTGTTTGCAATATCTGTAAATAACACAGAATTAAGTGTAATTTTTAAGTACATCACTTCCATTACACTGCACCCTGATGTGGTACTAGGGATTCAAATTTTGTGAGATATCATTAGTAAACCTAGTCCTTTATATTACAGATCTCCTTACAGAATATAATTTCCTTTATCGCAAAGAGCAGCACAAGTACAGACCAGTATATCTGCAAGGGAGAAGACTGAGAATTAAGAGAAAAATAGAGAAAAGAAAACTTGATCACAATTCCCTACCTGGACAGAAGTACATATCAGAGCTCTTTACAAACTATGGATTCACCTTTCAAGTTCTTTTGAGTCTCTTGTAGGAGAAATAGAGTTATGTACAGACAAAGAGTCAGTCCTGATAGCAATGAGTAAGGGCTATCCTACCTTGAGGAGAAACATGTACGTTATTACTGCCAGTAAAGTGAGTAACTAATAGCTTCTTTATACCTGAAATCAGCATAATCCATAAAAACAAAATTTTCCTGTACATGAACATGCACAAGACTGTGCATTTGTACACATGAATGGTATAATATAAGCAGACCAAGGATCAAAGACACAGAGCTTTAGTTCTTTGCTGCACTTACAGAAGATTAAAATTATTGGCTCAAGGTGGGTTGGCAGCCTCTACCATCCACCCCAGTGCACAGCCACAGGCTGTTGCACTACAGCCAGAAAGATCAGCTGGGAAACACCTTCTGGGCTGCCAAAAGGTTACAGACCAACACATCAACATAAACTGATGGCAACTTCAGCTTATTTTAATAGTACAGGACAAAATCTCTCAAATGGTCAACTCCCAGCTGATCCAGACCTGGAGTTGTGCCATCATTCCTGCCCTTGTGACAGCAGCCTCCATCACAAAGTTTGGCCAAAAATCTCAACATAATACCCACTCCAGCAATCTAACTTTAATCTCCTCCCACGTTTGAGTCAGGCACCCAAAATCTCATCAAATGAAACAATTGTCTGTGTGCTGCCTCTCGAACACATCTGTGCACGGTTTCACGAAA
>NW_005054306.1:6900244-6913806 GCF_000277835.1 Geospiza fortis
GAGGCAGGCAGGGAAACCCAAAAGCCCGCAGATGTTTGTGTCTAATCTGGGCTGTTTGTGTCCAGTCACATAGCACCAAAAATTCTTTGAAGATAGACCACCGTTCATGAATCCTATTTTGATGAGAAGGAAAGTTGGGAGAGGTGAGAAAGGAGAGACTGTCAACCCTTCAACCAGCCTACGGGGCAGAGCAGTGAAAAGGAAAATCTCAGCTTTTACTTATCAGTTTCTATCTTTGTCTTGGGGAGGTCATCGTGAAAAGATATGCTGATGTGAAGTACTAAGTGATAATGGATTTTCACTCTTTTCCAAAGATCATAGATTATTCTCATTTTCCCTCCAGCAATGGGCCCCCGTTAGATCTTGAATTTCTTAGTAAAGTAAATGAACAAGGACCCTTAGGGCAAAAAGCTCCCTCCACTGCCCTGGCCTCCCTCCTTCCCCTTTCATTTGTTAGTGCAACTGCTAAGACAGCTGTTTGTCTGGCAATAGCAGCCAGTCGGTCAGGGAGTGCTGTGCACAAACAGAGGGAAGGCCATACAAGAGAAACCCCCTGGAGTCTGGCTCAAGATTTATATCTATCTCTGCAGATTAGAAAAGTGGGGTTGGGGAGGGGGGGGAGAAACAGACTGTTAAACTGGATCAAATTGGAAAGACAGTCATGCATGAGATCCTTAGCTAAACCAGTCAGGAGACAGGGATTTGCTCCTATTGATCTGCAGTAATGATGACTGGAGAAATGTCTCATTAAACGATGCACAATGATGGATCTCAGACTAGGCAAATTTGAGCTGTGGAGATTAACAGGAAGAGATGTAAAAGCTAGGCCAGGATAGAAAAGATAAGGAATGCTAAAAGATAACATGGATCTATAACTACATTGCTAAAAAATTCAAATCTAAAAAGAAAAATAATTAGAGTTTATTAGACTATGTTTGTGTGATCATCATACACATTAGGAGAGAGTGAACACAAAGCAACAATAAAAACCTTGCTGTTAAGTAGGTAAAGCTTGCACTTCTTTTTGTATTTCTTTAAAGAGGGTGAGTTGGCAAAGTATTTGCAAAGCTGTTTAGTGATTTGTTCAACTGTGTTATCTATTAGTTATTACTAATCAAATGTGCTGTCTGAAATTTGAAGAAAACTAAATTTCAACATACACTAATTTTCAACATACAGCAGGCAGTGCAACAGTGTGAGTGTAAAATGGCCTGATGCAGGATGTCTGAAGAGGATTGCATGAAAAAGATGTGCCAAGGGTTTTAGAGGGAAACAGAAGGAAAGAAGATTGCATACCACAGAAGGAGTGACTTGCCTCTCTGAGCATGTAGATCCGTGTGTAAGAAGATATAAAATCAAGATTAGGAGAAAAAGACAAAAGGTGCAGAAGCAGTAGTGCAGATTACACAATCTTCAATCTTTGTAAAGATCTTCAGAACAGTCAGGTGTTCAGTTTGCATAAACATCTCCCATAAAAGTCTCTACCTCTGACACCTCCTGGTTTCCATGGCATTCCCAAATACCTGAACATTTCATCTCCCAGTAGTTCCATAAAAAGAAATTGCTTATCCAGCAATCCAGGAGAGAGCCCATCTGCCTTGAGCTCCTTACAGATTGAGAAGTAACAGTGCCCACCGCGGAGACAGGAATTAACTGGGGCTGGATTTGACCATTTCAATCACCAGCCTGAGAAAGTGTGTTGCTGGACTATCATTTGGATGCACTGCTCACTGACCTTCTGGTAGGTATCTAGAGTCCCAGTCCTTCTCCCCCCATAAATTCCCACACTCCTCTTCTTGACTGAGCAGCACCCCTGGGTACAGGCACGGACACTGGTGCACAGGAACAAGCAGATCCCTTTCTCCATGCAAGCTAGAGCAAACCTCCTCACAGTAGGGGGGTGGGGAAATTAAGGATGTTCTCTAAAACAAAGGCTTGATGCAAACAGTTGGAGATATATCTAATCCCTTCTTTTCTGAAGGAGAAGGAAACATTCCCTGGGAAGACCATAATTAGCTGGGATCTACCATGAGGAGAAATTCTGGGGATGGTAATCCAGCACATAATTTCTACCTGCAGTAACTGCTAAGAAGGTAAATGCTGTGGGCAAGACAACACTTTGTCTCTACTTGCTAACATGCACCAACACCACAAGCAGCCTAGTCAGCTTCAGGCTTTATCCTCCAAGGGTTACAAACCCTTCTGGAACACCAACAGCTGCCACGACTTTAGACAAGTCTGCTCCTTGCCCTTCTGGGTGCAGGGGAAGGCCTGAGCAGAGCTCCACAGCCCCAAATTCAGATCAACCTGATGAGGGCCAGCCCCTGCTGAGCTCCTCCACTGGGCACCCAGCCCCCTGTTATGGGGAACACGGGGCTTGTTCCTATTCCCTAAACACAGGTCCCCAGTGACACCTTCCCTGCTGCGGGGAGAACCAGATGTTCACCCAGGACTAGCAGTGCTTAGGTACTGTCAAAAATAGCTTAGAAACTGTTGTAAAAGAGTTGATAGATGGTTAAGCATGTACTGTTAGTTTGGTTATTATATTGTAAAAGGGGTTAAAAGGGTAGTTATAAGAAATACTGTACTCAACATACCATGATACACCTAAGTAAAGGGCAGCACCCCCCAAGCGAAATGGGCCAGCCTGGACAGAACCGTAATAGGCCAATCAAGTGCCTTAAACTTTCATGCAAATGAAGCATCCAAAAAGAAACCAATCAAAAGGGACAAAAAACAGGATAAAAAGGGGCTTCTGACCCACTGAATCTGTGCTGCTCCATCTGGGACATCACTGCTGAAAAGACCCAGCGCCAGTGCTGCAGCATCCTTGACAGGAATGCTCCTGCTCGGCCCACAGGCCCCCTTGCTTTAGGTCTTTCTTTTTCTTATAATAAAAGCTGAAATCACTTTTGTCCTGGAGCTTGCTGTCATTTTTATCAGGTACCATGGTAGGGGGGTTCCCAGGGCAGAGCCCATCCCACCCCCAGCCAAGAGCAGGGCAGCCAGGGCCATCATCCAGCACCTTCCTGGGGACAGAGAGGCCAAGGCTGGGATGTGGCCCAGGGATGGAGAGTTGCACCACTGGGGCAGGGGCTGATGGCTTCCGGGTCTGGCATAGGGCCTGGTCCCTGGGGGAGCCCAGGGGAGCTGGGCAGAGCCAGCCCAGGTGTGCCCTCAGGGCAGGCTGGTAGGTGTCACCCCAAGCAAGGGAACCCCTGCCCTTCTGGACCAGTAGCTGAGAGTCACAGGGATCATTCAAGAATCTCAAAAGGCCACTGATCTGAGTCTGCCAACTCCATTGACTGCAGCAGCCATCACTCGAATTTAGATGTATTGATTTAAAATTAATTGCAATGCTTTTAAACAGCCTGAGTATTATCTGCCCACAGCCATATGTGCTGACCCCCGAGCTGGCACAGGCATGCTGTCAGAATCACAGCAAGATGGTGGGTTGGGTGTTAAACCAGCTTTTTTATTTCTTTTGCTGAGGAAATTTCCTTCAGGCTGAGGGAAGTTTCCTTCCTCTTTACTGAGAAGCCAGGCAGATGCCAGAGCAAGGAGGGGACGCACACTGCCAGTGAGGGTGCATCCCGATGCTGAGAGGATTTATCACCTGTGAAGGACATCAGCCCTGGTATCCCTGGCACAGTCCCAGACCTGCTTTCCTCCCCTAGCAGCGTGGTCCCTCCCTCCCCCCCCGGCACCAGCTCTGGCGCTGTTTTGATCCTCTCCTGAGCTAATTCAGGTCCCCAGCACAGAGGAAAGCCATCCACCTTGTTGTCAAGAAAATGTTCTGCTACCTCAGCAAATTGAATGAGCTCAACACAACATCAGGTGAGCTCCAGGAAGAGGGGAAATGAGGCAAAGAAAGGAACCCTTTGACCCAGTTGGTTTGAGCCTTCACTCTAACAGCTGCTATTGTTAACTAAATTTAGGTCTGATACATCATTGTCCCTTAATAGAGGGAAGCCAGGGGAGCAGGGTCTGCTGCTCATGACATGTTTGAGTGTGATCTTGCACAACAGAGCAGTGACCTCTCTCTGCATTATGATAACACGAATAGTAAGAGGTGGTCTTCAATTGTGAGCACATCTGGACTCCTAAAAGATTTGCAGAACAATTACATGCGTAAGCTGTAATGACAAACACTACCTCAACGCAAAGAGGCTAAGACAGGACAAACATTAAACAAGGGATGTCATACAGGTTCATATGTTTATGCTCCCAGGATTAAAGATCTAAACTGGTTTATGAAAAGTATATTATTTTTCCAGCATTATTTACATGCACAATGATTTGCCTTTTCTAAGGCTGAAAGGACTCAGTGGAGCTCAAAGAAAGGGATGCGCTAGAAAGAGAAAACCTCCGTGTCAAAATGGATATAAGAGAATGAATAATTTTAGAACAATAACTAAAACAATTATTTCTGAGAAGATTCTTCTGGCTAGGTTGGGGTGGGGGGTGGGGTTTTTTTTAATTTATTTTGGTTGGTTGGTTGTTGGTTTTGTTTTTTTTCTTTTGTCTTTTTAAAATTTATTTTCCAGCCGTGTTTTGATTTTGATTTCTACTAAATCACAAACCACAGAAAGACTGTTGTCTGAAAAAACGTTAATGTGCCCTTTTCACAATAATGCACAGGTTAAGTAAAGACCATATCCTTCAACCTCCCTGGGCATTTGTGCTCTCAGTCCAGTGTACAGGGGAATACCCATCCTAACAGCAATTTAAATTAGGTGCAGACACATGCAGTCTTCCATGGCTCTGCAAGCTGCAGAGGTTGAGCAGAATGAAGAGCTATGCATACAGCAACATCTTGAAATGTTACAGCACTAGAATCTAGAAAGCATGGGCCCAAAACACATTTGGCACTGCTGTCAAGAGAGGCAGTAATGTCAAGGTACTTTAGGTTAGGCCCAAGAACTAATCTGAAGAAAGAGACTCTGCCCAAACAGGGCTACTAAGCAGTAATGTTTCATTTAGTGGAGATTCCAGGTGCAGAGTACCCAGGTAGATCTACTCCAATGTTTGTATGCCAGTAAAAATAGTTCACTGCATTTTCACACAAATTTTTCAGATAAATGTAATACATATGAGGAATTGTCTATAAGTGTGTCTTTATAACACTAGTAAAACAAAACAGCTATAAATATTTCCTTTATGTAGCAACAAGTTAGCCTTTACTTGGTAGAATGGCTGTCTGCAAATGTTATAATTATTTTCTATGACTATGGTATCTCTGTCATGCTGTTTTTGTTTCCTGTTGCCATTATAGTGCATGAGTTCTATTGTCACTATATTGAAAGGGTTCCATATTGCTAGAGTTTCGTATCTCCTTGATGTTTCTTTTAGTCAACTCCTCTAGGCACTGACTCTTCCTTGTGCTCACAGCAGCCAGCTGACTCCAGTTACCCTCAACCAACCAATCCACTCTTTTATAACACTCTTCTGATTGGCTACAGCTGTGGCCTGTTAAAATCAGGCCTGCTCCTAATCTTTAATAATTGGTTCAGCTGCAACTCTTTAGGGGGTAAGACCACTTTCTATACTACCTTTATTTATTTATGTTCTATCCTCCTACAGTTTCTTTTGCTTCAGTGTTTGCTATTTTATCACGTTAATGTAATTCTACAGATCAAAGCAACAACAACAACAAAAATCCTGGGACAGTAACATAGAACAAAGAACATCAAGAAAAAATACTGGGCATAAGATGCAAGGAAGTAAGTGAAAGTTCATGGTCCACCAAATCCAGGCTGCAACCAGCAGAAGCCAATGTGAAATTACCTACATGTGCTCCAGAGTGGTTGGTAACGGAGAGGCAGGCTGAAGAGCAGCTGGGCTTGCTGCTCCTGCTCATTTAGAGGATAGGATTTGCCTCTCTAGAACCCTGGTAACAGGAGCATATTGGTGGGAGTGTAGGAGAGGAATCAGATAATGCCATGAGAACTAATCAAAACCCATTTGATCACTCTCTTTTCCAAGTAAAAGCTACAAAGTCAGCTAGAAAACAGTTCCACATGCTAACATTAATCCAAATTATTGATTAATATACCATGCTCATCTTTATTTTAACAGGAAGTCAAATACACAGCAGACGTCTGAGCCTAAAAGATTATGGTAACTTCTGAAAAGGTGCTGAGTCCTTGTAAATCCCTCATGAGCAGGGTGCTGCATGAGAAAGCCAGAAAGTGCAGGGACTCAGATCTTCTCTGAGAGCAGAGGTAACTGCAGAGCCTGAGCAGGTAATTTTTACCAGGGTTAGTTTTGGCCTGCTTGGAGCAGTCAATAACAGTCTTAGCTGTGGCTGACTTCACCAACACCCTGCTCACCATTTGGTATTCTGGGTGTGCACCCTGAATCCTTTTGTGCCAGACTAATCTCAACTGTCCCAAGGCATCTCCTCTGTGAAGCTGCCTGATTCTTTGTGCACATGAGGAACTGTGGCTGGGTGATGGGGGTTCTTACAGGGACTTTGGCCACAAACAGTTGTTCTCTGCCACGGCTGCTCATGCCAGATGAAGGTTTTCTTGTTCCCAGATGCTCTGTTCATCCACTGGAGAATGAAGCAATGCAGGGTTCGCTAACTTTTTAAGCTATTGAGGACAAATGTGTATGAAATAGATAAGTGTTAGTGTGGGAACTCAACATGCCCAGGCAGCAGGAGATGGAAAGTAAGGCTAGGCAGCAGAGCTGCTCACACAGTGGATGCCTGGCTCTGGCCCTTATATCTCTCACCTGTGCAGGCAAGCAGCCCTCAGGAGGTGCATGCCTGGGCTGAATCCACATGGACAGTCAGCCCAACCCCACCACCCTGCACCAAAACCTTCATCATGCTCAAGAGAAGGAGGGTAAGAAAGTCTGATTTTGGTGGACAAATGCCATACTGGATATAGAGCAAAAAATTAAAATACAGGCTGAATTTAAGTCTTGGAGGCAGACCTAACTTGAGCTCAACTATGTCTATCACATTTGGAAAAAGGCCTTTAGGACCACTTATGAACCCTGGGGCCAAGAAGAACTACCAGTATGCATGTCTGACAAAACTGAGATTACAGTATCTTTAATGAAAAGAAAAAGACAGAAGAAAGCTAAAAGTTCTTGCTTTGGGAAGGAATGTCTGAGAAATTATACTGTCCACACAAACCTAACTTTAGGTGGCAACAAATATGAATTATTGTTCTTTTATCATCTTATGAAGAAAGAATGTTCAAACTGATTTGAGTGTTCACCAACATGATATATTTACTTTTTGTTGCGCAATTATCTTTGACAAGGAACCTAAAGCAGGCTCTAATTTTTTGTATTTCACAAACAGGCAAAATAGTACATTAATGTAAATACAGTAATTAAAATATGAGAAAATATTCACTCAAACTCACATTTGTCTAATAATTAGGAAAAAGGCAAAAAGTTTTTTACAGAGACAGATTACATTTGATCAGGCTTTTACATTCAATAAATAGCCTGGCTTCAAAAGCAATTCACAGTGGATCCTTAAACTATATATACAGTTGTGATCCGCAGCTGTGTCAGTATGAATTACAAGAATTTGACCTTGTGATTCATTGGCGTAGTGGCCCAATGCTATGCAGAAAAGTTGCACAAGAAGCTTTTTCTCCATACATAATGATTATTGCAGATTTATGACCTGTGCTTCCACTATGCATAACTGGCTTACTGCTGTGCAGATTTCCACAGGGCCTGTGCAGAGCACAGGGAGGGGGGAGGGACCACATTCCCACACATCATAATTGCTAAATTAATAAGCATGATTCCCATCCCTCTCTGAACTGAAGAGAAAGAAGGTCTTGCTTTTCAACTCCTGAGACTGAGTTCACATCATACCCTGCAGGAAAACTGCAACATGGCAGGATAACCCTTGAAATTAGGAAGAAAAGCTAGATCTGGAGTAAACTGGATGACTACTTTTAAACCAAGCAGTCACTCAGCTCAAACTTATATTTGCTTTCAGCTCTCTTAGTTATACAGGCACAAGTATCATGATCAATAAACCAGTACATAAACTGCCCTCTCCAATGTGCATAAGTGGCACACTCTCTATATTAGAAATTATCAAGTCCTGCTTATTTGCATTCATCTCCCATTACTCCACACCTTTTGGGAAAGATTATAACTAGATCAATTGCTAACTTTATTTAAAAGGCACGTGAGTCAAACATAATTGGTTATTCCTGGAAGTGACCACTGGATTGCCTCATATTTTGCACAAGTAATTTCTTAGCTCTTACTTGGATGCAACCTCATAAACATGAGTAAATTATTAAGACTACTTGTTTCCCGTGGAAAAATAAAATGCAGACTGTGCAAATTCAGCTGTGAACTCCCTCTTGAAAATCCCAAACATGCTACCATTAAAAATTACCTATGTATTAATGGGCAAAATTTGACATTTTTTAAAAATATGAGGACTAATACTTTGCAGCATTACAAAAGCTCTCTAAAACACCTACAAAAAACAATCAGAGCTTTGTCACTGACAATGACCAAGGATGCTGCCAAACCAGTAAATTGTAAAATAGTAGGCTCTGTTTTGACAAAAAATGTCATGAATCTCTAGATCATAATATTTTTCAAGGAAACCCTATAACAACATGTTTAAATGAAAGGAACTTTCTGCCCCATATTCTTGACAGCAGCATAGCATTTTTGGTTGATTGTCTTCAAAATCCAGATGATTAGCAACTTTATTTCTTTTTCCTTCAAAGTATGAAAAATTATGACCTAAGACGACCAAGCAGCTGTGAGAAGCTGCAAAATATGTGGCAGTGGGACAAATGATTAGTCTTCAACTTGATCTCATAATTACATCATAATAGGTGACATGATTGGATAGGTTACAGCAATTAAAGTGATGAAAAGTGCACATTCATCCCCTATATGACTCTCATTAGAGTTACACCCAACTGCTGCTGTTGCAGTGAATGAGGCTGCTTATCTCTTAGCATCCAATTATCCCATAGACATTCCCTACCAGGGCTGGGAAGAGCCCTGCTATCACCCCCACTCAGACCTATGGTTAAGACGAAAGTCTTGAAGTCTGCTGCGGTTTAGTTTTCTCTCCCGGAATTTATTGCCTGTTATTTCTTTTTTCCATGTTCTTAAGGTCTAAGAATATTTATGGTCTCTCCCCCATGGGGATTCTTGCTACCATTGTAATTGCATAATGACACTACACTCATCCGTATGGGTGCCGGCAGTGACCTGTGCTAGTGCAAGTTAAACTGTTTCTTCTATCAGAAGATTTTCTTTTTTCCGTCTGATTCTTGCCTCATGTTTGCCTTAAAATACTGAGGAAGCGTTCGGTCACGATATCCTCTTAGCTACTTGCTCAGAACTACTTGAAAAGCGGAAATGTTATTTTACTGACTCCTTCCCTCCTGGGCATTTTCACACCTGGAGAGGGATGCTTACATTAAGCAAGGAGGGAAGTTGCTACCATGAACTACAGCAGAACCCAGGCTGGCTCTGAGAGGGAGGACACAGCCCCACGGCCTATTACAAATGGGTAGATTTTTTCTAATTCCAATGAGTAAATTGCTAAATTTTTTGCAACAGTAGCTAGGTGAATATCCAGAGGAGTCCTGGAGGTCCGTCCATCTCCTCATGGTTTAATGGTATGCAGACCTTGGTGGAGGGTGGTGTTTTGAGGCTGAAAAGTCCGTGCTGCTCCATGGGCAAGGCCTTAGATTCCAATGATAAAAACAAAGTATAGAACATTGTGTCCATAAAATACTCTACATACACAGAATAATTCATGTACATCTCAAGGAATTTGCTAAACTTCCTAAGCCATGCCACAGCCTTGTGGCAGCGTTGACTTAGCTGTAGTCTGATCATTTTTAACAGAGAGGACTCCTCATGCAGTTTATACACATGCTACATCTAGACATATTTAATGATTTAACCTTATGTGGTTTATTTTCTGAATTTTTCATATAACCACCACATACACTTCTGGCAGAGCACAGTCCCTGAATACACGGAGATCGGCAACCACAGCATTTTGTTCTCAGCTTTATCCTGTAAATCTATTACACCATTTGCTTTTGCCCCAGTGAAAATGCAAACTTGGCCCTTATATAAAGACTGCTAAAAGGCCTCTCAATCTGCAAGCTATCCTTCTGCTAATGAAGAGATTAACATACCTCTCAATGTCTAGAATTGCTCTTGCCGTTTTGTAATTTGTAACCTCGGGTCCTCTCCACCTCATTGTGTTTTCAATTCCTCCCCCTTCTTCCATGCAAAGAAAAAGCTTTCCACTTACTAAGAGCAGGAACTTTCCTGATAGCTGCACAAAAGCAAGACTGCTCCATTAAGATGAAACTTAAACTTCTTTGTATAAATTAAGTTTTTGGTTTCTATTATTTCTCCCCTAGAACCTGTACAGAACAAGATGCTTTTGAAAGGAAGAATATATACAGTGTCAAGCTTGCGAGATAAGCTTGGGAGAACTCTGCAGTGTGTTTTTCCCTCCTCCCTTGCCCCAGAGAACTACCAGTTTAACATCACACGAGGAACACATGGACTCATCAGATGATTTACATCTGCTTAGAAGCAGCTCTTTCTCTGTGTGTTATATGCAATGATGAAACAGTATATAAAAAGTATAGGTCAAGAAAGTGAATCCGTGAAGCTAGAGACTGTACAAGCCTACAAATGAAACCTGGGCATGTCCCCATACTGACCATCCGCCTTCTGAAGCGTTTTGAGCTGATTTTGTCCTGAAGTCCTCACTCGCTGTTTGTTCATCCTGGGGTCAAAGGTCTGTGGAGTAAAAACTCCACGGCTCATTTGCAGGTGGCTGCACAGTAAAGGTATCCATACAATGAAATGAGACACACTGTCTAGCTGCGGGTGACTCAGCTAATACCATTTGCAACAAACACACAAAATATTCCTTGAAAAACTACCTGTAAAGGAAAGGCATATGTTCACGCTAAAAAGTAGCTATGTGTTTGGGTGAATCAGGTCTCTTCCAAATTAAGTCAGTGGTTAGTGACCAAAATCAGTTGCAAAAAGCTGTCAGAAGTGGTTTGGCAGGGAGTTTTCCTGTTGTGAAGCTCCCACCGTGTGACAACATATTAGTCAGGTTCAATGTATGCCTTCTTTCTGAACTAATCTTTTGCCTTAACTCAAAACACGTGCCTTTAAAACTATATTTATTTAAAAGCTGCTTTTAACTCTCCTCCTTACAAAGGGAAATTTGGAAAAGCACACATGAACCAGTGTAGCAAGGTGACAAGGGTTACACAAGTCCTCCTTGTGAATAGCAACTTTGAGAGCTATAAACTATTTCATTCATCTTAATGATTATTTAATCTTGGAAGCTGACAGTAAGTTCCTTGCCTACAGCATATTGAAAACTGACAGAGAGAGGGCATAGTAATGAGAATTTAATAGCAAAATAAATAATACAGAAGCTACTTCACTGATTGCATTATTATTATCCTGCTGCAGTCAATAGGAAAGCTGTGCTCCCAACACCGGCGAGAGGAGCAGGGTTTCCCCCTGTGCACTACACGTTTGCAGCAGGAAACACGTGGCCTTGGACAAGGGACCAGCCCTGGCTGAGCCCAGAGTGGTGAGACTGAGAAGGCAGCCTGCACGCTTTCCCTTCACCAGTGCTCTCCTCACTGGCCGTGAGCGGAAAACAAATACCACTCCCAGACATTTACAGCCCCAGTCTCAAGGGCATGACTTATCATTTCACTACAAATCATTGAAATAAAAATAACTGCGAATTGAAGCATTATCTCTCTGTCTCAGAGGGCACTGCCAAGCCTCCAGCGCCCAGCAGATGAAGAAAGCCTCCTTTCATGGTATCTGCCAGCCTACCTTCCCCCTGTTCTGAGCCTCTAGAGCTATGTGACAGGCAAAAACTGTTTTGGCCTTCCAAGGCTCCTAACTTGCCTCTACCAATTACCGGCCATCCAAGTTCTGTGGAGAGATCAGCACTAGTGACATTATCTGCAAGCTCCATGGCAAAGTGTTTTGCGCATTAAATTGCCCAAGATCACCAAAGCTGGTTTATCACAGTACTGCTTCCCTAAGGTTAGTTGGGATTGACCTGCAGGACTGTTCTGTCCATATGTATGATAACTCTTAATAAATAGAACTAGAACCTGGCACTATTACTAGAGAATATATTCTAGATCTCAGCTGATGAAATACAAATCAGTATAATTCCCAGTACCAACCCCTGTGGGACCGACTGGTTTTGATTGCCTGCTGAGACTCATACAAACAATGCATGCTCATATGTTGTTAGATTGCTTTTCAACAGCTACCACTCTTTCAAAGATGATATATATTTTGCAACATATATATATTATCCTATCCATCTCTCTCTCATGTTTCCATTTATTACATTGAGTCTCATTGGTAGGTTTTGGACCGGAATTTGGTATTGGAAAAACTATTTCTGCGACCGCAATATTCTCACCACTTCTGTGGGGTCTTTAAATCCAGTCTTGAGGTTGTTGCAGACTTTGACTTTCTTGCCCCTTTGTCTCCAGAATCACTCTCATTTGTGTGGATTTGCTCCTGACAATCTCTGAGACAAGTACAAGAACAGGCCACTTTTATTCACATGGACATGCTGCTCCTCTTTAAAAGTCTCTCAGCCTTCAGAGTTGAAGAGTGACCCATCCCAACCTCCTTCAACTAGAAGGATTTGGCATGTGTTGGCAAAATCCAGTGAGCATTAGTCTGACCGCCAAACTGCTGCACTAACCAACATTCTCTCTGCCTTATATCATCTCTAACATTTTAGTCTAGATTTCAAACTCTCCTTTGAAAAGAAGGGTAAGTCTCAAATACTAACAACGTGTGTTAAATACATATACCAAGAATATAATGTACTGGGTACATGGCAAAAAATATGCCTGATCACATATGGTGTCTGAAAAGTTAAAAAACAGACATTAACACTTACAAAACAAGAGCTCAATTAGAATAAAAGTTTACCAAACTCGACTTTTTCTAACATAGTATAAAATCTAGCAATGTTGTCTCTGACATACAAGTTAATTCTGTACTTCATTTGAGCATAGCAGCACAGTGTTCCTGACCTGCCAGCAGTGCGAATTCACCTGCCTCACAGCAACCCATCCCCGAAAAGACTATACAGAGTCAGACAGCCCACTTTCCATTCTCCAGGGTATTTCTAAAAGGCAAACCACTGGGGCCTGCTTAACATTCGGGTCTCCTGCAGCTGCTGGCACTGTGTTCCCGGCCGCGCATCTGCAACCCTCCCTGTGCCACAGGTTTCTTCAGAGCCGGACAGTCAAGGTCCCACCCAGAGAGAGAGATGCTCACAGCATACTTTAGAAAACTCCTATTTAATTCCGCCCATAATTGTAACAGACAACGCTGGCACAGGCTAACTACACGGCTTGCAAACCTGCGTGGAGACACTTCCTCAGCCCCGGGAACCCCGATCACGACCCCAGCCGTGCTGAAGGGGCCGGACGCTCCCGCCTGCCCCGTCCGGCCCCACTCGTGTCCGCCCCCGCGCACACCCTGCGGCTTCCCCCCCC
>NW_005054306.1:6914407-6956532 GCF_000277835.1 Geospiza fortis
GCCCCCGTCCTCGCCTCCCGCTCTGCGGGAGCGTAGCCTGAGCTGCTCTCAGGGCTGTATATAGCTGACCTGGTTAATCCTCGCCGGGTTTATCCCTGTGTCTGAGTAGCTGCGAGATTAAAGTGGTAACCAGCCTTACGGCAAATGTATACTACGACTTTCTTGATATTTGTTAATTAAGACTTTTTTTTTTTCTTTTATGAGAAGTCAGATAAGCGGCGAAAAACTCTCGGGAAAGTTGCGTGCCGGGGGAGGCCACCTGGGCGCCCGGCTGTCCCACCGCCTCGGGGAGAAAGTGTAGTGCCCGTACTCGCGCCCGGACAAAGTTTCGTAGGGATCTCGAGGGGATGTTACAGCTCTTTTTGTGGTAGTGCAGTTTGTTGCAAATAGAGCGCGGTTACCATTCTCTTTGCCCTGTGTTTTTAAGATTCCTGTGTAAATTACCAGTACAGCTGACATCTCTGCCCGCGGAGTTGCAGCCTCTTGGCTGTTGCATTGCGTGGCCTGATGCATTCGTCTTAGAAGACTTCACTGGCAGCTACCGATAAAATAGCTAGTACTGGAAACTAAGCATCGTGACGAGCTTGACAATGCATTCAGATAACTTAGAAATCCCGTACTAATGGTCCGACTTGGCTGCAAATTCCAGAACCCAGCGCTGTGCATTAGCTGTACACAGGCATTGGCAGAAAGTATTTCGGCCGATTTATACCTGTTCTTACCATAACCTCCTATGAACAGAGGTTTCTGATACCCATCTCCACAAAAGGGAGAAGTTGGTATTAGTCGTGTTGCCACTTGCCAGCTTCTTGGTAGCTTTGCTGTTCTGTCCTCCATGCGCTGGGATTCCAATTTGAAATGTTCCAGGAAACATATGTAGCAAGGAAAAAAACATTCTCTTAATCCCCTCTTTTCATCAGTGTGTTGAGGGGAGGTTTTTTTGTTTGTTTTCTCTTTCACCAATGCTTATTCTTCACTCATTGGCATCAGGGAGAAGAAAGTCATTTGGGGTGCAAGTGAGTAATAGTAAGTCTGTTGGGATTTCAGGGGGTTTTTGTGCATACAGTAAAACAGTAGTACATATGAATGTCCTATCTTGTCCATATTCCCAGATTAGTTGGTAAAAGCACTTTTGTTTTATTCATGTTAAAAATGTTTCTACTATCAAATCATCAGAACGGGGACACGAGTACTATTCTGCCTGGTTCTCTTTGGACCAAACTCAGATTTACAAGATAATCTGTCCAGTGTCTAGAAAGCAGGAAAGATGTTGATTCCCCCACACACTTCATTTCTCCACGGGTGGAAGTTCTTCTGTGTTTGTTTATTACTATTACCTTATAAATTAAGGGCTAAGTGTTCTAAAGTCACACCAGTGGAGAAAGGAGATAAGGATAAGTGGATACAAACTTCCTGTTACACAAGCTTCTTGACTTGATTTAGAAGTTGTAATGGAGCAGGAGAAGTGCCAGAGTGAATCAGGCTCGAGTTTCAGATAATTCTGTATCTTGTCACCACTGGTGTTTCCCACCAGCTGGTTCAAAGAAAGATGCACTGGTTTAAGTATATTGATTTTAAAACATCCATTTTAAAAAAATGAAGCATTATATTTTTCTGACTCCTCATGAGCTGACTTTACCTTCCTCTTAACTTTTTCTTGAGGGGTGCTACAGAACAAGGATGAAAGGGTTGTTATAGCTTCTGTTCTTTTACTTTGCTTTCAAATTAAGGAAAGAGCCCTTTTTTCACTGTGGTTTGGTTATTTCAGAGAATGGCTTGTATCTGAGTGTGGCTGTGTAGAGTCCAGGTGTTAGCACTCTTTCTTTTCTTGAAAATATGTTAAATGCATATGTTGTCTGAGGAAGTTATGAATGTGGAATTTTGTTGTCCATAAAATGATAATAAGAAAGTTTCCCTTGATGCTCAACCTATTTTAATTAAAAAAAAATATTTATAGGCTTAGTAGGTCTCACCTGGGAACAAATATTACCTTTATGACTGTCCATGAGTAACATATAGCTTTGGGATTTATAATAAAAGGTGGTTCTTTTTTCTTTGTATTCTGCTGTACACCAATCTTTTGGGGTTACAGTTGCCAGTTCTTTACTGACGAGTAAAAAATATACCTTTTTCCCTGTCTGCCAACTCACACAGCAATCCCATATCCTGATATGTCTTCTAAAAATGTCCCCCGGCGGTTAAATCTCAAGGCAGAAGGGAGCCAAACTTCAACACATTATCTTTGCCTTTCACCATTCCTCGTCTTTTCTTCTGGTGTTGTTGAGCAAGACCTTGACCCACGTAATTGTGAGCAGCAGAAATCAGAGTTGAATTTGAGCCTTCCATAGTTTTGACTGATTTTCTATCACATTTCTGGCCAGTAGGACTTAAAACTGACCCGAAGGTTGGTTGTTTGTAGGAGGGCATAAGAGGAACGGGTTTTTAATCTATTAAGTACAAGATTTAAGCCACTGCTTTTGCTGTACCTCATTTATTTTTCACTTCAGATAAAACAGCTATGAAAACTAGTTCATGTGGGATTTGCAGATCAGCATCCAGGAGTGAGCTTTGCTTGCTGTATTCCTGGGTCTGTTGACAGTTGCACCCAACGCCCAGTTGGAAGGATCGATGGGGAGTAGACTTTTATATGTTTTGAGGAAAGGCTGTTATTCAATGTGACAACAGTGTATCCAGTAATTATCAGAGATTATGCCTGTTCTCAGGGGCTTGCACAAAACCCTTGCTGAAGAATACTGGTGTGATCATGCTAATCCACTTTGTATGCCCATTTCCAGCAGTTTGAAATGCAGATCGAGATGAGTCTTTCTTGTACCGAAACCCCCGCCCCCCGCTTCAGTTTCTGAATATAAGTGATTGGTAAATTTTCAGTTTGTTTGCGTTTTGTCCTTATGTCTGTTTCCTTCCTTGGCTCCCTCTCTCTTGCCTTGGGAATGCTGACTAGAATTGCTAAAGAGGGAGGCAACAGTTTTCCAGTTGCAGTTCATAAGCAGTGCAAGTACCCACCACAAGAAAACTGCAATGTTTTCAGTCACACAGACTTTGCTATAAATAGCTCTAAGCTCTTCATAAGTACTTCTCTTTAGGTTATCAGGGGATGTATTTCAAACAAAATCAAAGACAGGGAGGGCAGCAGGAGTCTCTCTGACATGCGGGGAGAAAAAGATGCTTTGGGAAAGTTGTTACCTGCATGGCTGTTGAGTCATATTTCATGAAAATTATTTGTTGCTTTGCATATGCAAAAATATATTCATTTATATTTATCACATATAAGTGTCACCTTTAGTCCACCTGAGTTACGGGGCTAGCAGAGTAAAAATTAGCTTGAAAAAACACTAATTTTGAGGACAGTCATGCTACTGTATAGAGATGCCTAAGGTACCTTTTCAAAAGTATCTTAGATACCAGGACTGGTATAGTTTTGGAAGCCCATCTGAGCTCTCACACCATGCTGAGAAGTGTGGTCCTGTGTGGTGGCAGGCACTGAAGTCCTCAGCACAGACATTGCTGTAGTTTGGGGCTGGCTGTATCGGATCAGATGCTCTCCTGTGGCATGTACTCATCAACATATGGGTTTGCACCATCTGCT
Organism: Geospiza fortis; assembly: GCF_000277835.1. Classification (NCBI taxonomy): domain Eukaryota; kingdom Metazoa; phylum Chordata; class Aves; order Passeriformes; family Thraupidae; genus Geospiza; species Geospiza fortis. The sequence continues at coordinate 6,918,015 of NW_005054306.1, forward strand.
AAGAATAAAACAAGCCAGACAAAATCAAAATAAAATCCTTCTGACTGGGTTCAGTGGAATGGTGTTGGATCCCAACTAACTGCAATAAAAAATATTAATAGCCATGCATAAGAATGAGCGCACAATTTCCCCAAAAGGTTTAATTAGTGTTACAACCGGGAGTGGGAAACTTCAAACTGGGACAAGCTAATAGTGATGCTTAAATTAAAAAAAAGGATAGTGGTTTGACTAGTTTTAAGAGTATACAGATATCTTCATTTTTGCTTTCAAAAGAAATTACAAACTATCTAATTAAACTGATTTTGGCCTGTGAAAATTGTGTGAGTGCTAAAGCCACAATTTTGAGGTTGGCTGTATGCTCATACATAGAGAGAGGCTGCCAGTAGTTTTGGTTAAGTTTGTTGATGCTGTATAATTAGGCCTGGGAGCTGAGTGTTTTGAGGAGAGGAAGCATTTTGGTCTTTCATTGCCTCTCCCTGGCTCTTCTTTTGACAGAGCCAGGACTTGCCTCTCAGGAGTCTCCTTCCAAGACATGAAGGCTTAGTTTGGTGGTGGTGGTGGTACTTTCTCATCCTCTTTGAGCGAGATTTCTAGTCCCACTGGGGCCATATTTGTTATTTCTGTTTCCCTGATGGGACGTGACTGCTGTCTGGTGGCAGCTCCATTCTGCTCCCCTGCACAGGCACAAAGTAGGATGAGGGCACCAATGCTGTGCAGTACTTTTCCATCTCCAAAGAGTTTCAGTGAAGGTGTTTTCCAGCCAACCATAACAGGGACAGCAGAATAAATGGGGAAAGCAGAGCAGGGCAAGGCTAGAAACCCAGTCCCCAGGCCTTCCATAGGACCAGGGTGTTCACTTTTATATTTAGTATCATGCATTTCAGCCCAAGCTACATCTGTAATTACATTTGTGTTCATCAGGCATTTAGTTAAGCTCCAAAACATTGTTTCTTCCTTCAGTTGCTGCAGAAACCTCATATCCATCACAGTTTTATTCCATGATGTTCGAGTTTCTGGCATTTCCACCACAAATTGTTCAACAATATTGGATTTCAGTCTAAGGCTTTGACATTAAAGTTGAAGTCATGTTGATGTCATCTTCCAGATGTTCCTGTCCACTGAATAAAAATTTTGTTTGTTTGTTTTATTTCAAAATACAAAAACACATGGGGAGTTCTGGATGTGATCCCTCATGCTATACAAAGGCCTGTGTGTGTCCTGTCAGAAATCAAACAAAACTTTTCTTCACGGAGTAGCAGCAGAGACTTCAAAAAGCTGGAAACATAGGTGGATTTCTTCACCCACTCGAACAGAATGGCTTTGTTACGTGCCTGAGCCTTGTTGTTGCAGCTGCACTAACTGTGAAGAAAGGAGATGTGTGGCTTCTGCCTGAAATTCACTCGTGTTTTGCTCTGGTGCCACACCAGTTCTGTGTTGGGTATGTTGTTTTGATCTTAATAGTCAGCAGTGCCTCACTTGTAAAATGAACTCATAACAACAACAACAAGTCCACACTTTGTCCTCTGGGTCTGCAAAAATCTATTTTAACTCGTAAAATAAATTCAGTTATCCTGTGGGTCTCCCTCTGCTGGGATGTTTGAGCAGCAAGGTTCGTGGCTCACATTTGAGCTGTTGCCTTCCCTGTTGTGTCAGCTTCCTCCCAAAGGCAGGGCTTTGTATTAGCCCATGTTTCTTATGTCAGCATGCTGCAGGGGAATTGAAGTTCAAATGCCTCTGAGCTACTGAAAGCTTTTTGAGTGGTCATGTTAACATTTTCAAACTCAGGGAATTGGCACTTACTGATCTAGGACTTTAGCACAGACAGAAGAGACATGTTTAAACTCATGGTCCTTGCTAATGCTTGTGTTCTGAAAATTAAGCCACTATTTTTTTAGATGAAACTTAGTTGCTGTGTTTTGTAGGTGGAAAGCAAGCTAAAACTGTATCAAACTAAGCAGTTACACCAAGACATTCACTCTTGGGTTGAGTGAAAAAACTGTTCAGATCTTTCTATGTATCCTGTTTCAAAAGTTGAGAGTGTGATTGTTTAATACTAGTGCTAATCAAAAAAATCTGGTCAGAATGGAATTACGGCATTTCAGTAAAAGTGATGTACACAGGCTGGCAAAAAATATACTCTGCTGTTTTCCACATCCATAAGCAAATACCTTTTATGCAGTCTCATTAATGTGTCACAGAAGGCACAGAAGTGATGCTGTGGGTCACATCTGGTGCCACAACCAACACTGTAGTACTTGAGTAATGATGTAGCTGCTTTCCTTTCTTTCTTTTTTTTTATTTTTAAATTTAAAACATCTTTCACAGCAACTATATGTAACCACAATGAGTTGGGAAGATCACAAAAGCTTATGGAGCTTCTGCATGTACCATTTTGTTTAGTACCTTGAGGATGAGTATCAAGCAGGCTGGTTGTGGGACTATACTGATAAAAGGCAATTCTTGCTTTCAGTGCATCTGGTCAGAGTAGTTCTTTCATTGTTTCTTCATCTTAGTTCAGTAAATTTTTTTTTCCATTTCTACTGGAGTTGCAAAAACCATTTGTTGTTAGTTTGCAGTAACCATGGAGGAAATAGCTTCTTAAGACACTGGGTTCACTGAGTCAAAAGACATGAAAATTTTTTTTTGTGCTGACAGTTATTGTTTCCATCACAAACTAATTTGTTTTCTCTTAAGATATTTGTTGATTTACACCTTGGGGATAATGGGGTGTTTGTATAATTCACTTTGAGAAAAGTAGCATCCTTTCTCTGGTCCTTTCTTATTAACAAATGACAAATTCCACCTGGGCGTACAGGCATAAAAGGTGCATGTGTGATTTTTCAAGTAAGTCAGGACAAGTTTGATTTCTAGAAAAAAAGACCATCCTCCATCATTGATAACTGTCTGTCTTGCTCAACATGTATCACACTAACAAGGTAATTGCATATTAAAATGAGGGGAGTGTGTGGTTTCATTCTATCATGTTCAGCCATTTCCTCTTGCCCAAATTAAAACTGTTTTGAAATCTTGCCTTCCCACCTGCTACTGTAACTGGAACAGCTCTGCTTCAGCCTCTCCTTACCCTGGTGTCTCTGAATTTCCTGTCCCTGTGGGTTTGTCAGTCCTTAGCACTGCTGTGAATATTCCTATTCCTGTGCAACCCAATATTCGAGTCTGGCCTTGAGCTTGCAGCATATGTTTCCCACACAGTCCAAATTTGGTGCAATATACTGTAAGTTAATCTCCAGTAAAGCATAGCGCAGAGAAAAACCTGGGAAGAAAACAGATGGAGAAAGTAGAGCAAACAATTTGCATACATATGATATGACTCTTAGTTAAGATTAGCATTTCCTACTTTGCCTGAAAAGCCCTTAATAAAAATCCAAAATTCCAACTTCATGTTTGCCTCAAGTCAGCAGAACTGGAGATGCCCTGATGGCAAAATGTCCCCCCAACCTAGGGACAGCCCAGCACAGGGCAGGAGGGAGCTCCATCTCCTGCTCCAGCCCTGTGTTGTTGACGAATTTCTGGGATGCTGTAGGCAGAGGGGCAGGGAAGAAACTGCTGTCTGTGGGGTATTTGCTCCTCACAGCCTTCATAGCTCTGAACCATCACCAGGGTCCTGAGTTGCTCTGCACGGGTGGCTGATGGAGGAATGTGGCCATCTTCCCATTTATTTATAGTCCTTCACAGTTCTTTCTGAGCGTGCAGCTACAAGAAGTGTTTGGCAATGGACTCGGTGTCTTCTCTGCACTTGAGGTGTGTAATATGGGCGTGTATCTCATAGTAATCATTTCTTTATTTAGAAAACAAAAAATCACTTTCCCTTTTGCAAAAATGGAACTCTAAGATTCCTCTGAAATTTCTATACATGTGTAGCTCCATTCTTATGTCTGTCCAAACCCGCACAACAATAAGATGTTGAGGAGGTCAGTCACATCAATATGCCATTTTCATAAAGGAAAGCATTGAAAAATATTTAAATGAAACCATGCAGTAAATAAATAAATTACAAATGTCTTTTGTTTCAGCAGTTAAAAAGGCATAGAAGTTTTCTCACACCCACAAGCTCAAGAGTGCTGTATTTAGAGTGCTAAAAAGCAAATTCCAGTACTGAAGCTTGCTTCTCTGGCGGGCTACATTTGGGTATAGTGCCTAAGTCCTGGAAGCAGTGACTAAAACATGCTTATTTTTGACATGTACTCTGGTACTGTCTGTCTTTCACAGATTGCAGTGGAACCAGATCGTGATTCACATTTGTGTTAGTGTAAGAAAGACTTTACTACTTGTTCAGGTTTCAAATCTGCATGCTGAGTGTAAAGTTCTGGCTTGGTGGACATGGCTTCGTGTTGATAGAAGAAGTTGCTTATAAGGAGATATCTGCTTTCTTTTGACCTTTTAGCAGCTAAGTAAATAAAATCTCAGATCTTGGTATGTTTGTCTTTGTGAACTTCTGCACAGGTGAGGGGTTTCTGGAGTAGTAAAGGCTGCCCAGGTCAGTTGTAGTAATCCTGCAAAGTCACTGCCATGTAGCTGAAAGGATTTCCCTGGCTAGTCCCAGATGGCTGTGCTGCAATGGCTAAAACACTGAAACTTTGAAAAATAGTAATATGGATGTAAGCTATGTTGCTAGATAAGAGATTCAGAAGGGTTGTCAGGGTTTTTTTTTTCTTTACGTGATGATGGCAATCCAACTGGTTACCAAAATAACTTTTCATAGTTTGAGGCAGAGCATCTTGTCAGGCTGGCTGCAGGGGACATTGCAAGGAAAGCCAATTCCCAGCTGCAGCCTGAATGGCTGTGGGGGTGACTGCAGCTGGGCACGTGGTGGGAATCTGATTTATGGAACTGCCGCAGAACCAATTGGAGGTCATTTGCTTCTTTCTCATTTCTGCTTTAAGAGGGACATTACAGTAAATAATGTCTGTGAAGAGGAGGAGAAAACATGCTGTGGTTTGTTTGGCCTCCTTCTCCTTTTGCATCCCTTTGAAGTTGGTAAGTAAATAATTTGGGCAATAAAATCAGCACTCCACAGTGTTCCTTTGTTTCTTCTGCTGCTCTACCTTCCCTTCCTGCTCTTAGCCCTCCTGCCAGCCACCACTTGGTTAGCTTGGGCAGCAAAATAAGTGTCCTCAGGAACTGCTGCAGCACAGAGGATAAAATGTTTCCTGACTTCTTAATAGAGTTAAATTAAAATGCAACTCAAAGAAAATATTTATGTGCTATTTGTTTTTCCTTTTGCAATAACGCATACTGTGATGTGGGAGACTTTTTCCCTTAAAAATATATTAATACTAATTTGAAGGCCATGGAGGATGACAGCCACTTTGGGGTTTTTTCATTATAGACTTGCCTTAATTTTTAGTGGCTTATTTCATTATTTGAAAATAGTTTTTTCTGTATCCACAAAATATTGTAAAGAGTGTAAAACTGGACTTCCAAAAAAATCCTCCTGTGGATTTATATACTTTTGAAGCAGGGCTCAGCCAGTTGCTTGGTTGGTGTAAATGGCATCTGCCCTGAATCCAGGGGCTTGTGAAATCCCCAAATGTGTGGCCATTTCTCCCTCTACCTCCCCCGTGGTGCCTGTGGCCCTGGGCCCCAGCACTGCTGGGAAGGACTGTGGGTTCTCACCTGCCCAGCAATGCATCAGGGCTGTGGTGTTGCCCTTTGTTTGAGGGCAACAGGAAAAGTACTCACTGCCAGGAAAAGCACAAAGCTCTGACATCTCACCATTCTCTGTGAAGTGAAGGGTTTAGGTCCTGGTTGTGTGGACGTGTCTCCTCTGTTGTAATGGCACAGTAAAGAGCTGATGCTCTTGACCCAGGTTTGGCAGCAGAGAGGTTAGAGATGAAGCATTTAACTCTGCATTTTAGTCCATTGCCTCAGAAAGCAGTGAAGGTGTGAACCCATTTGTGTTTGCAGCATGCATGTTTCTGTTAGTGATGAAGGTTAGAGTTGCTGTATGAAAACCAAAGTGTTTTCAGACCACTGCAGTGGATTTGGATGGCATCTGGCAAGAAGACTTGGATTTTCTCTCTTTTCTCCTGTCCCATGTGAGCAGAAAGGGCACAGGTTTGACTGGAAGGAGTTGATTTCTTTCTTAGATACTTATCTGTTCTTATGCATAACTCAAATCTTATTTCAAGCACAGATGCAAAACTCCTTGACTCAGTTATTATTGTAGCTTTGAGTTATTATTGTAGCTTTTAATAAGCTGGAATTATTACTTCAGTGAAAGCAATGTGGAAGATGAGACAGATCTCTTTTCTCCTTGTGGGGCTTCTCATCAGAGTTCTCAGAGCCATAGCCATGACTCCATGGCATTCTGCTCCCTTTGACTGTGCCCATTTGCTGCAGTGGCTCTTCAGAAAATGCTGATTTTTTGGGGGTGGATTCAGAGTTGAGGTATTCAAATGCAGTTTTCTGCTCTGCTCTCAAACTTAGGAGTGGGAAGGAAGAAGGACAGGCCATGAGCTCCCAACAGCTCTGTTCCCTGTCCTCCATGTGGAGAAGGGGGAGCTTGCCTTCTCCCAAGCACCATCATGAAGGTGACCTTCAAAAGGATGTCAAACTGGGCGAGAGGAGGCTGGGAGGGAAATAAAGTTACTTTAGGGGTCTTCATCCCAGTGGAAAGAGAGGGCAGCCAAGGGAGATCAGGCAGCAGTAGTCTGTACCCAGGGAGAGCGAGTGGGAAAAGCTGGGGCCCCACAGGGATCCTCTGATGGAATGGAAGAGGGCAGGGAGCCGCGGGCTGGGTGCGTGATCACGCCTTGGTTTAACATGTATTTAGCACTGGAGTGAGTCCAAGGCTGCTACGAATTGCTGCATGAGGGTGAATCAGAAGGATGAAAAAGGCAGCTGTTTGCTGCCAGGATATTGTAGCAATACTTTTGAAAATGCTTTGATATCATACACTGTAACTGTTTTGTAGTTGGCCAAATCAACATGTTTCTGAAAGGTGCAGCACATGAGAACTTTGTAGAGCACATATTTGAAAAACTGTAGCCTTTTGCCTATCACAGAAGGGAATGCGCTGGGTGGTTGCATGAAGGCACCGTGTGCATCCACACGTGTGTGCAGCCAAGGGGTGGAAAAGCCCAGGGAGCAGGGGAGTGAGAGACCATGGCTCAGATTGTGTGCTGGGCCTAGAAAGGGGTGGAAGGAGAGTCAGTCCAGTCAGGTGGTTCTGGGTGACAGGAGGCTACCTGAAGGAACCAGCATCATCTTCAGGGATCTCTGCGCTGCTTCTGACACCACCATTTTGCTAAAGCCCTAGTACCTGTCAGGGGCTGTGTCCAGCTCACAGGATGGGGCCAGAGCTTGTTTGTGGCCATTGATTTCATCACCTCTGTCCTTCCTGGGCAGGTTAGATGCTGGAGAGGGCCCTCCTGCTTGTGGGCCAGCAGCCATGGTCAAACCCAGCCCAGACACAGATGCATGGAGCTAAGTTTCCACCCTGTCCCACGTGCATCCATTACATGTGTGTCTGAGCATGGGGATACCTGCCAGCCTCTTGGTGTCTCATCTTGCCCTCTCCACAGCCACATGTGCTAGTGTCTTCTGGTGGGGTGCCAGGTTTGGGGTTACAAACATGCCCTGCTCTTGGCGAGCAACCTGTGAGAGAGGGCAAGGTGTGAGTGGTGTGCCTGCTGCTGCGGCAGAAGGTGCCAGCTGTGGTTCTTTCTTCTTGGGGAGTTTTTTCCATCATCTGCCGTGGGAGATTATTTTTATCTCTGGTAAACAGCCTTAATTCCAGTGCTGTGTGATCTCTGGTACAACCTGCAGCTAGGCCAGCAGGTGGTCGCCCACAATTCAGAGATCGTGATCTTGGTCTGGGTTCAAGTGCCGATGGGAACCTGTTCTACAAAGCATGTTTGATGTGTTTTCAATAACTCCCGGTGCTGGGGAGAGATTTTATTAAATCTGAGTAGGTTTAGATTCTCTGGTTGTTTAGTACCTTGTGTCAAATGTGTTGCTTTGCTCCTGTCCAGTGAGAAGTGATGAGACCTGGATGTCTGAGGCAAGGCTGACAGCTTCTTGCCAAATGGGGTGATAGAAAACAGTTCTCAGAAGTAATGATAAGTGAAAATTTAGTGTCAGCAAGAAAGTCTGTGTCAAACTGACTGGTTAAATAAACATATTTCCATCCAGAAGAGCTGTGCTTATAGAAAAGTGTGTGACATCAGGTGTTTAAGGCATAGTTTTCATAAGGACAAGGAGTTGTATTTTCAACTCAGTGTATTTTAAGTTTGGCCAACACATTTCTACTGAAAATCAAAATTTCCTGTGGAAAATCATAAGAGCAAAACTAATGGCAGTATTTTTCACATTTTACATTTGAGCAGTATGATTAGGGATATGCTTGAATTCCTTACAACTTGCCTCCTTTTCTGAGCCCTTGTTATATAATGTTGTTATATTTGTGAGTTTTTTACTAAGATTTAGTCATTAATTTGCTCTTTGACTTATCGGATCCTGAGCTTTATTCTACCTTCCCTCTATACATTCTGACTCCTTCTATTGGGTGTGCCTGCAAATTTCAGTGTACCAGAGCAAAGAAAAACCTTAATCTTGCTGAGAAACTTAGAATTCAGAGCTGCAGTCAGCTTTCTCTGTAAGAAGCAGTAGTTACTAAGACTTGATCTGACTTTTTGGACATTACTTTGGTTCTTGTGGCAAACAAGCTTTTATCATTAACTTTTGCTTCATGGTAGGCAGGCAGGCAGGCAGAATTGAGGCAGCAAGGGATGTTATAGGTGCAAGCTGATGCTGAGCCTTCCTCTCCTGAGCTGGAGCATTTGGATGGCCATGCTCCACCAGTGAAAAGTCAGAAAATAGCATTTATGCTTTCTTAGCTCAAAAGATGTTCTGGTGTTAATGCTCTCTCTCAAAGACAGATTTAACACAAAAAAAAAAAAAAAAAGAGTTTCCCTGGGAACAAGACCTTGTATAACCTCAACAGAGGAGGATGGCAGGCTGAGGTCTCTCATGCATGGCTTTGCCTGTACACTTTCTGCAGAAATACAAGGCTCTGTGGCCTGGACAGTCATCAGGGTCTTATCATGATAGCAAGGTCTTTACAGTTTTTTGAGCAGCATTTTGCACCACAGTAGATCCTCGGCATTGTACAAAGGTAACAGAGGCCAGAACATAGCCCAGTAAGATGAAGTCTGTGACTTTCCATTTTAAGGAGTTCATCTCCATGTGGTTCTGTAACTTTACTGTTGTTTTTCCATTTCTTCCCTAATAAGGATATGTTGCAAACAAAGCTTAATATTGTAGTTTCTTTATTCCAGCTAAAATAAATTCTCACAGTTAGAAACATGCAGTTTAAATTAAAGGCCATGGGCAGTTCTTTTTATACTGTACAGCAGCTGGCTACAAAGGCATCAGGGTTGTCCTCTGTCCTGCTGGAAGTGATCTGGTTTTACCCTGCCTAGACATCTATAGACCCCTCTCTCTTCAGAAAGTTGACAGCTCATCTACCATATTGTTCTTTATATCTTCAGTCATGTTGCCAAAATTCCCATTGAAAGGTGATTTGCTCATGAGGCCAGCTTGCCTTTCATCTTGAGTATTTTCCTAGGCATCCTAAAGTCAACAGTGCTTGGTTAAATACCCTGAACAGCAGATGCTTTTCAAAGCATGTGAAAAAGGAGATCTGAAAAAAACCATATTGAATATGTTTTATGGTGATATGATTTCGGATCTGTATCTCCTATTCACCTCTATTTCCAGCATGAACCTATGACAAAAATAAATACTAGGCAACAAAGCTAGTAGTAATGCCAAAGCTTCAAAATAAATGTGATTGCTTGTGAAAGAGCAGTTGAGTGAGTTGGATGAAATGGCAGTGTAATTATATGGTAGCAAGTCAAAGTTTGATAGCTTGGAGCTTATCTTAGCATAGCATGCCACTTCCCCCCCCTTCCCCTTGGTATGGCATGTTTCTTTTTCAACACTTCATTCCTAGTTTTTCCTTTTTAAAAAATCCTATCAAACCTTAAGTTTGTTATTTCTAATGATTTCTGAAGGAAATTCAGATAGTAATTAAAATGGCACAGACCAAAACCATTTAACCGAAATATCCCCAAAAGGAAAATTTCAAGTAGTTAAAGTGAACATTGTGAATTCCCATCTCCTGCAAGATTCTTTATTTTGTTAATGCTTATTGGATTAGCTTCAGTTTTGCCAAGATAAAGGATAACAGAACGCAAGACTCCTATGGAATGTGTGCCTATGCCCTAAATGACCTGAAACTGAGGACTGCCTGTAGGTATGTGTATATGACACTAGTCTACTGTCACAAATATTTCCATTATTTGGAAGATTGAGCAGAACAAAATGGCTTAAGCTTTAGTATAAAAATTTTAGTTACTAGTATGCTTTTAAATAGCTCGGTAAAAATTGCTTCCTTTAGTAGTCAAGGTCTCTTATCTGATACCTGCTTCCTTCCCCCTCTATGGATGCTTCCTGTTTTCCATGTCAGTCCACACATCCCCCTGTGTATTTCCATGCACCTTTTCCTGTTGTCCTCTGATCTGCTGCAGCTGCTCCTCAGATGCCTCTCCACCAAGGAAAGGCTCCAGAGCTGAGCTGGCTCCTACACAGTGCCATGAAGACACACTTTGAGGACCCCTACCCTCACCTCTTGAGCAAAGAGGCAGCAGCTCTTGCTTTCCTGGGCATGCTGCTGCAAAGTAGCCTGTGTACCATTAACAGTGCACACCCCACTTTGGAAGTCCCTCCTGTGCCTTCACCCTGTGCTGTTAGTATTGTGCAAGTGGGACAAGAAAAACAAGAGGAAAATAAGATGTGTCACATGTGTGATAGTAGGCAGTTAAGTCATGTCTGTGCTTTCATGTATGACTCAGTTGCCCTCTCTGAGGTGGTGACTGCTGTGGGAATAAAATGCTGACTGATAACTGGGAGAAAATTACTTAAGGAAGGATCCTGCTCCTCACATGTGGAATTGCATCTTCAGGAATTTAGAAAGCAGAAAGCAAGAGAGACAAGGCACTGTGTGTACCTTACTGTCAAATACACCCCAGTGCATGGGTGTTTCCAACCCTTCTTTCTACTGCTTTACAAGAGAAGTGTGACTATGTTTATTTCAGTTACCTATGTTCCAACAGCAGCAGAACTGAGGTGGAGTATTACAAAATACTTATTTAAAAGAGAAGAGTGCACGAGGCATGATTATGTAGCCAGTGTTTTCTAACTTTTTTTTTTAATTGAGAAATACATCCTATTTCTCTTCCTTTCTGTTCTCCTACTGCAGGGGATGGATGTGGGCACACAGTGATGTATCAAGACAGTGGGACACTGGCATCCAAGAACTATCCTGGGACATACCCAAACTACACTCTTTGTGAAAAGAAAATCCAAGTGCCTCCAGGAAAACGCCTGATCTTGAAAATTGGAGACCTGGATATTGAATCACAGAAATGCGAGTCCAGCTACCTTACCATCCAGAGCTCTTCAACATTGCATGGTATGTAAGAGACAAGGCCATGGTCAGTGAATGAACTGGTGAAAGTGTGAGTAAAAGGCAGCTTAGCAAAATGCAAGAAATGTCAGCCTTTGTGCTCTCCTCCTCTTTTCTGTACTCAGAGGTTTCATTCTCTGTGTGGGAAGCCACTGTCCTACCGTGTGTAATGCTGCAAGGCTGAGGGTGCTGCTGTGCTGTGCTGCAGAGACTGCCAGGGCTCGGGCACAGCACTCCTCCTGAGGGCTCTGCCTTCACACCTGCAGAGCTGGACCATCACAGTTTCATACAGCAAATCTGTAGATCTGTATCAGCCCTGCTCCCTTCTTGTGGAGGGGAAGAGCTTCCTCACAAACTAGACAAAGATGAGAAATTGGAGTCAGTGATCCTGTGTGTCTCTATTCCTAGGCAGTCCATGGCTCAGAGAGGAGATAACCTTTACTATTGCTAGCTGTTAGCCACCTTACTTATGTACAGGCTTTAATACTTGCAGATATTAAATGCATACAGCCAGACTGCACTCTTGTAAGAGATTTGCACAGGAAGATAAGCAAATAATCTGCTACAGCTGTGCACTTAAAACAATCATAACGGCAACAGGATTCTCCCCAGGGAGAACACGAGGCCTTCCTCAAAACTGTTTTCCCAACCAGTTGTCACAGAAACTTTTGATCTGCACTTTCTAGAAGAGTCAAACTGATTTTCAAGTCATGCACCCTTTTTCAGAAATCCAGTTTAAATTCAAAGCTGCAAGGAGTTCTGCAATGTAGGAATAAACTCATGAATTGACATTTCATAAAATTTTGCCTGCTGGGAGTGGGCTGTGTAGCCCTTCAGTCAGCTGAGGCTAAATGTACTGTCCTGGGCTTAACAAGCAGAATGGATTCAAGTGAAAAATGTGATGAAGGTACGAGCTGCATAGAGCCTTTGCACGTTTTCCACCTCACTGCTTGGCTCAGAAAAGTATGTGGTTCTCCGAAGGTGAGATCTCATAGGATGTCTTAGTAGTAAGGAGGGTTGATTGCCTTACATTTATCAGCATGATGGGCTTATCACTCATCTGCTAAGAGAAGATCAAGTGAGGTATTAAAGACTTGCTCACAAAGGAAGGTAAAGGTAATTATTGTTCTCATGGGGGAGGTATTACATTTTGAAATAACCTTCAGTAAGAGTGGGCAGTGACATGCTGATATCTAAGCCTGCACAGAGCTTGATTTGAGGCATAAGGAGCATCTCTGTTCATGTGTGCTGGAATTTTTAGTGTTATTTATTTCTTCACTGAGGAGTGAGAAGGGGTGAAGCACTAGAACAGGTTGCCCAGAGAAGTTGTGGAGCTCCATGCCTGGAAGTGTTCAAGGCCAGGCTGGATGGGGACCTGACCAACCTAATGTAGTGAAAGGTCCCTGCCCATGTCAGGGAGGGTTGGAATTAGATGCTTTTTAAGATCCCTTACAACCCAAGCCATTCTATAGTTTTGTGATCTGTTTTGTAACTAAGTAATGAGTTGTGCTCACCTGAAGCAGTCTGTCTGTACTTTGCAGTAAGAAATAGGTGGTTATTATTGCATTAGCATATCTCTGAATAATTTTTATTGATACTCTCTTGACATTTCTAATCTAAATCTTCTCGGAAATGGGGATAAATCAACATATTGTTTTTTGAAGTGAAAAATGAAGCTTGGATGTTGATTGAAATTCTGGCTCCTTACAGATCAGCCTGAAGGCATCTTCACATCATTTATACTGCAGTTATTCAGCCTATAAGCACAGAGTAGCTGTGTATTATGCAATCAAGTCCACATAATTAATTTTTTTAAAGTATTCCCACACCCATTTTCAGATCTGATTAGTAACGTCTGATGCATGTGGACTATAATTTGCATTCTCACTAGTGAACTGCACAATTAGCAGATTTTGGTCATATCTGATTAAACTGGTTTTACAGTTTAGGCAGACTTATCATCTGTAATGATTTTTGTGGTCTGCAGCTCACTGTAGACTTTCCCACCAGCTTACCTACAGAGTGTCTGTTCTACCTTCAGGCAAATCCATGCAGAATGGACGTGGAAATAGTTCTATAGGCATACATTCATTATGTTGCTTATGTTTTAAAAGACACGTGAATTCTTAGATGAGATTAGAGCTTCTCTAAGTCATTTTTTCCAACAGTCTTGCTATAGCTTTGGGTTTCAATATGCATTTATTCAAGTGAAAGAAGCCCTGTGAATAAGCACTGCTACATCCATTCAGTCTGTTAAGTGTCCTTTTAGACAGCTGTTTCTGAACTCAGATCTCCTTTTTGCAGCCCTTCTCTTCATGAACATCTACAGGCAGGTCAACATCCTCCCTCTGGCTGAGGAGATACTGACCTTAGACATAGAAATTCTTTCTTGGGATGATGGAGTCTTGAAAATATTTTGCAAGCACTAAAAACATCTGAGCTATTGAAAACTAATCTTGGTGTGTTTTCTGTATTTGACCTGGGTTTAAAAAGGAAAACCTAAAAAGTAAAGTATGAAAGATGACAATGTGAATGCTGCTCATGTTTCAAATTAGTCTGAGCAGCCTTTGCTCTTTATTTGGGAGGTTTGCAATTACAAGACAATAAGGTCCAAAGGGAAATATGTTTTAAATATCATGCTGATTTCTTCAGCTCTACAGAAAACAACAGCATGAATGTCAGATTGAATAAAAACATCTGTTGAGGAGTATATCTAAAGCTTGGAAAATTGGTCAGAGGCAAAATACTAGATTATGTGTACAAATATAAAATTAGTGTGAAGAAGGCTCCAGATGATAAAGTATTGTTTTCCTTTCGGATTTCTTCCAGTCTTTACATATAACTGTGATTCATTCATCATTATAACCATCTGCAGGGATTCTTGCAATACAGCAAGGAGTAACTCAATTTGTCTTTGGGGTATTTATGTTCCATGCAGCAGAGGGAATCTGTTAAATACAAATGAAGGGATTAATTGATTTATCTTAGTGGGAGCAATGATGCTACTTCAGTAGGGTGGTGACTAGAGATTAGAGCACCTACCTGCTGATTGTATAAAAGTTCAGGACATTCCTTGAATTCTGCACATGGATAGAAGAGTATGATTCATTCCTAGAAAAGCATGCAGTTGTTGTATATGCTGATCTACTGAAACCTTTCTCAGTCTCAACTCAAACACAAATGTGACACTACAGTTCTTCTCACCTTTGGTACTTCTCAGCTTTGATGGACCTGTGAAAGCGCTATTGAATTTATATTTCTCCAATATTGCAATTAAAAGATGATAGTTAAATAATTTTAATGAAGCTCTGAAACTGGAGTCATACAGGGTCTTGACAGTATATCTCTGAGTTATTACTCTGCAAATTATTTTCTTTAGTGTTCACTGGAGAAAGGAACCTGTAGCAAGCCTTTTCTTTCAAGCTGTTAGCTCTGTGTTCAGACGTAGCTGTGAAAATATTAATCATCAGTCAGCAAAGGGAGTCTAACACCCGTTTTGGTGAAACTGAGTCACCTTTGTCTGACAAACATTTAAATATTAGCACAGCTTTGCACAGGTTGTCTCTATGAGAAATAAATAGATGATCGTGGTCTGTTTCAAAGGCACAGTTTTTGACTGGATTAAAATATGGTGTTTTTTGTCCCACAGAAAATTAATATGAGCATAATCTCACAGTGCAGACAAGGTGCAGCCTTTACTGAAATGCTTTTCTTCTCGAGTTAATTGCATTATCTGAGCATATTAAAAATACTGAGCTCTGAAGTAGAGCTTCTGATTTTTTAATTAGTTAAAGGGATATGTGAAAACAAGATTAACCATGTCAGCCCTGTAGTTCTCAAGAACAAAATTTGCACTACTTATGAAGGTGGATCATAGATGTTTTAAAAGTTTGACAGGAACTGCTTTTAGTCTGCTTCTTTTAATGTCTCTATCAAATTTCTGTACCTCTTTTGACCCCTTTTTTTGCTTTTTTTCTATCTCTTCTCCATCTAATGGCTTGGTATTTTTTCCCTTAATTTTGTGAGATGATCATCAGTCTTGACTGGAGAGAAAGCCAAAAGAAGAGATAAGTGCCTACTTACTTCCTCATTCACTTGCAGTCAGTAGGAGGTTGATGTGTTCCTCTGGGGTGGATGTCAGAGCTGCTGAGTGACTAGTAATAATTTGGAGAGTTAGTGCAGTTGACTTGTTCTTGCATAATTTACGGCTGGTAACTAATGTGAAATAGAGAATTTACTGAAAATGCTTTCTTCTCCCCACACCCCATCACTAAAGGTACAGAGTGCCTTCAGATGCCTCCTATCTGTCATTATGGCTTGAGGGGATTCACCAAACCAGTTGCTCCTTATTATGTATTGACATAAATATCTTGCTTGAATAAAGGGTGTGTCCAGATTTCTTTTTCATCCCTCAAAGGAAACTTGTTATTACTGTATTGTTTCTGGTATTTCAGGAAACCCAGAGAAATGCCCAGACAAGTTCTTGCTGAAGATCAAGTTGAGCAGTTTCTTAACAGCCAAAACACTTTTAACAGATGGGTTTCACCTGAATGGTTGCAGTGTCCTGAGTTTTCAGCTTTGGAAGGATTGATGCAACAAAGAGTGTTAGTGATTTTTTTTATCAAATGGACCTTTTTTCCTGCATACAGTGCGTTAGTCTCTGTTTTTTGTTAAACTACAGTTCTTCACACATGATTCCTAGTTGTTGCTGTGTTTCTGTCTTTGGATTTGGCTAAAACCACAACCATGTTAAAAGAGGCAGTCTCACCTGAGGTCAAGCAGGCAGACCAGCCTGTGCAGGTGGTGCAGATACTCCATTTTAAAGTTGTGACTACTTCCCCAACCTAACTCAGATGCCTTTTTCTTTCCTTTATTGCAGTCTTTGGCAACCCTTTGGAAGCGTTAACCGAAAGTTATTTTTGTTTTTCCTGAAACAAGAAATGCTTACCACTCAGCCTGAAGTCAGACTGTGTTGCACAGAGTTAAATGTTGAATAACCAGGCTGTCTCATCCTGGCTGCTCTGTCATCTCATCTCTGCAGTGTTAAACACCACCTTCCCTGCATCCTGCAAGGAAGGACATAGAGCAGTGCTTTCTGTGTCCTTGTAGGGTCCTGCTGGTTCCCATTGCATCATGTGTGTGTCAGGGTTGGGGCAAAGAGGACTAGTCTTGGTAAGGGGGAGAGGAAGAGTTACTGCTTATCAAAGTATTTGTGTGAATGTGGGATGGAGATGGATTTTGAGACTGAAGGCGTTTTCATATAACAGATCCTTGCTGGTTTTGTGAACTATTTGTGAAAGACTTGCACTCTGGATGAGTTTTTAGCTCTGAAGTGAAACAAGTGTGTTCTGTGTTCGTCTCATCCCCTGTCCTTCCCCAGCTACTGAAGTAATTCCAAATTGGTTTATTTGAGAAAAGGCTACAATTTAAAACATTGTTTTCCCCAAACAAATGCATTAAGAATGATAATCATTTAGAGGCATATCCATGGATTGTTGCTGCGTCTTGCCTGCCAACCATGGCTTACTCTGCAAGTAAAGACTGAAAAAAGGGAGAAGATTCTCTTTTGAATAGAGGACATAATTATTTAATATCCAAACCAAGTTTCTTAAAGACCTCTGCAAATGTCAAGCTGAAGATTTCAAATGAAGTTGAGTCATATGAAAGCAAAATGAGCATAGTGAACTGGCCATTCAATAGCTGAAGAGGGAAATAGTTGCTTCTAAAAGGAAGCAAAAGCCTTAGAGAAGAGACAGAAAGTATTAAGAACTAGAGAAACAAGCAGCATGTAGGCATTGCTAGCTGTTGTGAAAGAAGAGAGTCCTCTGGGCACTTAAGGGAAGTGGAAAAAATAAAGGAACATAATTCAACAAGGAAAGCTCAGGAGCTGTGCCAGAGCCTGGTTGACAGTAGAAGTAAACTAGACCTCATAAAACCCGACCATGCTGTAAAGAGCATCAGATTTGCAAAACAACACTATTATGAAAAAGACAAAAGCAGTAAGCTATTGCTAACATTGAAAAAATAAACAAAGCGTAAAAAAAAGTTCTTCAGTCTCCAGAGGGGCCAGCCAAAGGATATCCATGAGACAATTTACTGTGTATCTTGCAGGATGTTAATACTGCTTGGAGACAAAAGTGTTTTATTTAAGCCACCTAAACCATACCAACAGATCAAATATTCTGCATGAAAGGCATTAAAAGTTAGTTTAATTATGGAGAATATTAAAATTAGTATACTTGAAATCCTTAGACCCCTAATATCTCTCCTGCAGAATTTTTATAAATATGTATAAAAGGAATCTGGAGTGAACAGACGGAACCACAGTTGGGTCAACTTCTTAATGAGACACAGGAAGAAGGAAAGGCCCTGGCATCTAGATACAGTAATATTGAAATATGGAGAACACCTACTCAGCTTCATCACATGTAACACATCTGTTTATTAAATCAAACTCTTTCCTTTGTTCTTATAAACAAACCAAATAATCCTGCCTACTTACCCCAGCAGGGCTCCAGCCAAGTCACTTTAACAGGAAGCTGAGGGAGATCAGCATTCATGACTCGTTTTTCAAGCCGAATATGCAAAACAGCCTACCTCACAACTAACATTAGAAGATGAAAAACTGATAACGTGATCTGGCAGTTCTCAAAAGGGATCTTAAAAAACTTCTGGCTAAGTCCCAGGTTTAGGAATTAAATATTTATCCAGAGTCAAGTCCAAATGCTGCAGTAAAAATTAACAGGACCCTATAAGCAAGTATCTCATTTTCATACTGGGGCTTTCTCCATCATCTCTCATCTTCATTATGGTTGTACAGTATTCATATAGACAGCCCAGGCAAGTCTGAGGACTTGACAGTGTAGTGCTGATAAGGTTTAATTCAATTATCTGAATTGTTGAGAAGAAATATATTGAAATGTTTTGCAAGGCTTCCTCAGTTTGCAACAAAAGAACAAATGAATGTTTCATAGCATTAATAAATTCTACCTGCCCACCCCCCTCCTTTTTTTTTCTTACAAATCTTTGCAGAAAACTTATATAAACCTTTGGAAAATATTCCTCCCTTGAGTATATACTCTTTCTTACTTCTATATCCTTTAAGGAATTAATCCTAGGCTCCTTTTTTTTTTTGAGCTACCTATGGGAATCTCTTGGTACACCAGAACTGCTCTTGGCAGAAGATAACCATAGCCTGGTAACCTTTTTGGATTTATTACTTAATAGTGGAAACTTGTCTTTAGAATCTTGGTTTCTTAAGCTGATTGCTTCTAAATATCTTGCTTTAATTTGGATTATACATCTCTGTGTGTCTAGATTATTTTATATTTCATTTTAGTTTATTTTATTGGTTTTGCTCATGATGTATGATTTGTTTGTATAATTATCTGGAACGTATGTAGACTTGCTACTGGGGGAGACGCTCATCCCTGATCCAGCTGATGTGTGGTTGTGTGAATCAGCCATCTAAATTATACCTCCAGAGTAGATAGGTCACTGCCAGTCGCTGCGAGGGAGAAAGCCAAAGCACACTTGTGAGAAAATATGCAGAGACAGCCCTTGAGAGAAGAAAAGGACTACAGCTTTCTCAGGTGCTTTATTTTGAAGACGTGCAATGCTCCTTGTCTTTTCCCTGTTTCTCTCTCTCTCAAAAAAATATCTAAGTTAGCACTTCTCCCACTGCAACCTGACACAAAAGACCTTCTCAAATAAATCACTCGTGCAGTTGACTGGTATGACACAGTGTCAGATGCTGTCTTTTTGATAAGTTCATTTCCTAAGCAATTTGTTTAACCCTTTTTATAGACATTGTTTTCTCTGACTAAGTCGTGAGTCATTTTTCAACACATGAGTACTCCAGGGAAATGTCACACTCGTCGTCGCTTGTTTCTCTGCCTGCCTGCCTTCACCATACGATTTTTAAGCCAAAAGGACAATAGTTCCTCCTTTTGTTTGTCCCTTCTGCTGACAGCTGGCTCTCATTGGCTCTGATTGGGCTGCTCCATAGGCTGACCTTATAGTTGTTATAAGGCAAATGAAGTATTTGGAAATGAGCCCCTTTCCTAACCCAGAGCACCAAGCAAAATGAAGAAGCTTTTAGGAGCCTGTTATGATGGATATCATTCATCAAATTTGTGTCATGATGTGAATGTAATTACTTGTGTCTCAGAAGTCAGTTCCAAGTTGCCCTAAAGTAGCCACCACCACCACCAAGATGAGGTTGTCTAGGAAAAATCAAAGTGGTTGTTTTTCATCCCAAAGGCTTGCTTTAGGACACAAAAGCTGTCATTCACCTCAGCAGAACAGATGGGCTGAGGGCTTGTAAAGGGTCATTTGGAATTTTTTTCCTCTGGGAAAAAAAGTCTGTTTGCCATCTTACAAAAACCTCTTCTTTGCAGTTTATATTGTACATAGACTCATAAATTTGAACAAGTATATCCAAACTGCTTTGAATTTTCTGTATTATCTGTGCCTGAGGGCAGCTAGGGACAAGTGTTTGCACCCAGGTACAGTGACAGAAGGCAAATGCAAAGACTGTGGCAGTCTCAACGGAACACTCCCCTTGGGAACTGACTTTCTGAGGAAGCAAATGTAATTACTAGGAGTCCTGGGCATGCCTGCTGTCACAAGAAAGGAGTGTCCCAAAGACTGTTCCAAGATACTGCAGTTGGTAGCTATAAAACCCTTATCTAATTCAGTGTAAGTACAAGGCTGTTGTCTCCCTGTCCCACTCCCTTCATCTTCCCCTTTCTGTCCCTCTCTATTTTGTTTAAAACTCTAGAGACTTAACTGTATACTACCATGTGTTTTTAAATGGAAAAAGCTTATGAAATTTTCTAAGGTAAACATTACTGCCTAGTAGTACAATCTGGCTTGTGGCATGCAGGTCCTTGAAGACCAGGTGCTCTGTATCTGATCTTAATCCTTTCTGACTGGCTGCTGTGCCACAATGGCATGAGCTGTGTGTGTTTGAAAGGTTTATCTCAGGGACCCTGCCTAGATCCCTTGGATTGCTTTTGAATGTAGTGTCATTTTCTCTAATGAGTTACTGCTGGTTGTGAGCACACTGTACTTCAAAGGTCGAAGGGCATTAATCCTTCTCTTCAGGCTTATGCGATGAGAAATGTGGATGCTGGAATTGCTGCCATGCAGAGACAACTGGATCCTGGCCACTGCTTGTCAGGGCAGCTTTAGAGCTCATACCCGTGAAGAACTGAAGCCAAAACCCTTTTGTCAACATTTGGGTTGATACTGAAAGAGAACGAGTGTGTTATGAAATTCTCTGCTAATCATGAGACTTTCCCAGCCTAATTATGTCATCTAAACTTTTGAAACCTTCTTTGTTCTGTCTGTAGGGCCCTACTGTGGTAATGTGATGCCTGTCCCCAAAGAAATCATTCTAGATAGCAATGAGGCAACTATTCACTTTGAGAGTGGATCCCACGTGTCAGGACGAGGCTTTTTGTTGTCCTATGCCAGCAGTGATCATCCAGGTAAGGTGATGTCCAAAAGTAGTAGATTAGTGGCATAGCTCCCCCTATTTAATTATCATCTTTACAGACATAGAGCTTTAGCCTAAAAGTTTGTTCCTAAATATTTTGAGATTTGCATGAGCCATGGTATTTTTAATAGCATGTATGCAAGAAACAGTTGTAACATTAACCAGATATAGAAGCTGCTGAAATCTTACCTAGACTATTTGGAATACAGGGCCAGTGGAGGGGAAAATAGTGCCTTCTCCTTGAAGCTCCACTGTGTTTTGAGCTCCAGCACCCATCACACTGTGATGGAAGGGAGGGGTAGGAAGGATTAAAGTTTTCATTCCCACATTTAATGTTCTGGAGGTCCATTCAGCTTTGAAGAAAGTGTAAAGCATAAGAGTAGAAGGGGAAGTTGAAAAGAATGAAAGAAAACCATAGCTATTGCTTCCAGTCTAATAAAATGGCTAAAGTATTATACAGAGATGTTTTTAAATGTAATTTCATGTTCTGGCAAATGTTTGTCTGTATTTTTACATCCTACAATGGGAATTGACATTTGTAAATTTTCACAGATCTGATCACGTGTTTGGAACGAGCAAACCACTACACAAAGGCTGAATTCAGGTAAAGAGGGTTTGCAGTTCTGCATTCTGGCTTGCTTTGCAGTATCTGTCAATTGATTCAATTGTTAGAGAAAATGTTAAATAGTCTTGGTTTTCTGGAGAAGTGAATTTTTTTGAGTAATGGTCTAATGGCTGGTTGTGAGAAGCAGTAGTGCAGAATGGAAGACTGTGGCCTAGAAAAATGATGTAATGGAGTTGCAGAGCTCTTAGCAATTCTCATTAAGTGCATACATATACATGGTATATGTAAAAAGAGTTTCCACTTTGAAATTCAAAGTAGCCTCAAATTCCAGTGCTTCCTCTGGGAGCAGATCACGTCCCAGCTGATACAAGATTATCTGGGGACAAGCTATGATTTCTTGGTTCCTTGAACTCTGTGATAGGTTTGAAATGGTAATAAATTGTGCTCTTTTGGCTGCTGTCTGGATGTGCATATAGGCTTCTTATCTTACTCTGAAAACTTGTGTGGTAGCATTTCTAGAACAAGAGAATTAAATAGAAATAAATGCCCTTGCTAAACTGCTTTTCTGGGTCTGTGTGTGCTACTGTGTTCAGTCCACCTATGAACTCAAGGGCCCATTTATTTAGCTCCTAGACTCACTAACAGAACATCAGTAATTTAGAGAAATTACTGCTAAAATATTTATTGGTTTGAGAGCATTTCTTTTATAGGAGCTTGTTTGTGTGTATTGTCACTACAGTTCATGCCTGAAACAAGCCTTTCTTCTGTCACTACAGCAGATACTGTCCTGCTGGCTGCAGAGACATAGCAGGTGACATTTCTGGGAATATTGGAGAAGGATACAGAGATGTAAGTACACAGGATAATGGGGGCAAATTTATAAAGACAAAAGAAACAAGAATATAACAACTTGGTTTTAACTTTTGCTGCTTGACTTTTGTTAGTAATTCTTCTGGGCTGTTTTGCTATACCTTTTATTATCAGTATATAAGTTATCAGTATATAAGCACACAGAGACGCTTTTCAAACAGACAGATCATGTGAGAACAAAGTCCACTGATTGTCAAATATACCTACTGACTTGTGGTTTCTGGCTTTCTGGAAAAAGCCTGCCTAGTGTTTGTCCTTCTTGAGGCAGTGCTCATCCATGTACAAAATGTTTCTATGATTTTAGCTTTTACTTGTTTGGTGTCCACATGTGAAAAAGATATATTTCAGTAACACGTGGGCTTTCTTTAAGATCATGACTGCACTATTCCTAGCATATGCTCTGAGATGAAATAAATATTAAACACTGCCTAACCACATCCCACCAGTAACTACCAACCTCCTGGGTTGTTTTAACTTCTTGTTCTTCAAACTGAGAAAGTTGAAGTGGTTGCATTTATCCACAGTTCATGTGGCTCAGAGCTCTGCCCTCTCTGTGCTCCTCGCCCTGGACTCTTCTCCTGTCATGTCTGTGAAATCTTTACCTCTCTCACGGAGGAGTAAGCCTAATCACGCCACTGAAGAAAAATCCCACCCAATCACAGTCACTGAGTTTCCAAAAAGTCAGTGCTCATGTTTAACCTGTTCATCCAGTTATTCAGGCGTGCTGGCTCCAGCCTGCAAAGTGGCAGAGCTGAAGAAACAAAGAAATGCCACATTACATTCTCATTAGCTGGAGTTATCCTGCCCTTGGTTCCAATGATTAGGGCAGAAAAGCAGCACATGGCATGACCTCATGCAGATTTTATCTGCGCTGAGGAATTTGCAAAAGAAATTTTCCCTCCACCATTAAGGAGGATTTTCTGATGGGAAGAACCTGCAGGGCTCCCCTGGAGATGTGCTGCCTTTGTGCCTCCACTCTCCCCACCCCTCCCTGGAGGGGACAACCCAGCACCCCAGCTTGTTCATAGCACAGCCCAAACTGGGCCAGCATGCATCTCACCTGCCTCTGCCTGCAGCCTCTCGGAAAGTTTCCTTTGTACCTTTCTCTGTCCCTTTCCTGCTTTGCCCTAGCCCTGTTATTGCCACCTAGTTGGCACATGAGTTGTCCTGCCTGTATTTTTCAGCACTATCCCACCTGAGATAATGGGAAATGGGCTGCACTTAAAACCCCCAGCAGCAGCTACTCAACACATAGCCAAGCCCTTAATGTGCACCATAATTCAAACCCTAAAGTGCAGTAATAGATGGGTCTGTCTGCAGGCAAGAACTCCAAGGAATTATTGATTTATCTTCCCAAGGAAGTGTTGCTTTGCCATTGACTTTTTTTTTTCCTGAGAAGTGACAATCTTACAGCACCTTCTCAGAAGCAGATAATTTCTTTTTTCATTTGAAAAGAAAAATTACTCTGGGAGACGTATATTTTCCAAAGATTACTCCTCTTTCTCCCACCCCTGCCTCTTACTCCTCCTGAGCTTTTGGTGGATTTTATGAGCTGTAACACCTGTATACCGGTAGCTTGGGAGGGAAGGCATTAGCAGCTTGTCAGATTGATTTCCTGAGCCGTGGCTCCTGCCTTCCAGACGTCTCTGCTGTGCAAGGCAGCGATCCACGCGGGCGTGGTGGCGGACGAGCTGGGCGGCCAGATCAGCGTCACGCAGCACAAGGGCATCAGCCGCTACCAGGGCGCCGTCGCCAACGGCGTCCCCTCCCTCGAGTGAGTACTATGGCTGGGCTGGCACCGGGCACAGGGCACTGCCACCACCTGCACAAGCAGGTGGGGATGCTGTTCTGGGGAGGAAAAGATGTTAGGTGCATTTCTAGGGCTTTATTAAAATGGTGTTGGCAATGGAGATAGGAAGAGGTTTCGGGTTTTCAGTGGCTCTATACCATGTAGGGTGGTATTTTCTTTTTTTTTTTCCTTCTGTTCCTTCCAAAACATATTTACAAATTGCTTTGTTAGCAGATACATGAGAGTATGATGTTCTGCAACAAACAGCTTTAATCGATAAGCTAATAAATCATGATAAATTCATGTTGAAGTTTAAAAAAAGCTAGGAAAAATGAGTAACTAAAAAGTGCCATTGAGCCATAGGGGATTTAATGAACAACTTCTTAAACATTGTACTTTTGACATGTTCAGAGTTTTTCTCTTTTAGAATATTTATAGCAAGGGTGTTATATTTACTGCTTATCTTCTGACTTTTAATTGTACTGCTGTTGAAGTAGAAATAAATCCTCTAATCTCTATCCAGCACAGTAAGACCTTCCAGCAACTGCTTCTGTCATTCCTGTTGGTTTATAGTTTTTAATTTTCAAATGTTATCTGAATTTTACATGGGGCCTATTTTTTTTCTTTTTTAAGAAGGGAAATTTCCATCCCATAACCTATGACAGCTAAGGCAATATGCAATTTTTATACTATTTTCCTGTTTTCTCCATGATTTCTCACACCCTCCTGACAATTTTACAATCGTGGTTTCATTCATTAAAAAAAAAGGCATTCTTGTGCTCTGTTGCTGTGCTTAAACTTCAGCAGAGACTGAAATGCTTTATATACAATGGCACTGGAGTATACAAAACTGGGTAGCATGTAGATCATAGCCAAAGAACTGTACAGCCTAAATATTTTCCATTTTTTTGGAAAGTTAGTTGCCAAAGAAAATTAATAATATAAACTTGTCTCAAGCAAAGCAGGACTGAGAGCTCTGGTCAGGCACCAAGCCCCTCCATAAAACAAATAATACAAATTCTTTCCATCACACGTGCCAGCTTAGTGAAACACTAAATTAAATATTTTGTACCTTACATAAAGATGTTACAGAACTGTTCACATACATTCATATGCTTGTGACCCTTGATAATCCCAGTGGAGTAACTGGAAAGTAGCACATAAAATTTTATAATGAAAGGGAGTTGTGATTCCCATTTGTATTTTTTTTCCCAGTACAAGACCCAGTAGGCAAAGAATGAAGTGTGTAATTCTGCAAGTGTGCACGTGCTGGGGGCTTTAGCCCATTTAATGTGAGGCCCCTGAGAGAGAGCCCTGAGGAGGAGCAGAGCCCCTGCAGCTCTCCTGCCTATAGGGGCAGACAGAGGCACTCCTCGGGCAAGATGCACATCTCCAAGGGACAGAATTGCCCCGAGGAGACAACAGAAGCTTTCTACAGGTTATACAGGAAGCCACAGGCTCACTGCCTACAAACTAGAGGGCACAGAGTTTGAGAAAAATGGGAGTGTCAGCACAGCACTTCCTAGGATGTTTCTGCCATACCTGGCAGCTGGGACAGTCTCTAGAGCAGATGAACTGTTGGTGTGAGCCCAGGAGAGAGAAATTGGAGTATGTAGGGCAATGCTTTTGTTCCAAAACATGAAAAACGGCTCCTAGAAACAGTAGGCATGTTTACTAAGAAAATGAACCAATGCATTTTGTGTTTTAAAAAATCTTTTATAAGCGGTCTCTACAAAGCTGCATGGCTTCCCTGTTCTGCCGTGCCTACATGCTGAAAGAAAATCCTGCAGATGAGCCAGTGCCTGTAAAAAAAACTGGTGCTTGAGCAGCAGTGCCTTAAGAGCTTTTTAGATGTCCTTAAATAAGAGCTTGCTCAAGCTTTTAAAATCTCATTTATAGTGGATTTCAGTATTAAAGGTTTAAATTATTTAGCGACTTTAGCCGAAATTGACCTCATCAAAAGCTGCTGCTGGAGTGCATCGAGCTGTTAAGTGTTATGTTGTTAACCTGGAGCTATGTCTCGCTCACCCAGCACCCTGCAAGGGCTGACCTTGGCCTCCCCACTCCATCTCTCAGTGTATTTGTTAAGGTTTTCACTTCCCATGATCCATGTGCAGACCTGCACCCCCAGATGCTGTAATGAAGCCTGAGTGGCTGGGTTTATTGGGCAGTTCTGGTACCCCAGTGCAAATACACAGGGTGCCGTAGCATGGCCTGGCCTGTGACTGTACCTCTGCACACGTGGAATCATTTGCCTTTGAAAATGGAAGAGACTGGATGCTTCTCAACAGTGGAAGATGAGATTTGGGGTTAACCTACACTGCTTAGGAGAAGCTTGCTTGAGACCAGCTCTGGCAAAAAAAATGAAAGGCAGGATCCTGAAGGTTGTCAGGCATGTGAGGAACATGGAGTGATTCCCTCCCTTAGAGGACAAAGTGGAACTTGTGTGACAAAATTCCAGCAGTCACATTAGGAAACTGATGAATTACCACTTACTGAATTGGCTTGTTCTCTTTAGTGAATTACAGTAGAAATTTATCAGCTTGATTTCATAGCTTTGTAGACCTTAGAAGTGCTAACCTTGATTTGCTAAATTTGCAGTCCTCTATTTGCTAAATTTGCAGTCCTCTATTTGAAAGGGTTCTGGTTGACTTTTTTTCATTATACGTATTGAAGGAGCACTGTGATTGATGTTTTGGGTAGGTTTTTGGGGATTCATTTTCTTCTTTTCTCTTTAAATGAATTGCTTTGCATTTAATAAGAAATCAACAACTGTTTTGGCTGTGATGTCGGAACTGGTTTGAAGTGAGCAGAGTGCATCTGATTGCCCCCAAGGATTGCCTGTGGGGAAGATGTGGGAAGGAGGGCTTCTGTTTCCCCTTCTAGCTACTCAGCCGCCTACATGCCCAAATAAATCAGCTCCCACCCAGAGCTCTGAAGGGCTTCGTTTGCCTGTAGTCATTAGTTTTCCCTCAGTGACAAAAAAAGGCAATGTTTTTATTGACCTTGACATGGGACTACTTTCCTATTCCCCGTTTGCAGTGCTCTCAAAACATATAGCCCTGCAAAACATATAACACCGTGGTAAGGGTGCAGACAGTAGCTTGGGGGAAATTTTCCTGGCCAAAAACAAAGAAAGAGCAGCCTAAAAGGGAACTGTCTCCATGCTTGATGCAGAAGTAGTTTTACTGCTTAGTCACGCTAGCCAAGGCTTTTCAAAAGGGGCCGGTGATGCATGCAGCTAATTGAAGTGACAGTGGAGGGGGCAGATTTTCAAGAAATCCAAACTAATTTAATGTTAAAACCCTGGCTTTTCTTTTTATTAGGCAGCCAGTTGGATTCATTGCTTCTGGAATGAAACCTCAGGGGCATCTCCTTGGGAATTAGGAAGCGGCTCCCTGAGAGGCCAAGGAAAACTCAGCTTTCCCTTAGAGTGGTGATTTTATCTTGTCCTGCATTGTGCAGGGCTGTGTGGAGTGGCCCAAGAAATGGCTTTTCCCCTGAAGCAAAACAATCCATGTCAGAAGGAGGAAGAAAAAGGGAGCCATAGATGTGTTTAATGGAGCATAAAGAACCATTCCTGATGGGAGATGTTGGCCGTGGTTAAACAGAACTGGTTCCCACCCAGATTAAAATAAGGAGTAGTTTTCATCCCATTTTCATCCTATGACACACCTGTAGCCCAAGTAGGAATGGCCAGAGCTGGTGTGGTTTAGTAACAGGGTGATGCAATGAGAAGTCACTCTAAAGCTTTAAAAAAATGCTCAAAACCATTAAAAAATTACCTGAATTCAGTCACAGTGAGAGACACACTTGAGTGCTCTTAAGGGGGTCAGTATCCAGCCAGCAGAGAAAGTGGCTGTCTGGCCAGAGATATTTTACTGGATAAACAGTGATTGTGCAGCTCTACCTTAGCACTCCTGTGACCACCTCATGAGAGGCTGAATTACCTTTTTCTTTTCTTACAGTGGTTCTCTGTCAGATAAGCGATTTACGTTTACTTCAAATGGTAAGAAAAATTGCTTTGCTTTTAGCTATTTAAATATTTTCTGTAAAAGTTTTAAAAAATAATCAGGAGAATGTCAGGCTGTGTCTAGGAAGGATATTTTAGGACAATAGTTTTTTTAAAATTGGCAAGTGAATAAAAAAATTGAAGGGATCTGAAGTGAGCTAGGAAAAAACACAGAATATGTGCGGTCATACGCACATAGATGAGAAACAGAAATAGTATTCTGCTGTTACATTTCTGGTGCCAGCATATGAAAAATGACAATCAGATAATCCCATTTTTATGTACTTTAGGCTACAGAAAATGAAAGCAGTTTTTCTTCAGACATTTGTAATTTCCATCTTCATCATACAAGCGGAGAAAGAAAACATAGGAGAAATGAAAATATATTTATATTGCACTGATACAGAAGGCGTTTTTGTTTATGGCTTTCCAAGATGCAAAACCCTCTTTTAATCTGTCAAGCCGTTCATTTCCATAAAACACAGCAAAGAGGGGGGGAAAAGTTCGCATTTGTTCATTTGAATTATATTTCACTCATTTGAGATAAAATCATTTACTATTCTACTGAAAACTGTAGAGCATGTATAGGCCTTTGAATCTGCCAAGGAATTATTTTTAACTTCATTGAGCCATATTCCATTGGCCTGTTTTCTCTGAAGAACCTTGATGTGCAGAGACTTTGTGGGTTCTTTGGTGGAGTTTGTAGTGCTTACCCACAGATATTGTCTTCATGATATCACATCTTGGCAGCTGTATCAAGGAGCTTCTCTAATGAGTAACTTTCCTAGCCCTAATTGCAGGTGGGAATCATGAAATATTTACAGTAAAGTATTCCTCTCAGTACAGTGCCTTCATCTGTGAAATGTTTTGTACAGCAGAATTAGTTAATGCCAATCTCAAAACATAAATATTATGTTTCAGAAGGAAAAATTTAAAAATAAAATATGTCTTCACAGGAATGAGACAAAAGTGCAGAGATTAAAAAACTAAATGGCAAAAATAGCAGATGTAGTCAGAAGGTGTCATGTATGTAGGAGTTAGACTGGTAAAGGATTGGGACTGCAGCACTCCGGTACTGGATCATACGCTACAAATTGACTGGTAAACACCACAGCTAATGGAGAGCATCAGGCTAGCACTAGATTCAGCAATGTCTGACTTTGCTGTTGTGGGTGGTCTTCAAATGTTGCTAGCCTAATATAAAAATATCCTGTGAAAATGCAAAATAACTCCTTCTGCCTGTCTGTGTGGGGACTCCTAGGCTGCAACAAATCTCTCAGTCTGGAAGAGGGATTCCTCTCCAAGAGCCAGGTTACTGCATCTTCCTACTGGGAGGAGACCAATGAGTTTGGGCAACTACTCCTGTGGTCCCCAGACAAGGCTTGGCTACAAGTCCCAGGATGGTCTTGGGCCTCCAACCACAGCAGCAACCGGGAATGGCTGGAGATAGACCTGGGAGAGAAGAAGAGAATTACGGGTATGTCGGTCTCTGGGAATTAGAGGGTTTCAGCTGAAGAAGAAACTGAATGCAGCTGAAAAGCTGATAGTGCACTAATGCAACATTTCTTTTGTTAAATGTAATGAAATATTCTGTGCTCAGAAATATTATTTTCCTGTTTAAAACAAGAAACTATTTACAAGACTGGTCTTCCTACGAGGATATAGGATTGAACTCAACTATACATATCTGATCTGTAAACATGTTGACAGAACAAAATACTTTACACACGGACAAGTGGAGTCTGGGTGGATGATCTGAAATCAATAAAAAACGTGGAAGTCACAGCCTTTGAAACAAGGCCTAGGTGAAAGATATTCCTGTTTCCATCTCCTGGTTTAGTTGCAAAAATGTAAATTACAGTTGCAGCTAAAGATGTAAAGATGGCCGATACAGACCATAATATCAAAAAGCAATTTTCATTTTGGAGTCACAGAATCACAGAATGAGTAAAACTGGAAGGCACCACAGTGGGTCATATGGTCCAGCCTCTAGCAGAGCAATCCTAGAGCACACAGCATGGGATTGTGTCCAGGTAGTTCTTGGATATCTCCAGTGAGAGGGACTCCACAACCACTTTGGGCAGCCTGTTCCAGTGCTTGGCCACAGTAAAGAAGTTCTTCCTCGTGTTCCGGTGGAACTTCCTGTGCATCACTTTCATTGCCTCTTGTCCTGTTGTTTGGCACCACTGAGCAGAGCCTGGCTCCATCCTCTTGGCACCCTCCTTTCAGATACTGATGGACATTGATGAGGCCCCCTCAGTCATCCCTCCTCTAGGCTGAACAGACACAGCTCCCTGAGACTTTTGTGCTCTGTTAAAAATATCCATTGGTCTAAGTTCACAATTTAAAACAGATTTCCATTCTTCACCCAGTTTTTAAACTCAATTTCAACAGTTTGAAAAATAAGCTAATGCCTTGAAGACCAAGTTTTCCAAATTGTTTTGGCTTCTGTGTTTGCATTTGGAAATGTTCCCTTAAAACAGGCACATAGCAAATGAAAATTTTTCTTGCATTTTCTTAAAAGGGATTAAGACCACTGGTTCTGGATCCATGAATTTCAACTTTTATGTGAAGACATTTACAATGAACTATAAAAATAACAACTCAAAATGGAGAACTTACAAAGGGATTCTGAGCAATGAAGAAAAGGTAAGGGAAAGTGGGAGGGGTAGGAAAACACAAAACAATAATGCTTATGCTGTCTTGACATTGAAGGGAAGGCTTTCACTGTCAAGAATGATTAGGAGCTTCAAACTTGTCTAGACTTGGGCTGTCTTCACCAGTGTAATTTATGGCTGCAGAGCAGATAGAGAGCTTGTTGAAACAAGGAAGTTATCCAGGGATTGGTGAGGCTGCGGGACACACACAGGGAGGCATGTGTATGTCTGCACCCTTCTTTTAAAAAAGTGCTGTAACTGGAGCTGTACAGCAGCTGTTGGGGCAAGTCCTTAGCTCAGCTCAGTGTTTGCCTGTGCCAGGGATGCTGTTGGTATGGCACCAGCAAAGCTGAGGGTCAGCTCCAAATGCATTGGGATAGTCCATCCACCTCCCCCTGCCAAATGAAACAACCCCTCAGGTGAAGGGCAGAGCTGCTGGTGGAGTTTGTCTGAAAACATTTTCCCCTGAAAACTTCATGTTTTCTTTCAAACAAAAGAAATCCCAAAAGCCTTCCTCCCTGTCCCCACAGTGTTCAAAGTCAGAGCTCCACTCATCATTCCTGAGGGATCTCAGCTCTCGGGAGAAGGCTCTACTGTCCTCAGGGCTGATGGCAGTTTTTGAAAACTTGGCAGAGCTGAAGAGATATTTCCTGGTAGCTCTGCTTTTCTTAGCTTGCATAGCAAGGAATTTCCAACATTAATGGTGTTAATATTTTTTTAAATGTTAAACTGAGGGGATGCTGGCCCAAAGAGTGACAAATCAGCCTAGTAGTGGGTGAACTGCAAAGGCTTAGCTATTTAAAATATGCCGGCTTGCAGTTTCCCACAGTGACTTGTTATATACAAATATATAAAGTTTGAAAGTATATATACAATCTTGAAAGTTATATACAATCTTAGTTTCAGCTAAGGTGCATGACAGAACCTGTCCCATCAGAACCCTATATGGCCTGGCATTTTATCTAAGATATGCTGAGCTGATTTCTCTGTCTCATCGGGCTTTTAAGTTTTCCTAGATCATGCTGAAGCATCTCCAAGAACTAATATCGTAAGGATGATTGTTCTGCACAAGGGGCTGAGCTGATTCTGGGTAATAATAAATAAATGCAGTAACAACTGTGTAGTTAATAGTCATTCTTCAAGTTTGATATAGAAAACTGACCATTTTACTAAAATGTCTAGAAATGGTTCACTTCAGGTTTTTCCTTTTTATGTTCCTATCTGCTGTTTCCAAGAAAGGGTGCTGCAGTGCTCTTAAATAAAAAATGATAGCATTATACTAGCATACATTAACTGGGAATTACACAGTATTGAAACGGTGATAATCTTTCTCCTCCAAGCTAACAGAAAAATGTGATCATCTGGCACAACTAAAACGATTATTTCTTTCCAGAACTCTCAATTCCTAAAATCTTGTGGCTGAATCCCAGGTTATCAGTGTGTTAGTCTTAGGATGAAAATCTTTGAAGTTGGATTGCAGGAGCACTTTGAAGAAAGAGGCTTTTAAAGCAGGGCAGACAGCGTGTGCCCCTTTCATTGCAGGTGTTCCAAGGCAACTCCAACGCTGGTGACGTAGTGCGCAATAACTTCATCCCTCCCATCGTGGCCCGTTACGTGCGGATCATCCCTCAGACCTGGAACCAAAGGATAGCCCTGAAGCTGGAGCTGATGGGCTGTAGAATAATGCCAGGTATGGGGTCAGCAGTGCCTGGTGCCTCTGAAGCCCCCTGTGCTGCCCAGTGCCACTGATGCCCCCTTCTCTCTTGCAGCTAACAGTTCCTTCACGCATTCCATGTGGCAGAAACCGAGTCAGAGCACAGAAACCTCCCTTGGGAAGGAAGACAGGACTGTTACAGAGCCCATCCCCTCCGAAGAAACTAGCTTGGGTAACACTACCTCGTGCTGCATTTTCTCCAGGATGCATCATGTCTTCAGCCCAGTCTGAGTGAACTTTAAACTTTCTCACAAATCAGAACTTTTATTTTCCCTTCAGACTTTATAATGACAGAGAGAAGAGGGAGGAGCAATAGGTTCTTTTTGTCTTAAGGCACAGAAAGAGATTGAAAGCCTTAATTTTCCTTGATGTGTTAAACATTGGGCTTTGGTTTCTCTGTCATATTGGTTGATTTGCCATGCTTGGTGGGTGGCTCAAGGGAATACAGTGAGCACTCAGCAGCAATTTTTGGGAGAGTTCTTCCTCACTCTCATCCTGTATTTTAGAATTTTTTAGTATGTGAAGTAGTTGTCTCACTAAAGTGTTATCTTCTCTCTACACAACCATGACTCCTTCCAGAGCAAGTTCCCAGCTGAAAGCAGCATACAGTAGTGCCTGATTGTGTAATTAAACACTCTTCCATAATGCCTGTGTTTATGGGGGCTCAGACAACCTTAATTTGTGGAATACTCCCTGAATTTGCAGTCTTCATCCTTTAATGTTGTGGAGCTAACTTCTTAGACTTTAAAAAGCAAACAAACAAAATTTGGTGCTTATACTGACTGTTTGGTGGGCTCATAGCCAGGCAGGAATTGCCAGACCCACTGTACCAAATGCTACTACCCATTAGGTAGCTGATAGTTGTAGAAACGCCTCTGTGAAAAAAACTAGTTGTAAGAAGCAATCAGTGGAAGACAAAAAATTCTGAAACTGCTTGCCAAGAGCAAGCAAGCTCTGTTCATCTGTGCAGCGGTAGAAGCAAACCATATCCATGTTCACTGCAAATGAAATCCTCTGAGATTTCATCTGCTAAATTGTAAATACCCTGTGGACACTTCTATTGCCTTATTCTCACAGCTGGCAAGTGTCTGTGGAAACAGGGAACAGCACGCTCCTCACACAAGAGCCACCCCACTTCTAATTTTCAAATCCCTGCTCTAAAGCATGTTATGTTAGAATTTAACAGTGGCTAAACAGGTTTTTCCCTAGGTTCCCTCATGGAAATGTTTGAGCTATTTTGACTGAAATGTTTCAACCAGTTCAGCATGAGCCAGATATTTGGCATGTAAAATTGCAGTCTCCTTTGGCAGATTTATAAGCAACTGCAAACAGAGTGTGTATGAGTGGCTTTTTAAAAGTCATCTAGTGTGTAATAAGAAAGAACTGCTCTTTGTAAGGATGCATATAGATGCCAAGTCAGGTGTAACCCTTGAGAAAGTATATTCAACTATTTTGTTTCAACATTGTTCCTCATGGGTCCATGGCATCCAACCACAGCTGAAGATTGTCTTTTAGTTTTACAGTTGTACGTTTTCATGCTCTCTTCAAGAAGCATTCCTGCAACATTATCTTACCTTTTGCTGTAGTAAAAATTACCAGCTTTGGAGTAATTTACCTTTTAAACTTTTATCCCTTCTCTTTTCTCATGCAGGTTTAAAGCTCACAGCTATAATTGTCCCCATCTTCATCGTGCTGTTTCTGTTCTTGTTCTCTGGAATTTGTATCTGCGCAGCCCTACGCAAGTAAGATACTGGTGTTTGTCAAAGGAGGCATTTGTGGGTACCTAGCTAGCATGCCCTCTTTCCAGAGCCTCCTTACCAGGGAGCTGGGAATTGATCCTGTTTGTCAGTCTTTTAAGTAGAACTCAGCTGTCTCTGTAAATTGTATTTCTTACTGTATGCCTCCCCTAGTCAGAGAAAAATGAAGGTAAAACAGGTCAGAACTGTGCATAACCAGCTGTTCTCTTCACCCTACGTATACCTACATGCATTGAGGTGTAAAGCAGTCAAAGACAGGATACTTACCACACCAAAGCCAAATAAAAATGCAGTGAAGGGAAGGAAGATTTTAGCTATCTATCTGGATCATTTTCTTTTATTACCCTTCTGTTGTGTTTCTGCTTCCCAGTCCCTTAAGTTAGAGCACTTACCCTAGCAGGCTGGAAGCAGAGCTTTGCTCTGTGGAGTCACACGTACACTGGTGTAAGCAGCTAAAATGAAGCTATTTCATCTCACAAGACTGAGGACTTGAAGAATCACTGCTAACTGTGCTTCCTGCCAGATGCCCATTCCTATGAACCTGCACTGCATGTCAAACCAGGAAATGCTTCTGTCAGCAGATGGGGATTTGGAAGTGTAAGCAATGCTCTGGTGACACTGCTTCATCACCAGTGATACTCAGCTCTGCCCTGGATTCCCAGTAATCTATAAAATAGCCAAAGAATTCAGAAGAGCAACCCCAAACATAGCCCAGAGTGACACATCTAGACATAGACACATCAAACTGGTGAGTGCCAGCCCTGGAAATTTGAACACCAGCACTCACAACTTGCATATAGATGGAGAAAAAGAAAATGTCAAAGTGCTGGTTTGTATGCCTGATGTTCTAGTAAACAATAACCTCCAGGAGCTCAAAGTGAAGCTTTGTCCTCAGCCACTAAATAAAAAGGCTCTGCTGGAGCTAAGGCATGAAGCTGAAATGCTGTAAGTACTGATGTTTATAAACTCTTTCCTCTCCTCACAGGCGAGAAGCCAAAGGACTTTCTTATGGATTATCCAGTACTCAGAAATCAGGTTAGTGGAGAATCATGCACTTTGTCCTGTCCTGTCCACTGGGCCAGCAGGAAGGGGTTTACGCAGCTAAGCATTTAATACTTGTGAAATAGCATGCACATTTCCTCATTCAAATTCCTCTTCATGCAAGGGAAACAGCAAATGATAGTCCCACTTGTGTCATCCTAGCACAGTGCCCTGAGAAACAATATAATTTGGTTTCTATGACAGAAAGGCAATTAACAAAAGATCTATTATACAGAGCGCATAAATTAGCATGCAAGAGTGCTCCCAGGTGCCCTCCTTTTCCTTCCCACTTCCAAAATACCTATTTTGCAGAAAATTGCTGCTTTTCTTTTCTTTTCCCCACAGCAGAGGGGATTACCTTTCTCTAAGAGAGCAAGAGATAATAATTTTTTATGGCCTTAATATTTTCTTCTCACTGCCCTCCCTGGCTGAAACTGTATTTATAAAGCCTAAGAACAGTGAGCTGTATTGCATGAGGGATTGGCTTGAGCACACTGCTTTAGGAGATGACTGCAAAATCCCGATGAAGTATTTTCTTTGTCTTGCTCAATAACATTTTCTAGAGTGGGGTTCCCGTCAGCTTAGCAGTTGGGGTGTTTTTCCTGGCCAACCAGTTCTGTCGAGGAATATCCTTCTGAAACTCAGCTTTCCACAAAAAACCCAAACCACTGAGCACTTCATATGTCTCTTGACAAGTCTCTTGCAATAGCTCAGCTCCAAAATTTCATCCCTCAGTAGGTGTTGACGTCAGTGAAAGGAATGCTGTTACCCACTGCAGCTCGCCCTCATTAGAAAATTAATTTGTACTTAACATCATATTTGCTAATATGATTTTTCAAGGTCACATCATAATCCTTTCTCACTTGCTAATGAGGACAAATCCCAAGAAATTGGAGATAGCCTCTTACCCAGTCAGTTCATTTGTTGTGTGTCTGCTTCATAAATCAAGCTCCTAAGCCCTTGTGAGCCAGGCTTGGGGCTTACAAAGCTGTGACTCAAGCTCACCTCTCCCCAGACCTCCTGGCACAGGCTCCAGCAAGTCCCTGATGCTGTGGATTTTTTCTTTTCTGTCTCACAAGGATGTTGTGAGAACAAGTTAACTGATGAGTGCAGGTGCTCAGATACCCATGAATCAGAAGCCACACTAATCCACTGCAAAAGGAGAAATTTTAAGCATTATTTTTGCTACATAATAAGTGCCAAAACATAACTGACTTAAAGTTGGTATTTTATCAATATACTTTGTTAAAGCATCACTGTAGGCACCTACAGAGTTTGAGTTCTTCTTGCCAAAAAATCTTATATAAACTTGGAAATCCCAGTTGATGATTCACTTCTTCCTTCACCCTCCATATTTAGGGGGCTTTTTTTAAACAAACAGCCAATTTTAGTCATTTTTTTAACTATTTCAATATATTGACAGCAATGAGTACACCAAAAATTAAACTTACTGGTAAGTCTTCTGATTCCAAGCATTTAACTTGCTGATAAGCCTTCTATTTTAATTTCTTTTTCACAGGTTGTTGGAAACAAATCAAGCAGCCCTTTACCAGACATCAGTCAACTGAATTTACCATCAGCTATAATAATGAGAAGGAGACACCACAAAAGCTGGATCTGGTCACCAGTGACATGGCAGGTAACAGCTGCTCCCCCTCGGATGCATCCCTTTTGCTCTGTGTGCAGAACCAATAACAGGCAGAGGGATGGCCCAGCAGTGTGACAAGCTTCAGCTCTTATGCAAACTGAGTCCCAGGAATAGATTTATTTGTGTTCATCCCAAATGTCTAGTGAAGCAGCTATAAATTTATTAGGGAGGGAAAGACCCACTCTTTTGGAATTTTGTTTTCGTGGAGTTGTTGGAAAAATTTCCTGACTCTGACATAGTTGCAGCTGAAGGTAATGATGGAAGGCACTCAGGCATGGATGAAGTGCAAGAATGTGCCTAGGATAGGATTGCTTCCCTTTGCTGACTAATTTTTGTGTTTCTATTTAAACACAAGTGTTTCTGGAAATAGAACAAAACATGATGCCCCTTGCTGCTGATCAAATAGAAAAATTACTTAGTTGGTTTATGGTGGGATTTCATGCCTAGCTGGAAGTTGTGCTCAGATCCCTGTGCAGCTTTCCTGAACTATATGGGAGATGAGGCCTCCTGAAGAGGGGGCAGGTAAATGAGAGGGAAGAAGTAAGCCAACCACAGCACTTCTCTCCTGTGCTACCTCGGCTCCAGGTCACTGTTTGGATAGAGTAAATCCCAATGAAAGAGCATCGGTACTATTTGCATCCCAAAGGGATGATTTTTTAATTCATCCTCTTAGCACATCTTATCCCTGCCTAGTCTAGTCTGTCTGGTAAGGCTAGTGAGACCAGCCATTTCATGGGATCAGTGATCAGCACTCTCGAAGAAAGATTAGTTTCCTGTTTCCAGCCTCCAGACCTTAGAAATTCCTTAGAATTTCTTCATTGTGTTTGGCAGAGAAATACACTTAAAAAACAAATGGATGGTTACTGTAATTCCATATGGTGCTGCTCTCAATATCTTTCAAAGACAGTTTCAATCCTTTATAGAAACTTTCAATATAAATATGCAGAGACCGATAAAGCAGCTTTAAGGAAAGAGAACAAATAAAGTTTGCTCACAAAATATGGTTTTTTGGTTCCCTGGCCATGTCTGGGAAGTCTTTGCTCTCTCCACCATCCCCTCCTGCTGTGTTTGTGGGAAGTCTGAACTCTCAGCCTGGCTCAGGCATATTCCCAGCCTTAGCATTTCACCTGCAGTCTCCTTAAAATAAAAAAGCCATGAAATAAGAATGTGAATGCAACCTAGAAATGTGCCATTTAATAATTTAATTGCAGAGAGCACACAGTTTGCATATAGGTTATCATGCTACATGGAATTCCCTCAGTTTAGACTGCCTGCTGGTTCCCAAAGGCAGCCAGGAGGAAGCCGAGATGCTCCATCCTGAGCGAGAGAGATTTCTGGGGATGGCAGCAGCGATGCTGTGGAGAGCTGCACTACTTACTTAGAGAAATATCATAACACCTTCACCCTACATGCTGAAGTTTGGGACCCAGCCAGAAACTGCCAAAAAGATTCACAGGACATATGGGATCGAA
>NW_005054306.1:6956584-6957260 GCF_000277835.1 Geospiza fortis
TCACGCCTGCGTGCAAACACCACACTTTAGCAGTGTCATTTACTAGAGCTGTTCAGGCCACCCTTGGTATCTGTACGAGATTGTCACCAGCGCCAAAGCGAGAAAGTTAGAGTGTTCACTTTCCTCATAATAGTGTTGCTTGTTTTTTCAGAAACCCTTCTTGTTCAGACCTCCTCACGTGGCAACCTGGCACCTACCTTAGCTTGAGGTGCAAACACGTGCTTCTTGTGGCCATCTTTCCTCCATCTTGCTCCTTGTTCCTGCTCAGGCCTTAGGCTAGCTCTGTTCCTGCCCTCCCCCTTGACTGGGTGACTGCCCAGTCCCTCTGGCAGCACCATTCCCGCTTCTCCCCCCAAGCTCATCCCCCCTGGCACGCCTGCAGCCGTGCTGAGCTGGCTTAGCACATTTCACACTTCCGTTGACTCTCTTGGCTGCCGTTTTGCCTAACTTCATCCTTCTTGTCAGTCAGCTGCTGTGAGATGCCTTTTAAATAAAGCCGGCTCGTTAAGAATCCCCTGGGCATTTTAATTATTCCAAAAGTGGAACACTCATTTTGGAGAACTTCTTGCTTGTGGATCTTCATGCAGTGTCCTTTGTCCAGTTTGTTGCTAATGATTTGTTGACCACACTCTTTTTTAGGGCTTTCAAGTGTACTCCAGAAATGTTAGTTTATTTC
>NW_005054306.1:6957309-6960878 GCF_000277835.1 Geospiza fortis
TTCTCTGTGGAAGAGCTTCTGCCATGTTCTGCAACTCTTGCTTGCTGAAGGAGGTTACAGGATTGGTGTTGGGGAAAGGTTTCCTCACATCCCCAAAAACCACACTTTCGATACAATAACAGAGTAGCTTTTCAACATAAAATACCTATCTGTGCATAAGTATTATATACATAAGATAACCAATCTATGCCTTATTGAGAATTTCATGCTTCCTTTTAGATTATCAGCAGCCTCTCATGATTGGAACTGGGACGGTAACACGTAAAGGATCTACTTTTCGCCCCATGGACACCAAAGAGGAGGGAAGAAGGGGGAGTTCTGAGTTTGAAAATCACTATCACTGCCCTCACAGAGCTAACAGGCACGAATATGCCCTGCCCCTGACCAGCCAGGAGCCCGAGTACGCCACCCCCATCATAGAGCGGCACATAGCAAGGGAAGGTAATTTCCCCCCTGAGAACGGCTACAACGTTCCCGTCGCCTCATCTCAGATACATTCCCTTACCGCTGGCAGCTTCTCCAGTTCCTGCAAAACCGACACCAGGAACGGAGACTATCAGACACCCCAGAGTGTCATAAACTACGACAAACCCAAAGTTAATGGTGTTCTGACCTCCGTGAGCTACAGCACAGACTACCAGAAGCCCCAGCAAACTGCTCTCGGGGGCGAGGGGTACTCCACGCCCAGGGACTGCCTAAAGCCCATAAGCCAGACAGCAATGACAGCTCTCTTGTGATCTGCCGAGCAGCAGCGGCACGGTGCGCAGGAACGTCGCTGCACAGCTTTCTGAAGTGAAAACAGAGTTTGGAGGGGCTCTGCTGTGGGAGGCAGAAGGCAAACAAGCCCTGTGTACATAATATTGCTGTCTTGCTGGGTTCTGACATCTGAAGAAAGCATATGCTGTTTATCACTGTTTATAGCAAGAGAGATGTTATCAGTGAAGACTGTACATCTTATTTTCTGTAACTGATCTCAGTGCTCCGTTTGCAATGTGTGCAATTTGTACATAGCTTTTATTTAAGGAGAATTTCTTAGGTTTCCTTTTCACCTGGGGGTTTGAAAGGATTGCAGGAATGACTATTTAAGAAAAACAGTCCTCTTTTTCTGTCTTTATCTTACCTGCTGCTGTACTGGCAGCTGTAAATGGTGTATCTTATGGTTGTGTTGATTCATCTCCTTTCCTATGATAACTAAAGATAGGGCTTTAGTTCTAACTGGGAGGATAGAAGTTAAACTTCTTGCTGCATAATGTGCATGAAAGAAGGCAGCTGAGTATTTAAATACTGTGCTCAAACACAACTTCCCAGCTGCTTTTTTAGCAGCAATTCTCACATGCTTGAATTTGATCTAACATACAAGCTGAGCCCATCGAACTTGCAATTCATGTTAGAAAACAGGTAGAAAGGCTGAAACTGGTTTTGGGTTCAAGCCATGGTTATCACTCCACAACAGGAAAAAAAAAAAAAAAAAGAAAAAAAAAATAAACCAAACCAAAAAAACAGAACCAAACAACATATCCAATACCAGTTAATCTGGAGAAGTTATTTTAATTTTTTTTGCTTAGGAAGTGTGTGTGTAACCAAAATGTGAATTTACAGCTGAGAACTCAATGCTGTTCAAGCCCTAGCTGATTCTTTTGCTGCTAAAACTTTAAGGAAATTTGTTCCTTGGCACAAAGCAGCAAACTTCCGGAACTCTTCATTTCTCCACTAGGTATTTTTCTGTCTTACAAATTTAGTGTAACATTCCTGTTAAAAGTATTTCAACTAACTGAAACACAGTGTGTGTTTGGGTTACTGTTGCAGTTAAATTTGCAAGACAGCACATCAGCACTGTTGTTTTTGAACAGTTTTTCTTTTGCAGCTAATGTTTCCCTTAGTTCCGTTTTCAGACAAACTTGAAAAAGCTTGGGATTGGGTGCAATGTATCGCACAGTAGCTGGCTCCTCTTTCAGCAGGGGCAGCTTTGGAGCAGAGCAGCTTCTGGTCATGAGTGGGACCGTCCACTGCCCCTCTACCTCCAGTGCTTGGGGCATTTCTTTGAATTCAAAAGCTTGTCCTAAAATGCCAAGAAGCAATATACTTCTGTGAAGAAAGAATGGTGCTATGCTTAAAGCACAAGGCTGGGAAACGAGACCAGTAAAACCTGAGCTCTGGGAAAGCCGCTCTTTGAAGGCCCTCCCTTTATTTCCTTGTACATAAACGGGATGATTTGCAAAGGATGCGACGAAGATTGATCAATCTGTTCACAGAGTGCTTTCAGACCTCTGGGTGGAAAGTGCTGTCAGAGGACAGACTGGCTGCAGTGGTACTGCTCACAAATACTGCTGACTCCGGCCAGACCTGAACTTAAGGCCAGCTCTGAGTGGGTTCCTTGCATACCCCTGTTTTGCAGCCTCAGGCGGTGCCGTTCCCCCGCGCTGCCGCACCGTGCATGCGATTCCCGTGCAGAGAGAAAGAGTCAAGGTAACCTCGTAGCCTTCCTGTGTTTGCTGTCAATACAGT
Organism: Geospiza fortis; assembly: GCF_000277835.1. Lineage (NCBI taxonomy): Eukaryota > Metazoa > Chordata > Aves > Passeriformes > Thraupidae > Geospiza > Geospiza fortis. Next base: position 6,959,815 of record NW_005054306.1, read on the forward strand.
TTCTGTGAAATGTCTAAAACACCTCAGGTCCTGAAGTGAAACAGCAGCAGCCTGTTTGTTAGACCGAGCTGGGCGGTGTTGTTTACCTTCTGTTGTTTACATGTCTGTGTAAATAAAGAACACTGGTATTTGTAAATCAGCCACACAGGCCTGCCACTTCACTCGGTGACTCGATTATCGCTGCACGCCCACTCCCGCCACACACCCTGCAGGGTGACAAGGAAGTGTTCCTTACGCCCTGCAAAAGTGCCAGTTGCGCTGCTGCAATCCACAGCTCCAGTGTGACAGGCTAAAAAAAGATTCTCTCAGTGCCCCATTTAGCCCAGATTCTCTGTCCATAAGCTCTAGAGAAGAAGAACCCACAAACAAACTCCTGCAGCAAACCCCGCTGCAGGACGCGTATGATTGAGGAAAGGATGAGGGTGCCTCCTGATGAGCTTGAAACCAATCCTCTGCCCACACAACTAATTAGCCTGGTTTGTCACTTGACAAACAAGTCAGTAATCAGGCCTACTCCCCACCTAATGAGGCAGCTAAGGAACACAGCAATGCAAGGGGACCAGGCAGCAGATGACACTACTTGTATTATAATGAACTTTTTGCATATTTCTGCCACATGCTTGGCACATCTGCAGCATGGTACAAGTGTCAAAAGTTTCTTGGCAGCATCTGCCCATTTCTGCTGTCATTCAAACCCATCTTAACGCAGCTGATTTAGCCTAATGGAAAGTTTGGTCTCAATTTGCACCTTGCCTTCATCCCTACCCCCATCAAAAGTAACCCAACAAACCTGCAAAGCTGGGTTAAAATAGATCCCCAGACATCTTCAGCCTCCCTTCACAGTGGCTTGGTGCTGACAGGGACGGAGGCAGCACATCTGGTCACTGCCATGGTGCTTCATGGTTCACATCTGAGTGAATGCTGAACATGGTTAACACTAAAAGCCTTGGGCTTAGGAAATTTTTAGCAACCCTAGCAGCAGATATGCAAGGGAACTTCCTACCCTACATCTCTCTATCCTAATGGTGGTAGAGATACAAAATCCTGGTGTAGGACTGAAAGAG
>NW_005054306.1:6960888-6995451 GCF_000277835.1 Geospiza fortis
CTGAATGGCTTTTTACATGCTGATACATCAAACTCCAGCTTGTCTACATCAGCCTGTCCTCACTGCCAAAGCCAGATGCAGGTATAGCACAGGCAGCCTTATAAAACGTCACAGGTTTAAAAACCTTTGTTCCACAGTGAAGGTTAGAGTATGCACCTATAAGAATCTGTGTTTCATTTAGTGCAATACAACATGCACCATTCTGGGATATTTCCACACTCAGAAGGCCTGTTTAGCTCTGGACCTCTCTCCAGCATCTCTAGAGATTCTGTGAGAGCAGAGTCTGATCCTCTGGTGAGGGGAGACTTTCAGTGGTGATTTGATACCTAACTTCTTCCCTGAGCAGGCACTCCCAGTGGGTTGGAACAGAAAAGCCAGGCCAGAGTCCACAAGAAGGTTAAATATTAACTGCTCCTGGCACTTAGGACCTGCCTGTGCCATTGCTATTGACAGCAAGTCTCTGACTTTGCTGGGAACAGGGGCAGCCCTGTAACTGCACGTCTGACTGAGGGAACCAAAGGAGGTGGCTCTTGAGGTAAGAAAGTGTAAAAAATTGTGTCAGCTACCTACAACTTAAACCAAAAATATATTAGCGTGCATTTCCAGCTGGTGCCTTATATTTAAAACACAAAAAAAATTCCAAATGAAACACAAGAGGCTGGATTCTAATCATTAGAAGCAGCTTGTGAATCCCGTGGCTGGTCTGCATCATTGTCATGGCTAAAACCTTGGAAGATAAAGTTTTTAATACAGACTTCCTTCAGATTTTTCCCACTGACTGCCAGAGAACTGGCAGTCCGTCACTCCATGGGCAGATTTTAATGGACCCCTGTCTGAAGCACAAAATATTCTCTACACATGATGGAAATATCAGGCTAAAGGTCCCATTACAGGAGAAGATGCCTAACTGTACTTACTTGTTTGGTAGATCACTATCATTAAAATAAAAAGTGAAAAAATGAAGAGAGTTCTAAGAAGGGAGTCTGTGTTCTCAAAGCAGTCCTGCAGGATCAGATGTCCACTGAAAAGTAATCTTGTAGAAATCCATCTGTATTCTTCTGTCCACCCTCTCTCCAAAATCAGGTAAGCTTTGCTCAGCAAGTGGGTGTGTTAAAGGGGTAATCAGGCCAGACTGAAGGAATAGACAAGGGTATGTTTCATTCCTTCTTCCTTATTATTTTCCATAATAAAAATTGTGTACTGCCCTTTTCTTTCCAATGTCAACTATGATGTAAGTTTGTACTGACCTCCAGCCTACACTGTGATTAGTACAGTGTGAAAGCAGAATTTACCATTTCATTTAAAACTCATCATGTTGATACTAACACTGAAAATTACCCTGCCATAGCTGTGTGGGGTTAACAAGACTACCCATGCAATGCCTGTGAATTACTGAAGATAGGGTGAGTTTCACAGAACGTACTTATTTAAAAGGAAGATGCCATTTCTGCACAATCAGATTCAAACTTAAAATAGAAACCTCTCTTGAGGGCTTCCTTTTTTTGAAGCCCCCTTCCTCCCCCCGGTACAGTCCTACAATCCATTAAGGACACATGACAAGGAGTCAGATAAAGTATTTCTAAACTAGATAAAGACAAGAGGGAAGGCATCCTTAGTTGGAGAAAATTCCTGCTACCCATGATAAGGAGGATGCCTCACATCTAACTTTCTGTGCTATCTCATTGTATAGTCTGGACATGAGAATTTGGAGACTTTCATTCGAACGTCACCAATTTGATTGGGCTTTGCCTCACATTAAGTGGCCATAAGTCCTGAGAAACCTTTGCCATCTACAGTAGGCAAAGGTTATTTAGTAACCTCTTGTCCTGGGCTGAGTTAATTCATTACTTCAACACTCACAGCACAGCTACTGCTCTGCCATGTGACATCAAAGAGATTATCATCCTGTTTATTTTTGTATAGTCACAAGTATAAAAAAGAGAAATCCAGAAGGAGACAACTTAAAGCACAACACTTTTTGCCATGGTAAAAAATGAAAGTCAACAAATATGACATTGTAGTGTTACTAAGGCATTTGTGCCCTAAATAGTCACTCTGAACACACCTCAAGAATCCATAATTTTGATTAGACACAGAATTTTTAACAGGTTTTACTAGAAAAGTTCCCTTGTATTATTAACGTATTAATAATCTGCATTATTGGCTAACCCAAAGAGGAACAATACCCTGAATATCCAGCACTTCCTCCTACTAAATCTGAGCTACCAAAAAAGAATGAGAAAACTTACAAACATAACAAATTATTCAAAGCTTGTAACAGGCTCTCAGCCAAATCAGATGACAACAGACAATAATAGACTTTGAAAACACACGTATGTTGCCTACTAGAAGGCACGCAAAGAGGTAGGGAGGCAGCCAAAATTGTAGGCTGAAGAGAAACACCAAGACCAACTTAAAACAAACAATATAGAAACACACAGCAATGGGTGATGCCTGAGCCATGACAGGGTAGTCATCAGAAGTCTTCCTCCATGAGAAGAAGCAGATAGCAGAGAAGATGGTGATGTTTGCCATAAAACAAGGGGAGAAAAGGCCCAGAGAGTAATATTACCCACTACCCTGCCCATGGTCTGGACAATTTAACCCACTGAGCATATACTAGAAACCAGTCTTTACAAATGTGTTTTGTGCATCTTAATTTCTCTGGCCCAGGCAAACACCATTTTGCAGATGGGCAAACTGAGATAGACAGATATGCTGTCACCTGTCCAGAGCTGTAGCAACAAATCAAACCTATCCAAAAATGCCAAGGCCTCTGAGAACACCAACCACAAACTTGTGAAAAGTCCTCTGTCAAGCAGGGAAAGACAGGGGCGATAAAGACTAAGACGAGCTAGCAGACCTCACTTGAAGAGGCAGCTTTTCTTCACATCTATGGCTAAGCTTTTTATCCTTAAGTGACACCATCTGTTCTGACAGACAGTTTCATAAAATTTGAATAAGGTGACCTGGATAAAGCATGCCTGTTATGTGGAAATGCCGGTGTCATGTGTGGATGTGGAAAGGTTGTGGATGGTTCACACATGAAGCACTTTCAGCATCTCATCATAAAAGGCCATTTCTGACACGCCACAACACAAAGCAAGCCATACTTTTGATAACAATGCTGCAATAAGTTTACTACAATCTAACAAAGACCTTGCAGATGGCATTCACACTCCTGTAAGTATTCATGTATATAGGTAACTTTTTAACATATGAAGTCATGGTCCATCCTCCCCCCTTTATAACACAACCACATCACTGCAAAGACCAGCAGCAAGGACATAAATATGCCTCTGCTGACAGGTCTATTGATCGCCTGGTTAATGGCAACAAACAAGGCCTGCAGACTGGAATATCATTTGGTGGTCTCTGGAAAGGAGCACCAGTAAAGACAATGGTGGGTCAATGTGAACTGACCTTCCTCTTTCTCCAACCAAGAGGCTTCTGTCTGAACCTGGACTAGAGCAAAACACAATTGTCATCTCCTTTTTTTCCTGCTTATCCTCACCTGTCATGACCATGGGCAAAGATTCCAGGAATGTGACAAGGCTGGTTCTGTATCATGGTTGAAGGGCACTGGTGAAGTGCAGGCAGGAGTATTTACAAACCTACCTGGCATCTCACTTCATGTTTTATCAGTGCATTCGGTCCATTCTTTTGGAAAGCCTTAACCCATCCACAAACATGAGATAAACATTTCACTGCTTGTCTCTGAGTTTGTAAGAGAGCAGAGCACTCATTTTTTAAAATAATTGATGGGGAGAATCAAGTGGTTTTTAGCAAGTCATGAATGCAGAGCTGTATGTAATTATACTTGTCTGTGTTTATGAGTGTTTGGACATACACTTCACTGATATATAGAGGACAACTTTTAAGCGTAGTATGTGCCATCTGCAAACTACTTGCTACAGTATGTCAATTAGACTGGATGTTAATAATTTTAAGATTACATGTTTCTAGAAATAGTTCTAATGAATAAAGTTTTTCTATTTTTTAATTAAAAAACCACAACCAACCAACCAAACCACAAAAAACCAACCCATGAAACAGTAGGTTCTGTTTCACAAAGGCGTGTTAATGCTGAAGATTGGAAGGAAGCTGCTGCCCCCTCTTGGCACCACACACAAATGCACATACTTTGCACGGAAAAGGAAGATTCTGGTCACAAATTGCAATTGCTAAGTAATAGACAAGTTTGGAAGTGGAAAACAGCATAAAAACTGACACAGCCCCAAGTACACTTGCCTACTTACCCAGACCATTCAAGATAACTTAGTAAGATGTAGGGGTCATAATACACAGAATTGCCATGTCTTTCATTTTAAAATAAAAGTAAGTAATATGTGACCTGGAGTTAAAATACCACTTCAAATAATAGTTAAAGGTGCATCCCAATTCTGCTGGCTTCCTGAATTGCCTTGTAACACCCACATCTCTCACAAATTAGGAGAGCACCTAAACTGCCACACTGGACAAAAAAGGAAGATCAAATAATCAGGCAAGCCTGCAGCAGCGCTGTCATGGTTTGACACTGGCACAATGCCAGTGCCCCATGAAAATATACTTCCCTGGTGTTTGCTGTGAGATGTGACCAGGAAATAAGCAAAGCAGGCCTCTACCTTAGGAAAAAAAAGTTTATTAACTAAACTACAAAAGGAAAACAAACCACACACACACACACACACCTGGAAAATGAAAACTCCACAAAAAGCATTTCCTCCTCCCCCCCACCACATTCCCAATACATCTTCCAAATTTCAACTCTCCATCCATCACCCTGTAAATACTCAATTCCAGTCCATCAAGAGGAGAGGAGTCCTTCTTGGGGCCATGGTGACCTCTTCCTTGCATGCCCAGCGCTCTCACCACTGGACAAGGAACAGAGCTGCTTCAAGGGTTATCCTTTTAAGGGTGCTTTGACCAGTTCCAAAAAAAGCACAGTTTTCTCTCATCTCGGGACCTCTTGTCCCCCCCATACTTGTCTACCCCCTGGGGCCGGGGGGTCTCCAAAACTGAACCCTCTCAGTTCTGAGCCATCGCCTCCCCCCTGCATGCAGCCTCTGTGTCACGAGGAAGCATGGTTCTGTCCATGGCTGTACCAAAAAGAGTCCACCAACCAGCTACTCCGTCATCTCTTTCCGGCCTCTTCTTTACTCTCCCAGCCTCACTCACTGCTCCAACTGTCATTCACTTGCCCATTTCCTCTTTATCATCCACTCCATCTCCCCTTCCCCTCCGGGAAAGGTCCAAATGCTCTGTGAGGTCTTCATCATCCAGAAAGGGGTTAACAAACTGGGGCCTCTCTCCCTCTGTCTCTCCTGGGGGGGCTGCCCACCGCCTCCTGGTGCCCCCACCACCCTTCCATCTTGAGGGGTCAGGCCTACCTCTGCCGGGCCACAGGCTTTCCCTCCCCGGCCCAGCTCGAAGCCGGGCAGGGGAGGCCTTGCCTCTTTGCTGGCCGGAAATCAAAGAGGGAGCCCAAGGGAGTGCTCTGCTTCTAACCCCTGTGTTCTCAGAGGCGCATCCACCCTCAGTGGCCAAGCCTGGTGTCAATTTAAAATCTGAACACCTATTGGCCTCTGGCCACTCCATTCCCAGAAAACCTGCTTCCTGTAAACCCACGACAAGCGCTCATTTGACAGCTATACAGAAATCCCCCATTATCATATACAGAAAGTCAATTTCTCTGTTCCAAGCCCAAACCTGCCACCTTCAGAAGCTGAGGGTACCCACTGCAGGGTTTAAATTGTAGCACACATGGGGAATCCCTTCTGACAGAACCACAGACTACCATGCAAATTGTAAATTAAACCAAGAGGAGCTGGCACATTTACGGACATAACTCAAAGGCTTCACTTCTACAAGAGGATCAGCATGGGCAACCTCTGGCAACCTTCTTCCCTGACCTTTAGCAGAAGAGTCAACAGTGGCAAACTCTCTGCAGGTTGTTCCAGCAGGGATTGAATAGGGACACTCCATTTCTTATTGGAAGGGAAAGCATTCAAGTCAAGGACATTTCCAGCAGTGTAAGCCCAGTGGACCAAACATGTGACTATTCCAGTCCAGCAGTATAACTTTTAATGCTTCTATTCCCTAAAGAAATTGATGACAGACAGAAACACTTGGACAACAGCAAGTGAAGTAACATTAGAAAAAATATTTTCATGGGAATCTGACTTATTTCATTTGACAGAAGTAATATCTGTGCAAATATTTAGACAGTTCATAGGCAAATTAAGATTTAATCAACAGGATTTACAGAGATTTACAGATATATTTGAAGACTTGCAGTTTTAACAGAAAAGTTACCAGCTGTCTCCCAAGCACTCCTGACTTCCAGCACTATAGGCAATCAAAACATGTCTGTGAATGCCTGTACTTTCACTCTACTTGTATTTACATCTTCCTAACCTTCTCATTGAGAGCCAGCCACTGAAAACCAGACAGCAGAGAGCTGATGGCCCCACAACTGATGCACGAGAAGCTGGGGAGCCAGCTAAGGCTGCAGCGCTTTTGCATTTCAAAAAGGAAAATTGAAGAAACAGAGAGTGCCAAAAACTCTGAAGGGAATTGTGATCACTATCTCCACTAGAAAGTTACAAAGAAAAACTGTAACCAGTTCTCCTTGGATCAATACATGGATTTTTAAAATACCTTACATAAGGGACTAGAAGAGCATACTCCTGCAGGGCCTTCAAAACATTGGCAACTCCAATGCTTAACCTAGGTACAGCTGGAAAATACAAGCCTTAGCACATGAGGCAGAAGGCTGACACAGAGACACCAAATAATTTGGATGGCTGATTGAATCAAACACTTGTATAGAGTGTGGAAAATTTACCCAGGTGACTTAAAGTTTTCACCTAGGAATTGAAAATCCTTGAAAAATACTACTTGGCCTTTTTCAACTATTTAACTCAGAAGCATCACGTCCTACACAGAAGCGGGCATCATGAACAGATTCCAAAGTACATCTGTGGGAAGGGAACACCAGGTGAACAGAGTAGCTAGGACAAGGCTACTCTGAAGCATTAAAAGCAATATGAGAAAAGAAAATCCAAAGAAACTGAGTATTTCTCTTTCAAAGTCAGCATGTTTTCCACTTTTCAACTCCTCGGTTCCCTTACAACTACAAAACTTCTAAAGAATTGGGAACTGTGTCCTATGGGAAAAGACACACTGGACAAGGTGATAATATTTTCCAATTATTGCAGTGTAAGTTGAAGCTTACAAAGGCAAGCTTGAAATATGTTAGCCCATCTTTTTTCAGACCATTGAGCTGAGGTTTTAATCAGCAAAACCAGACTTCTTACACATATCCTAAGTCAGGACATGTTTCTCTTCCTGTCACGTGTGGGTCTCTGGGAAAAAAAATGCTGAGGACTCTTCAGTGACCACAGTCACTAGGAGCAGCCTCTGAGCTCCTTAAGCAGGACACTGGAACACAAAGACATTTTGAATGATCTTCTTTGACTTCAGGTAACATAAAGAAGTAATTTTGTTTCTCCTCTTTCTACCATCTTCATTCATAGCTGCCTCTATTCCTCATTTTGTTTTACAACAACTCTCTCCTTTCCCTCTTCTTTCCATCTGCTGAAGTCACCCATATCTAAACCCTCCTAAAAAAATTTAAAGCTAAAAAATAAACAGTTAACAGTTTCAGCCCTCACCAATTGTACATTCTACATCTTTTCATCCAACATGACTCAGCCTTGTCTATTGAGACAGTTCCTACGCTCACAGCTTTCTGCCCTCTGCTTACACACTCCCAATAAATCCTTTAGCACTACCATAATTATACTACTACCAGTTACCACAGCACTGCCTTTCACTTGGGCTCCCTGCTCACTCAGATGAACTTCATGCTTTAGGGTGAGATGACCACTCCAGTATAGGTGAGAGATTATTTCTTTTACAATATAATTTAAAACACAAAACAGACACTCAATCTGAACAAAAGGACTTAAATATCAGGACTAAAAGTTGCAACTTAAAGGGAAGTGTTTTGTAACTGCTGTGGGAAACTTCGAATATTTCAAAATGCATGGAAAACAAACAAACACCAACAAAAAAAAAAAGAGATAAAGGGCAGTTTCCACAATTTTAGCCAAATGACTTAACCCTTTGACAGGTCTAGGCCTTTATAGCTCTTCCTAGTCAAGGGCTTCAGAAGATTTATGGTATCATTATACAGGCTTCAGTCAGTTCTGGTATCACTATACAGTCATATATGCATGTATGCAAATATTTTTTGTCTTTTAACTGAAAAAGATTCAGCAGAAAATGCATCTTAATCAAATCTGAGACATGTCCTGTAACTGTGTCTTTCAAAAAAACGTATTTTGCTCTTAACTATAGACTAGACTAGATTAGAGTCAAACTTCACATTATGCTGTTCTGGTTTCCCCCATATTAGCTTTTTGGCCAGGTGCGAACTACACTTTTAACAGAGAAAAAACACACACATCATTGTGTCTTTTTTATGTACAAAAAGAGAAGAAAATGAAATACAACTCTGAATTAGGTGCAGAAATCACTGCAATGCAGAAGAGTATGTTTATTTACAGTCTAATAAAAATATATTATATTCAGCTTAGCTAGGTGTATACATATTTTGCAAAATGTTCTATCTGCTACAGAAATGAGAGTAACCCATACTGTAATTAGTTTGAAGAAATACAATAAATATCTGTATTTTTTTTGATACAACTGTGGATTAACATATATTGAGATGGATACAAACCCTCCTCACTGCCAAGAATACACGTCTACAAAGGAAATACGACATACAACCTTTGATCAGAGCTAAATTTATTGCCATAAAGCATTTTCCTTATCTTACATGCTTTTAATTAACATTGGTCCCAGATGCCAACAAACACTGTCCACCTTTAGCTTAAAATACAATTGTCTTACTGAAGATTTTAATAGGAAAGGAATTATATACCAAAAAAACTGAAAAATTATTTTTAGAATATTATTTTATTTTTTAAGTAAAAATATATATACACACGCAAGTAAACTGTTTTACACTTTAAAAAATAAAAATTAAGTCTGAACACTGACTTTCCTCAGAAATTCTTCCAAGTCTAACTCATTAAGCCTCTGGGAATCAGCAGGACTGAGTCTTCCAGTTACTGACAAAGGGGAGAATACACACATTTGTCCATTGAATCTGGAAATCAACTTGCAAAACTTTTCTCAGTTGAAATATTAATCTCTAAGCATTTCAGTACAATTGTAAATAAACCAGTACGTTAAATCAGGTGGTAACAAGTACAGACTGTAGTGTCTGAGTGAAATCCTCCCATCCACAGCTTCCTAAAGAAGGATTATAAAAACTGCTGGGAAGGAAATCTGGTGATAATTTACTGCTACCTGATATGTCTACTCCAAGTCATCTTCCTCGGCAGTTGTTCCTTCTGTTGATCTTGTACAGAGATAAAAATAAAGAAGAGCAGAGAAAAGGTCTAGCAGATGAAGAAGAGAGCACACAGCATCACGTGAAACTGCAGATGAGGAATGTTAGGAAAATAACTCTAGAAACATTCTTCCACTTCAGGCTAAAACTGATCAAATGCATTGAACAGAAAATACAGTGCGCCATGAAGTAAGAAAGAAAAAATAAATAAAAAAATTCACCTTTCTCTCAAATAAAGGGAAACTGTACAGGAAAATTGATCGTCTTTTTAAAAAGTTACAAGACTAGTTGGACAAGTCTAATTTCTAAGAACTGCAGGAAGATTCCACACAGCAATGATTTTCAAAGACAAGATGACCATAACTTAGCTTTCAACTGTCTCTTCCTGACAGAGAAGACATTGTGTGTTCCAGGCCACAGACAGTTTCAGAGTGCACTCTCCTTGAGTAGCTGTGGGAAAAAGACAAATCTGGATGCAAAAGTTCTGGCAGTAGATTCATCTGCTAACACACAGCCAATGTGTCCTCAAGTTTCTGAAGCTTCAGAAAAAGAAACATGCCTGGGGACCTGTTTCTTCTTCACACAGCTTTATTTTTAAATACTAGTTTCTGTTCGGTGAAAACTGTACAGCCTTGACTATTTTAAAAACTTTCAACAGTATGCTGTACGACAAACACTAGTATAAAAAATGAACCGAATAATGTTACTCCACTGAGTAAGTGAAGATCATGCACACGCACATACACACACACACACACAAAGTGATTGTGTAAAGAGCAAAGTTAAGGGATTTATAAACAGCAAAATCTTTGAATAAAGTATATACATTTTTAGGCTTTTTCTATAAACATATAAATATATATAGTGCTCCTAGGAGAGACAAGGTAACTGTGTTCTACATCACAACTTAGAACATGAGATTGATGTTACTCTAAAGGCCTTTGAGGTTTTTTCTTATGTATTTATACCCTACACAGTTAACACTTGCAAAGATATCTTTCCACATTAGTTCCACTTTCAATGTACAAAACCATTTCACGTTACAGTTCAACAGCCTGCAGAGCAGTGAGCAGGAAAGATGGCACTGCATGCTGAAATAGTAAGTGCGAAGACAACGTAGAGCTTGTCTGGGGAGTGTGCTGCACTTCAGCAAGAGAGCTACAAATGGAGCATGAGAAACTGCTCGAGACACCAGCCTCAACCTCCCCACCTGCAGACACGCCAGGGGCCTTTAGATGCACACCAATAAAAAACTATTTTAAGATACACTGTTCTCACAAAGGGAGTAACATTTTGCTTCAACAGTAAGACAATTATAGGTTAATAGGACTGCTGTAACATAACACAGATAGGGCCAGGCACCGTATGACTCTGAGAACCTCCTGTAAAGTACTGTGCACTCAACTTCTTTAAGGATTATTTTAATGTGAAATGAGTATGTTCAGTACCCATCCAAAGCACTCATCATTTCATAAGGTCAAGCTAACGATGACCAATTCAAACAACTCTGCATTAGCAGTAACCATATCCATTCAAAAACAAATACTAAATTGATTATGCTCAGAAAAAAAATACCAAAGGGCTCACATTAATTGTGAGTAATTTTTCAACTTATTTCACTAGTAAAACCCCATAATACTCTGTTTAACAACTTTTGGAGCAGGTTTCAAATGGAACAAATGGTGGTGAATTTAAATAAAAACAACAAATCCAAAAACCTCACTCATAAAATTACCATGGGCTGAACATGATTAGCAAGCACTCTACTGCTTACGTGGGTTTTGATAGTCTTTGCTCAAATAAAAGCTCTCACCTTTACTATTCTGAGGAAAAAAAAAAAGTGTTCTTTCAAGTTACAGTTCAAAAATCCTAAATACAAAACACATGGATGCAATGGAACAAGTGTGCCCCCATCTGTCTAGTGCTAAAGCATGTGTCACACCAAACTGAACATCAGTTGCACCTTTAAAACATCCAAGGGTCAAAATTAGGCCTGTCACCCATTATTCTGTTTCCTTAGGGACATCAATGAGATTAGAAGTGGAACATACTGAGGTTATCCACTTTAAAAATCCCACTCTTTGGTGGGACTACTCTTTTATTATTAAAAGAAGTTCATTTCACATGCTGTGTGTTCGGTAACTACTGTGTGTCACGCAAAAGACAGTTTTCCACATTGAGAATTGCTCACAATGAAGCCCTGAGGTAACCGCCTTTTTTCCAGGCAACAGTAATACAGTTCCTTTTGACATTTAATCATCCTTTTACAACCTATACTAGTATATGCAACTTTAAGCAGTCAATATTGATTATCAATTGTTCCCAAAGATGGGATCAGTCCAGGTTTTGCCTTTTTTTTTTAAAGTTTTTAGGATAAAGACTCAGCAGAACGGGCTAATTTGGGTGCAGTGTCTTCCAAAGAAGCTTCAACTGAATTCCCCAGGTTTCCATTTTCATGTCCATCAATACTTGGCTTCTTATCAAACACTGCAAGTTAAAAAGAAAATTGATTTAAGGAAAGAAGCAATCTTGGGAAGGACAGATCAGTGATCCTTGTTTCAAAAGCTGGAATGTTTCCTGAAATGACTACTAAAATTAAAGCTGACAGGTTTTTAGGAGAACGGAGCATGGCAGGAAAACAGGAACTGCTTCTTTGCTTTTCTAATTTAAAAAATGTATCTGAAGAAGTCACCAACATGAAGTGTTAAGGGGAATTAACAACTCCTAGTCAGAGGTAGGAAAAGATAAGAATAAATTTGAATTTCAACCTTTGGGAAAAGATGACCAAGAAAAAAGTTCATAAGTTAATTCAGTTGTATCTAAGTAAACCAGGCCAAACAGTGAGGGACCAACCAGATGAACTGACAGTCTATTAGTAGGTTAATTGAATTGACAGCAGATAAATTTTACAATGAATATAAAAAAAGTATTTTCCAGAAATTGGTTTGCATATTGAGACTTCAGAATTAAACTGCAGGTAACACATTTAGAAGGCTTACCTTGTGAGGGTTTGACATCCACATTTGTATCTTTCCTATTAGAACTTGAATTTGCACCTTCTTCCAACTCATCAAGATATAAACGGTAACGGTGTCCACTCTCATCCTCATATTCTACGTTTTCATCATCCGAATCAACTTCTGGAGCAACGTACACTACTTCAAATTCAATTTCACCTCTCTAAAATGTAGCCAAAAATACAAATTTACTTACTACTGCACAGCTACCCAGCAGGATTACCAAGATGAGCTAGGTTAGAAAACAAAATATATTTACTGTTGTAAACACATTTCTGTAAATTCAATTCAGTTGACACTGATTCAATCATGTTGAGTATTTTGGATAGGTACCTGAGTTAAGTTTTTACTGACTGAAGTAGAAGAGCTCTATAGCTAAGCTTTACCAAAACTACTCATATTTCTTTATATTCCAGTACATTTCAAACAGTGACTTCTGAAGGGGAAGTTTTCTGATAAATTAGGCACACGCGTTAATTGTCGGAAAATGGGATGCAAATCAGGAAGAAGATTCTAGACCACAAAGCATATGAGAAACATTGTTTGGCTGGAGCTGTTCAGTCATAGGAATAAAACATATGTCACTAAATAGTTATTTCTGTGGGGCAATGTAATAAATTGATTTTTATCAGCCTTACTGCATAATGATTAGCCAATACATGTTTAACTGAACCACTACTGACCAAGCATTTTTCTCTTTAAATTGCAGAACATAAGAGGATTAAGTGTAAGGTGATAGAGCCTCAAGAATCACTGTATCTTAGCATTACACTCTATTTAACAGGAAACATTAAAATTCAAGGCAATTCAACAGGCAGAACACAGGAAGCACCTAGATGTGCCTATGGATAACAGGTCCAAACTGACCTGTTGGGAAAGAATAGTTACAGCTTCTTTATGCTTGGCATCTCTTAGATTAACTCCATTTACTGCCAGAATAGCATCACCAACATGCAGTCCTCCACACCGATCAGCAGGCTGCCCAGGATGGATTTCAGAGATCAGTATTGGAACACCATGCTCCTTCCCACCCTATTAAAAAAACAAAAAAAGGTAAATTTTAATTAACTGAGATGCCTTTTAATATAAAATTGACATTCTGATAGTAGCTCCTAAAGTGCTTATTTCAACTTCTATTTTAGAAAATTAGAAATCATTCTTCAAACAAAGAATGTTTAAGAATGTGTGAGCTGCTTCCCTTAATTCTTCTCCCCACAGAAGAATGGAAAAAGTCAAAGCATGCAATTCTGAATACTAATAAAACCATAAAATCATATACAAACTCATGAAAAGTAGAAAATCTCATTAAAAAAGCATATCAGGCACTATACTGACTTGCAAGAAACAGTATTCATATTTAGAATAAAAGTCTAATAGTCAAAATTTTCCAAATTTGTTGTAAAAAGTTTACACAGCTTTTGTTAGGTGAGAGATGCCAATACAGATATTTCAAAAAAAGTTATAATCACAACAGCTAAGTGTTGGAAGTCAGGTCTCAGATTGTCTCTGCTCTTCTAAATATTTACACCTGGAATCACCCCTGGGTGAAGTGTCTATACCCTACACATAAATCAAAATCCTAAGTTTAACATAAAGTACCAATTACCTATTTCCTAATCCATCAAAATGGGTCTTGAAGTTCTATGACCATAGTTATGGATTTGTGTATGCTTTTTTCATTTGTTCTAACCACACATTTACTGATCCATGCATTTTACAGAAGCAGGAATACAAACTTGAATTGCTGTTTCTGTGTCATAGAAAATAAATGCAAATATTTACTGTGATTGAAATTCCTAGTCCTTCATGGTCTTCTTTAACTAGCAAAACTTTTCTGATTGGACCAACACCTTGACTCTTCTTTAAGGCATCAGGATCCTGGTTTGATAAAAAATAAACATAGCACAAACATAAATGTGTGAACCAAAAACTGATGCATTTCAGCATTTTGGTTTTTATAATTATATACAGGCAGTGTTATGAGCAATAGAGTTTTAGACTAGCTCCAGGCAGGACAAACTTACAGCGTCCCTTTACAGAAAGGGAGTGAAATCAGAAAAGATTCCTCATTATGCAACCCTGATGAGAATAATTATTTAAATTACTTCACTTCTGATTAGTGCACAACACAGAACTTAACTTCAAAAGAAGGAAATCAGCCACATGTTAAAAACACTAAGGGACCACATGAAGAAGTGCTGATCACTGCTGAAATGTTGTATGATGTAAACTCATCTTAAAAGTAACCAAATGACAGAAGATGATGTAACATACTCCCAAGGAAGTGGTTGCTAGCTCGAGTTTATTTTTATTGTAATAAAAATAAACCACACCAAAAGCCATTGAACACAAATCTATAAGACAAACTAAATAAACCAAGGTTCGTTTTTTCCTTTTGTTAAGTCATTGGTGCGATTATGCATACCTTTAAAATCACAAATACGTGTATTTGTCCATCAATGTTTTACGTGCAATTAGCAACATAAGCAGTATGACCAACTGACAGCAGTATCTGACCAACTAAGGTATTTAGAACAGATCAAAGCAAAGCACTTTGCTGAACACTGGGGTAATTAACAGGACACGTGTCATGTTAGGTGAGTTTTACCAAAGATACCCATAGTGAAATGCTGTTTAAAGGTTCTAAAAAGTACCTTTAGGAGGAAAAAAAACAACCCACAAATAATTCTTTTACAGTGTGTCAATTTATCTGGCCTTTTAAGGAAAGAAATTAAAATCAATTTCAGTTTAATCTAATGCTAAAAATTTTATTCTTGGTTTTTGCAAATAAGTTAGATCCACATTTTGAAACCTAGGTTACAAAATTCTGGTTTCAAGTTGTATTTATACACATAAATATATATATTAGAGGCACAGTTTTCAAAAGGACTGTGTTCCTAGGTAAGTCAAAGGAATGTATCATCTTCTGTGGTCATTTAGAGGGATGTGCTATTCAGCATGGAACTGTCCTTCAGCATACAAAAGGACAAGATATTTACAAGTGACATTTGAAAAAAACATAACACTGAAGTGAAAAAAATCACAAAGTTGAAGAGGTAACTCATGTCTGGAAACCACGGAGGAATGGCTCATTTTTTCAACTTACATGTCCTGGTGGTGCTTGCATTGGTCGTTTGAGATCGTTCCGGCCTCGGCAAGCTCTAATGACGGTTTTGTGGCGGTGAAGGTGTATTTCTGCCTCCAGCTGGTTCCACAGCTTGTCGTGAGCAGGTCCTTTCATATCCCGGCCCAGTAACTGAATCTGCTGGACCCTACACAGTGACACAGAGAGTACAACAACGCTGCATTACCACAGGAAAAGCAATGCATGGTAGGACTCATACACCTCATCAGGCTACAGCACATGATCATGCAGCAACCGGCGCAAGAGCCCTGGGGATTTTTACTCTTCCTTTTGTTAATTAACTGGAAGAATGAGGCTTTTCCTCCTTAGTCTTAATCTTGAACCTGCCTCTGGGGATGCAAAGGAAGGAAAAAAACAACAACAACAAACATCTTATGCTAGGGGACATGAATTGACTTCAAATACCTTCCAGCTAGCTCCTTATCTAAATACTTGGCTGCCAATCTTGCTCCATAAACCTCAGCCTGAAGTACAGCTATGTGTCTACGGAGGGCTTCATTCTCCTTCCTCAGCAACTTCACCTCAGCTTCCAGTTGAGCTTCTTTGACTTTTTCCTTCTTGTTAGCTTCAAGTTCTCTCTCCTTTATAATGACAAAAAAAAAAAAAAAGAAAGAAAAGAATATTTAAAAGCTTTTATCCAAGTTAATAATGAAAGTGTTCTTACTGTTTCTACACACACAGTCTGAAATTATTTTCCTGTGTACAAGACATGCATGCAGGAAAAGAAATTTAAAAAAAACAAACAAAAAACAAAGCGGGGACTCTGGCACTACAGCTAGTGGTTTGCATACTATCCTACAGAAAGGTGGCAAAATTTAAATACCCTGAATATCATCTTTACATTTTCTTGCCTTGCAAACAGGAGATTGAAAGTTAAGCAATACTATTTTCAAAATTAAAGAGTAACCATGAAGCTACTAAATATTTCAATTTAAATAAACTCTTTTACTATTATTATGATGATGATGACATGGAAACCTAAGCCCATATGTCTTTAAAATGACAATTATTTTCATGCAAACAACCAATAAATGTCCAGCCAGAGGCATTTCCAGATTAGAGTCTGAAGACCACACAAATAAAGCCAAGGATTCTACACAGGAAAATGACACCCTGACAAAACTAGAAGAAAATTAGTGCATAATAGCTCTGTTAAAAAAAACCCCAAACAACATTCAAACAAAACAAAATCAAAACCCACATTAAAACCACACTTTAAGCAAGCTATCGCCCTGTGCTTCACCCCCTGAAAAAGGAATTATGGAAATATAAATTAGTCCCACACTGCTCCATCCCAAATGTACACAAACTGCATAGTCATTACCTTTTCTAATACCCAGTGTACCGGTGCAAAAGGAATTAGATTGCTAATCTACAAAATCTACTTTAAGGAGAGCATGCTTGATAACATGTCTCTTTTATATCTTGCTCTGCATGCCTTTTACAAAGTGGGGGAAAACCCCCACCATTAACTAGGAAAATAGCAAAGACACAGGGTCTAATATTGTTTTCTTTCAAAACTGGCTGTCAACTGAAACAACAATAAAAACTAAGTTCACCATAATGCATTTCTGAAGACACCTGGAGTACCCAAAAACCCCGTTCTCTGTACCTGTACCAATTACACTGTTAAACAAATAAAACCAGGATGTTCTACTAAAGAAGCAACAGGACAGATATAAAATTTTACAGAACTGGCAAGACAAATCTGTTATCAAATTGTGCATATGTTATTCACGATTCCAAACCTGGATATAAAACCATTAATATGGTCGATATCACCACATTTGAGAAACTACACAAAATTGGTCCTTCCAAATGGAATTACTTTCACAATATATATATGAAAGCATTTACTGACTTCACCAGAAAGTCACCTCTGAATTTGGTATGTGGTACACACATATGGTACACACATGTGGTACACACATAGGTGTGTACTTTGTTCTTCTAAACTGATAAAAGTATTTAACAGATGAGGGAGGCAGTAGAGTCTATCAAATTCATAGGTGACTTTGAGTCTATCAAATTCAGAGTGACTGGCTAGCACAGTGCTCAGGAGGAGCAACTCAAAGATTGCCTGAAATCACTGGCATTTCACTTCCTGCAATTCCCATGATGACCTACCTTCAAATCAAGTTTGGCTCCCTAGGCATGTTAGAAAACATGACACACAAAGCCACCTCTGGCCTCTGGCCTTTGGGTTGTCTTGTGCAAATGACTCCCACAGCAAATCTCCTTCTGAACTGCAGGACCACACCTAAGCCAAGAATTTTGACTAATCTACATTTCAGAACAGGAGTTTCTATTATACCAGTCCTTTCTATTATTATTTTGGTCTTGGGCTATTTTCATTACAAGAATTCAAGAGTACCACCATGCTGTGCTGTCTCTTCCACACACTTGAGGAGTAAGAAGGGTCACAGTTCAGACTTAACATCTGTTTTACAGCAGCTACGATGTCCATATACAAATACAGTGTTCCTGTTAGCTCTGTTCCTGTTGTCAATATTGTATTAAGGTGATCTAAACAGCAGTATAGGCTCCCTGTTCGTCCACTTTTAGAACACCTAGTATTTGACAAATATAAAAAGACAAAGACTAGAATTTAAGATAGGCATATTCCAACCTCCTTCAGAGAAGTGAACTGCTGAAGTGATCAAAGATTCTTGATTACACCAGCGAATTTCAAGCAGCACATTTTACAGTATTTACATAAAGTTTAAACTTTTATATAAAGCTTAAACACCCTCATCTAGACTCAGGTTGTCCATTGATTTTCTCTGAATTTGGTTTGTCATTTAATTTAAACAGGAAGCCAAACGTTACACTTCTATGTAGAATCACTTTTAGTCATGCATTTTAAATGTTACACCTAAAATACAAAAATACAAGGGAAATGCAATCCCATAGAAGTGCTCTCTTCCTATTTTCTCCATTATAATGACTACTCTTTTGTGACAGAGGTGCAAAATTACACCCAGAAACCAACCTTCTGTGGACTATCTCCAACTGATCACCACATGAAAAAAATAAAAAAATATTAAAAGTTTTGCAATACAGAATTTCTGAAGATATCCTGAAAGAGCATGTACTGTTTTGAATGACTGTCAAAAGATTTGACAAAAGTCTCAAAACTGTTAAAAGAAATCAAGGAAGTTCAGTTACAGAATAGTTTCATGCTTTCTAGTGTTCATAGTAGGGCACAGGTTGTAAAAACAGAAAATATATTTTCTGTTGGTAATATAAGAAAAAAAGTTACAGCAAGGTTGAAGACTAAAGCTTACAGTTACCAGCTATTCTGTGGCTTTTCAAAAAACCAACTACTGAGTAATGATAACAAAGCATGTAACATAATAAAAGTTGAAAAGCTGTTTAAAAACCTTTCAAGTCTATCACTGTGGAAAGATAAAAGTCAAGTTTGCTTCACTTTTTATTTATATCTATGTATTATTGAGCTCATATGCTTTTGGTTGTTACATCAGCCAGTAAACCATATTAAGTCATGTCCATGATAAAAATAAGGGGAAAACAGGAGAAGTTGACATGATTTTTTAAAATACAACATCAGAATACTTCATATCACACTCATAGATGTGTACAGTGTTTATACTTTAGCAACTGTATAACATCTTAGCAGTTTTTGAGATACTGCCAGAACAATCTTTCAGAATGTCAAGTTGCCAGACATCATCCCAAACTAGCTGCAGCAATAATAAACAGAATACATATAGAATTAGGAAAAAGGGCACCACATCTAGAAAAGAAATATTAAAATGCAAAGGAAATTCTTTACAGAGCATCTTGCCAACTGTTGGGATGAAGGAACAAGCCAGATCTGTTTTGCCAGTTTCTGAGGCCAACATATATATAGGTTGTTGCACAAAACAAAAGCACTGCTTGAACATAAAAAAATGGCAATCAGCATACTTACCATTTCGTCCACAGAAAGGACAGACTTAAGACAGAAGAAAAGAGTTCCATAATTAGAGAAACACGCAACAGGAACTTCAAGAAAATGCAACAACATAAATTACTTAGTCCAAAAGGACTTCACCAGCAAACTGTATATTTCATTAGATGACATATAGAACAAGCACACTGCTACAATTCTATTTAGCAACAATTTCGGTATTTTGTAGTGAAATTTATTAAAAATCTTACTAAAAACTTAACTTTAGTGTAGTATTGAAAACAACACCTTCTCCTAAAATACCAAGAATCTCTGTAAATGGCAAAATAATGCAATATACATTAAAGAATCACAGAAAATCCATTCTGTAATATAACATTATACAGGTAATAGATTTTTTTTCTTTCAGAAAGAACATACTGTGAGTTACAAGAGGGACATAAAGGACAGGCAGAAGTATCAGAAAATGCATCAAGTTCAAAAACACACAAAAAAAATTTCAACCAGGCAACTTCATACTCTCACAAAGAGTTATTATGATTGCACTAAGAAGATTCTCCACTCCTAAAAATGGACTTGGCCCAAACTACACAATTATCAACTGCTTAGCAATCTAAAAATTTTAAAATGTCCTAGTTCACCACTGTGTACAGTTTTACAGATTACAGAGTATACATTTATGCTAAGAACCTACATATAAAATAAGAGTGTCTGTCCCTCAAGAAAGGAGGAAATGAATTAATTGAGCTTTATTTCCCCATTGCACATTCTGTTGACACAGTTCTTCTTTGCCCTCAGAGACCTTCTGACTACCAGAAGGTCAGCACAACAGTTTCAGTTACCCAAACATCAGAGGTCCCATTTTATTGCCATTTAAGCAGCCTCAGTTTTGCTTGTTCTAGCTTTGCAAACTTTCATAGCTTTCTTTATCAAGAAGAGTTTAAAGTTTTGAATTCCCTAAAGGCAAAGTAAAACAAACGCAAAACACTAGTCCTCATATTTAAAAAAGGAAAAACTAAAGGAAATTAAGCAGAGAATATCAGGCTAAGCTGTTATAAAGTTCAAATTCAACACAGATAAAACTGAACCAATGTATGTAAAATGTATTTATTGTCACCTGTGGGAAGAAGACTGCTGTCAATAGCATAGAAATTTAATATATCTTTAGAAATCATTTATAACAAGGTAACAAGAAACAAAAACCTTAAAAGTATTATTCTGTGTGTTAGTCAGAAGTTAAGTTGAATTAAGAAAATCTGGGGACCAAAACCACTCACAGTGATGTGTTAACTTAAAAAATTTTCTTCGTGTAAACCTGCAGTCTAACACTTACAAAATGCTGGTTATATTTAACTAATGCTTATTTAAAAGCCATGAGAATTATTTAGAGCTCTAAATAAACTTCACCGTACTGTAGCCATGATTTATTAGAGAATAAATTATGTGTGGACAATCCAGAAAATGCTCTTATACTGCATATACAACTATGTAGCCCTAGGATGACAGCTCTAATCAATTACAGCTTTTGAATCTGAAACACAAAGAATTTGGATTACTCCTGTTGCTCAGTGATTAGCCTAGGCATCCTTTAAAACTTATAGTCTACCACTGTGCTTTATTGTACATTAATTAATGGGACAAAATAGCAAAGAGACTAATCTAATGTTCCACATATGTTGGGAGTAGGTATTTGCAACCAAACTGTGAAGCAATTTTAGAAAGTCAGAGATAGACTTTGATTCATACCAACAGTTAGAAACCACATGCACACTACTCTACTTTTTATTAATTTACAAAGCCATAGTATTAGAGCCTGAATTTGTGGAGTGGCTAGTAACAAGTCAGTCTATGCCCAGGCTATCAGTCAATGCCAAATAACTGCACAGATTAATTGCTGTTAACTTTTGGTGGGCTTTGTAGAGGTCTGAGTTTTGAAAAAACACTTAGTCTACTGAGTGCTTCTATTACAGCCTTCTTCTATTATCTTTTGCAATTTCAGTCTTCAGAAAAACTTTATAAATCACAAAAACATTTTCTTTTTTTTTACTTTCAGAAACCACTAAAAATGGTTTATTTACAAAAAAACTTCTTAAATCCTTACTCTTTTTTCTGACATTATTCATCTTATGTTTAATCGTTGCTAACAACCAACTATAAATGTTATGAAAAGCAAAAAAGCTAATATTCTTAACATGAGAATTTGTACTCAGCTTATTCACACCTTCCAAGGAAGAGCCTGGAAGCCAGGAGAGGAAGAAGAGTAATATAATCCCACATTCAAGTTGCCATACTCACCAGTTTTGCCTTAATAGCCCCAGAATCAACATTCTGACCAGTCTTGGCATGCAGCTGGAGCTGAACAGCATGGAGCTGCAAAAGCTGATCATGCACTTCCTTTTCCAACACTGCTTTCTCTGCTTGTGTTTCTGTCAGCTCAGACTTCAGATCAACCAGCTGTGCCTGTGGAGATACAATCCATCACAGTAATGAGAGCAAGGACTAAATGGGGTCATCAGAACTGTGACACATAACAGCATTTGCTGGTACAGGGATGCTGCACCTGGTGGAATGCAGGTTAAGAATCCCTGATATCACCCATTCCTCTGTAGCCCAGCTTTAACACTGGGTCATTTGCAGGATTTTCTCCCCAACTTGTCACAAAATTCATGCAGCATCAAAAGACCACATTGCCAAGAGTAACAAAGCTGAGCTTTCCTTCATGCAGACAATGGCATGTGATGCTGATGTTCACTCCAATACAAGGCAATGGCATTAAACCTATGTAGGATTTATACCCCTAGCAATGTAAACACAATTTTAAAATGCAAAATTATTAAATCTTACTGAAAAAAATCGCTCAAAGTAAAATGACAATTATTTATCCAATGCTGAAGTCAAATAATCCTATTTACAGCTGGTCTATTTTCAACTGAAAATATTTCAGAGTTTAACTGAAATAGCAAATTTGTTGAGTAAACCAGAAGTCATGAAATGCCCCTAAAATGTGCATGTAGAAAACAAGAAAAAGCTATTAACTACTGAAAGAAGTGGTTTTGAAACATTTTAAAAACAGTTTTCATGTGAGGTTATATGTTACAAAGCCGAAAACTGCAATGAAAGAAGAAATACTAACATGTTTACAAAGTTACTTATTATCTAAGTTCAAGTAGCATTTTATAAGATACGCTACATTTAGATAAGCTTTAAAGCTACCATTTGCCAAAAAAAACACAGAATATGATTTCAGGGGATCTTTAGGTAAATTCCCAGAGTATGTTTTTGCATCCAAAAGATTTGGAACTAAGGACCAAAATGAAAAATGACTAATTCTTAAAAAATCCCCTCTCATATTAAAGCAGGGTATTTTAGGTATTTTAACAACACCATACTAACATTCAAATTAACGGTGAAACTCAAGTTGCAAGGCAACTCAGTATAAAACATCTGTATCAGTTAATGAAAAAAAGCAGGAAGGCTTTGACTATCAGCGGGGAGGATTTACTGGGTCTAACTTCAGGTACATAGTTTACATGGACAGCTTCTCAAGCTTCCAGAGTAATTCAGAGACAAGTAGGTACTTCCAGAGGTGATTCAGAGCACCCAGGGTGCAACTGATGAGATGGATCAAGCCAGCCTCCAGCATGTGGCTACCAAGAAGAATAATCCCCCCTCCTGCCTCTTGGCTATGCCCTTTAGTCCCACATCTCTGGGACTGAACACAACAGAACAACCTCCCCCTGTCCCTCGAAGCAGAGCCTCAGCAGATCAGGCCAGCACTTACTTTTTGCCAAAAAAAATGGAGCTGCATGCATTTTCACCTTCCAACTGCCAGAACAGCAAAAAAAACTTGAAAATTTTGCAAACTCTTGCAAGAACTCTAAAGCAGAAATTGCCTTTTACAGTAAGATGATATTTAAAATACTACAAAGCCAAATAATTTCAGAGAAATGAGTTACAAAGCTGCATTGCTGTCCCCAGTAACCAGCCACAGTTAAAGTCTCTCTGCTGTGGTTTACCCACCTTCTAAAAAAAGCAGACACACACCTGAACTAACATAGCAAATGAAAATATCACCAGCATACAAACTGATCATACAGTACAGAGCAGATAACAAAGTCCTTAATAATGAAGGCAGAGTTTGACCCCGTCACAATTTCACATAATAACAATATTTTGTCATTGTCACATACTGCAAATATTAAGCCTACTTTAAAAAAAATAATACCACTACTGTCTTACTCCTTTCTAACAGCTGACATGCTGACTTTTATTGCTTTTTTATACACACACACACACACATGCTCTCATCTACTCTAAATCAAAAGACCTGTAGAATGGCGAAGTGGCAGAACAGCTAAATTCGACCTATTTAATATTGTCCAGCCTCACCTAATAGAGAATGGCAATTGGAGTTCTGGTGGGGAAAAAACCCCAAATTTATTTCCCTGTGCAAATAACAAAGCAGCAAGAAGGATGGCTACCAGCTTTGCAGGGTGAATGATGTCCCAAACTTAACAAAAGACTGTCAAACACATAATAAAAATTAAAAATAGTACTCTGCATATAACCTGACATTCAAATTAATATCCTGCTGTTTTAATCATAGAATCATTGAACGACAGAATAATCTGGGTTGAGAGGGACCTTAAAGACCTGGTTCAAAGCCCCTGCAATGGACAGGGGCATCCTGCACTAGACCAGGTTGCTCAGAGCTCCATCCAACCTGGCCCTGAACATTTCCAGGCATGGGGCACTCCAGACAACCTGTTCCAGTGCATCACCACCCTCACAATAAAGAATTTTTTCCTATGATCTAATCTAAATGTACTCTCAGTTTGAAACCACTCCCCCTCACTCTGTCACTAGATGCTCTTGTAAAAAGTCCCTCTCCCATCTTTCTTGTTGCCTCTCTCCAGTTACCATAAAGCCTGAATAAATAAAGAGCACAAAATAAAAAAAAGAAAAATGAGAAATGATAAGAGCATATATAGTGGAATTAATCTGTTTACACATTATGAAAAGTCATAAATCTATCCCCAGGAACTGATGCAGGCACAAGAGTCACATCAAAATGCAAACATAGCAAGTTACTTTCATATCCTGTGATCTACTTCTATGAAGGCTGACAAATCTTTACATTACTTCACCGAAGTTCTGCCATTCTCAGCTTGGCCAGCTCACTTAATTTTCCTTTACATTACTTTTACTAGCACCATTTTTTATCCAAATTCCCTCAATTAGTTATAAAGAAAACATGAAAAGACTGTTGGAAAGTCAACCTCTCCATCTTCAGTTTCGGAAGCTCCTCAGTAAAAACCAGGGATGGGGCAGAGACAGGAGATGAAATCACAAGCATAAACAAGGACTATCAGTAAAGCCATTTCTTCCCAGAGCACCATTCACTGCATGAGGCAAGGGCTCTGCTGAAAAATATGGTGCCAGATATTATATTTCAATTCCTATAAACATAATAGGATAAATACAAGGATAAACTAATGCTGCACAAGCAACTGTACTAATCCTTTAATTTGGATGCACTCTCCAACAAGACTGTCCAAGAGAGATGCCTTGTATTTTGGTGGTCACCTGCAGCTACCCTAGAATTTGCAGAGAAGTCAGCTGGGGGCAGCAGTTACATTCAGCCACAGGAGACCATTGAGCTTCATGGTTAGGTGAGTTCAGGAAGAGCCACCAAACAACAAAAACAGAACAGCAACTTTGAACAGGGAACAATGAGGGGCAGAGGTAGAAGAGAAGGTAGTGTGTTCACTTTCATAACCTCCTCTTAATTGTAACTTGCTGATTCAGCCAAAAAAGAAACCCTTCTGGGCAGAACACAACTGCGCAGATCAGCAATTGCCACTCACCAACAAGCACCACACTGCACGGTTACACCTTAACTTCTCTCTGCTCCCTCCTTTGTGTCTCTGCTCCAGCCAATGCACAGCAAACAGCACCACCAGACTGTGCTCATGGAAGCAGGATTTAATCATGAAAACCTACACTACATGAATCAAGCAGGCAGGACATGAATCTACTGCTTCAGATTACCACCACAGGCCATTTCTAAATTCCAAATAAAATGGAAGTAAAATGGAGATCTTGATCAAACTCACCAAACAGCAAAACTCAGCATTTATCTTTCACACAATCTAACATCCAGATGATACCAGAAAAATAGTTTTAAAAAGCTAACCAAGCATTTAGTCAATTTTGGGACATATTTTGCCATTTACCAGGGGTTTTGTATTTCTGAAAAGTCTTACAGCTAGAAAAGTTAAATGCCAATTCAACAGAAATAATTCAAGAATTTATAAACTACTCTTTTTATTCCCATAGGAGATAAAAGACAAGAAATCATGGCATTAAGTAATGACTATTTCTTCCACAGAACATGTCAAAAATTCAAAGAAATTTTAAAAATATCTAGGCAAAAGAATGCATACAATGTCCTAGTTTTAATCAACAATTCTTACTGCCTGTTCAAGCCGTTACAAATTATCAAAAAGTTGAGTTTGTTACATTATCTTACAATGAATATGTATTTCAAGCTGTCAATAAAATAAATATCCTCTTAAATGCTGGGGTTAATTGCATTTATAGTCAAGGAGTTTTTGAAGTCTTAACTAGTGTTTTTCATCAGGAGTCTTAGAACAAAAAATTAGTATTTAAGTCTCTTCCAATCAATTTATATCATATTTTTCATATGATGGTCTGAACTCTCATCTGTACATTTTTCACAGAAAAGTGACATTAGTTATTCTAACAGAATAGTTGGAATAATTAAGCAAAAATAATTTATTCTATTAGATCTCAGAGACATACTCAAAGATCTTATACTAAATTTATATATTGTAAAAAACAAGAACGTAGATCTTGCCCTGAACAGCTTACAATGTAAATATATCAAGGAAGGGATGAATAAATGTAACAGAGAAGTACAAATACAGCTGGGTATTTTTGTATAGAAGTGCACAACAGGAAGCAGACAGATGCTAAAACCACAAGTTACGTGTGACTGCTCAGAAGCCTCACTGCTTGAATGAGACACTAGAAGATGGCAATAGTGCAACCTCTGAAGATCTAAAGCATGAGGGGAAACACACAGAAACGGAGAAAACTTCACAAAGTGGGTGACTTACATACCATGGTGACAGGAAAAAACCTCCACTACTCATAAGGAAAGCAATAGCAGGGCGGTGAGGGGCAAACTGAGAGATGGGATCATTAGATAAAGTAACAACAACAGGTTTAGCTTTTTTTGGGAAAAGCTTTTTCATTTTCTGAGCTATCATTGCAGTAACTTCTGCAATATGGACAAGGACACTTGAGCTAATAGGTATAAAAAATATCTATGACTTACATTTGCCCAGACATGAGCACTCAAAAGTGGAGCCATGCTGAACTGGGAAGCTGGGTCATAGGCCTGCATACTACTAGGGCAAGACAGTGGCATTACTCGCCACATTATTCAGCAAATAAAAATGAGAGGAAGACCAGAATCAACTCAAGTGTAATGAATGCACTTCTTGGTATATGAATTTCTAGCTCAAAAAAAGCCTAGACATAATTCAAACACAGTAGAAAACTCCGATTTTTTCAGTGAAGGGAAGCTAGATACATACAAAGGATCCATTAGCAGCCTCAAGGGACTAGAAGTCATAAGCCAAGCACTCATCAAATGCCTTTAGTTTTTGTTTCATTTCAGGCCTTTAGCATACACCTTATTTATTCTTATGCCAAGCCTTCTAAAATCATAAAGGTCTGAAAACTGTCTTTCTAAAGATTTTTTTTCCCACCATATAATCTCCGATTGCCAGAAGCTAGGAGTTCATTTTAGAATTTTTTAGTTACCTAAATAGGGCCATCTAGTGCTATCTTTTTATCTGTATGTCTACATTTCTCCCTATTTCACCCTCCTTCCCTGTTGATTTGAATTGAATTAATTTTCAAAATACAAATGAATCTATTAAAGGGGTAAAGGTGTGTATGACTAAAGTTCCTATAACACACAACTTTTAAAATAAACAGCTGAAAGAGTGACAGATTAGTGCCCTTTCAGAGGGAGAAGTGGGAAGAGTCAAATCTTTAGCTAATTTGTTTAATCCTCACAGAGACAGAAGCCGACAGCCTGGTGTACAGGCAGCACATGTGCAGCTCTGAGCTAAAGACTTGAGCTGCTGTCTCATGTCCAGTCAACTAACCAAAAAAATGTAGGGATGAAAAGGCAAAGGAAAGGATGCTGTGATGTGGAAACTCCTAGATCATGCAAGAGAACAGGAACTGCCTGAATCAGAAGGTCTTACTGACTTGAAAAAATGCTCAACACTTCCATTCCCCACAAATCATGAGATTTTCAAGCTCCATTGATTCTGTTACTAATAAAACTCCTATGGTGTACATATATATATATATATATATATTTAAAAGCAAATTTTAAAGGATGGGTCCTTATGTATCTTGCTATGGGATCAAACCAAAATTCACAGACAAATCAAGTTTATGAGATGCTTTATTTCCTCAGCAGCATGTTGTTATGTAATTTATACTAGACTCCATAAAGTTCACCAACATATGCATTTATGTATTTCAACATTTCACTCCTGATCAGGACTATTAACCTTCTGATTTAAAGGCTGCAGGACCCAGGATCATGAAACACAACAGAGCACACCACAATGCCACAATTACTCTGTTGCTCCTGTCCCAGCACATGAACAAAAAACCAATAGATATGATGCTAGCATATTTGCTTATCATTGCATTCTGGAGGCACTTTTTAAAAGATGGAAACATCATTTAAAGGCAAATGCAGGTAAAAAATGAAATTTTAATTATGCTTTACAAACAATTAAATCATTATTCCTTAGTGTTCCCATAACATTACACGAGCGCAGGACAGAAAACAGTTTTTCAGAACATGCTGCTGCAGTCTGCAGATACACACTCAGACACCAGATAGACAACAACAACAGAGCCTGGCCTGCACAGCCATATATTGCCACATTTTCATGGGGTCCCCTTGCATCAGCCCCTTGATGTGAAGTAGCCAGAGCACTTAATTATTACACTTCTCTATTGCCTTGAGGAAAGGATTGTATCCATTATCTCGCCAGTATCACTTCACCACTTTGCCTACAGCTTTCCAAAAGATAAGAACACTACTCTTCCTCAGTCTTGACTATTCAATTTTTCCTGCCTACTGAGCAGCATTTGCTGCAATTTGTCACACAACCCTATTAAGTTTAATGGACTGCTTTGAATGAGAAACAATAGAACAGAGCAGAGCCCTGTTTAATCTCATGGTGTTCCCTGCAAAGCTAAACAACGTGACAGCACTGCACAAAATGAGTTTCTGAAGAGATGATACACTTGGAAACCATATTTTTATGATAACCCCCCCAACTTCACCACAGTGCTTACCACTTGTCAAAGATGAAAATGTTTCAAGATATTATTGGAAAAGACTGTACTGACAGACCATTAGATTGTAATAAAAGCCTTTATTTCATTACTATTATGACCCCAAAAAGGACCTTTGTGACTTCAATTTTTAGCTAATGCTAAATTTTAATAAAACAGTCTTTATCATGTGGCTAATAAGAACATGAACAACAAAATTTATGACTAATGACTCCCTAAATAAACAGTATGGTAGTGTAGCTATATAAGTAGTCTTGGTAAAAATGCAGCATATGACACTGAAGACACAAATGAATCATAAATTAATTTAATCCACTTTTATTATGTCCCATGCAGAAGATAAAGGACATAAGACAAATGAGTTGCTCCATTTCTCAGGTTCTATTCTAGTCCTGACAAAACATTCAGTGTCAGCAAATTAAAAGGATACAAAGCAACACTCCTAATTTTTTATCTTTTCCACTGAAGACCATTCTGGACATGTAATTATCTGCAAACTTTTCCTCCCAACAATCAAAGGATAAATAATAAGACTACACCTTAAATGAAGCATCTTAAAAATTTGGTTTCCATTTACATAAATGGATACATCCAGGAACATTTTTACACCTGTGACTGATCTTTTTCACCTCTATCATTTAAATACCGGCTACTGTTTCTTGCTACTGTTTTACTTTGTGCTTGACTGTTTTATTCTGTTCACACCTGCTTATAGAAGAACAAACCACTTTTTTTTAAATCACTTTGCTGACAGGGAAAAACTTCTGACTGCCTCACAATGACTACTTCTGTCAGGTTGCTCATGCCTCTAGTTATCAAGAAGACACAAATCTGTTCTTAGAAGTCATATTGATAGTTTTATTATTGTCATTATTTTGAAATCCATACTACCTATGCAATGTAAATCAGTTAAAAAAAGTAAGAAATATAAACTAATATTTTGGTTTCCTCTCACTTTCTCTTTGGTAGTTCCCAACAAATGAGACAGAAAAGGAAAACACTTTACCACATACAGACAGAAAATGAATTAGTCTAGTTAAACTTGTATAGAAGTATATAGGCTTCTGATACAGGAAAATGTTAATTGTAATTAGAAAGGGCATAATGATTCTGATAGAAGTTATATGTATCACAATAAGGACAACTTAGTATATAAGCTAACTGGAAAAATGCCTGTAAATCTATATTTCCTGAATATGTGAAAAATGCTCAAATTTTAGGATATCAAATTAGCTGGACCAAATCTCACTCCACTAATATTTCAAAAAAACGTACTCTATCTAGTACCAACAGATTTCTAATCCAAAAGAGAAAAAGTATTACAAGTCCAATTAATAAAATAATACCTCAGTAACTACTGGAAATATTAATGACATTTGAAAAAAGTAAACAAGCTATTGCAACCATTCTATATGTATGTATATACATACCTCACATGGACAAAAAAAAAAAGCCTTGGTCTTCAACAAGAGCATTTCTTACTACAAAATAAAGGAGAGGCAAAAAAAAAATCCACACAGACCCTCCTAAGAAGGTGTATGATCCTACCTTGATTAAAGTAGCGCCAAACAACAGAGCAGGACTGTACCTCTGCAGTGTGTTCTATAAGATGGACTTGCATGCTTATGGAACCTCACCATACACACAAAGCTACCTACATGTAGCTTTTCCAATTTGCAGTTGGGGTTTTTTATATATACATCTTCATATTGCCCACATCATTCTGTGTGCTTTAACTGAATAGGTTACAAGTTACTTACAGAAGAACTCAGCTTATGTTCCTCTAAACATGCTGATCCAACTTAATCACAGATATAAAACTACATTGAACTTTTTAGACATACATGGTTTCCTCAGCTTTAGCATATACACAGCCTTAACACATCTGCCAAGATATAGGGTGTGCTCCACCAAACATTCCTTTCTAGCTTGTTCATCTAAAATTGCAGAATCAGATTGGCAGTCAAAGCGCCAGAGTAAAAGTCAAGCTCAGTTTTCACTGGCACATTGACCTACTTCTTTTATTTCTACAAAACTGCAGATACACAGAACTTTTATTTTTTTAAAAGGACATTTAGACAATGTCATAGTCAAGTGACAGTCAAAAAGGAAAAAAAAAACCCAACCTATGAACTGTTTCTCAGTTAAACATTTTCTAAAATCTCACACACTGACCACCAGCATGCATCTGCTGATTTATATGGCTTTCCAACAGAGAATCACAAAAAATCTCCTTCAAAATGTCTGTCCCCGGTTCTAAAAGACCCAGGCCCTTGCTATCCTACTAACAAGATATACTCCTCCTTTTGTTCACAATGAAATGAGGCTGATCTCAGAAAAGAAAGTGGCTTGTATTGCCAAACACCTTTTTTTTCTCCTCTTTGACAAGCTACTTAATTCAACTCTGTCCTACTGTGACCAGCAGGAAAATTATGAAAACAAATCCTCCCCAAAATATCATTAGTTTAATTTAAGACTGAAAATATTATTAGCACAGTAGTAGATTTATAAACTTTCACCATGCTAAGCACAAGTAAATTTATTTGCATACATCCCCTGTGCATCTGAACTACCTTCAGGCTCCTTCTAAAAATAACCTGGCCCAGAACTGCCAACATATAGCAGCCTCCTGGGAAACTACTGTCTTCCTGGAACACTTCTTTCACTATCCATGTAATATTTTACCTAGACTCCTCTCTCTAGCAGTAGATATACAGCAAGATGGCAACAATTTTTTTGGGAAGTCCTACAGCAGGAGCTTCCATCCACCAGACCTCAAGCTGTGCCTCTTAAAAGCGATTGTACCAATCAGAGAACGTGTATTAAGCTGATAAAGTGGATAAACCAAAGTCTGAACTGCATTTCTTTATTCTTGCCTGCAATGTTATAATAAGACTCAACAATTCTGGTCAAGGAAATGGTATCCACAAACAACAGAATGATATTCATAACTTTTTGTTGTTTTATTTTATGAAATAAAGTCACTTAGTAAGACAAGTCCAGTCAAATGCAGCTGCAGGAATAAGCTTAGACAAGCTTAAATTCAGTCCAATCATTATTTTAATCCAAATAAAGGATTTATTTGTACTATTTTAGTATATCTCAAGATGGATCTAATTTACTGGCTTGAATAAGTGTACCTAAGTAAACTATTACAGAGGACATTTTTGTGACTGTGACAAAAGCTTTGTATTAAAATGTACAAACAGTATAAATTTACATTAATAAATGCTTGCAATCTTAAAAGTTACTTGAAATACAGTAACTCACATTATAAAAAAAGAAGTAAAACCACCAATCACATCCTAAATGCCAGTACTGATATTAGTGATTTCTTTCAAAATATGTAACTGCACTCTTCATATTGGTCACTGGGGCTTCCAACTAGAAATCTGTGCACGTAAGAAGACAAGACGCTCATTTTCAACAGAGCAGCTCCATCTTTTGGAGATTTTAAATGGCAGCTTTCATTTCAAGTTTATGACGCCAATAAACATGAAGTCCTAAAATTAACAACCTTCAAGGCAATACTAAAGTCTTCTAAAGGTCTATTTGAAAGATAAAAGCTCTTCTGTATGTATGAGGCCGAATACTGCTCACAGTAATAAAAATACTTTACAAAGTAACACTTTTTATTTACTTCCAAAGCACTCACTCTAGATTATCAGTAACATTTTTATCAAACAATTACCACAAACATAAACAAAAATAATGTTAATTATTAACAACTGCTAACTGGGCTCCTTTGCTCTTCAATTCATAAGAGATTCAGACACAGATCTTCAATTTTTTAGGTGCTCCTGATGATTTAAATTAGATACAAAAAACCATTCAGGATCTGAGTTATATAATTTCCTTTCAAAACATTTAAGCTTGAAATGACCTTTCAAAGAAATCCACTCTCTTAAAATAACCTGAAAACTCACTAGGTTTACAGGCCTGCACACAACAACCCACCATGGCTGTGCAATATGCAATAAATTCTGATTATCTACAGTAAACTCATAAATCTCATTTTACTATACCTATACTTCATGAAGCCCACTTTATAGGTCGGTACTGCATATGTGCGTGGATATACATATAAATATATATCTCACCCCACATATAAGACAGCATATCAACATAAACACACAGAGCAACATAAACATCACTACAGTAAGCATTCTGGTGGGAAAAAAAATTACATGAAAAAGATTCCTAGTTTAACAAGATCCTTGTTCTATTCTGAAAAATCCTGCTCCTCTGTAAAATTCCACGGGTTCTTTTGCATAACAATGTCTTCATACCAGGAAGAAATTTGATTAAAACCAAAGACAATCTACTTGCTTCCTACTGAAAGACACACCTTCAGAAGAGCAGGTTACTGCTTGAAGGCTCTAAGATTCTTTGATTATAATAAGTGTAACACAAGGGAATGGAAGAAGGGAATTCTGTCCATTGAAGCTCTTACAAAGCCCATATTTTCACGGTGTCTCAGAATCTCCCCTCTTACTGCTATACCCTTACAAGTTAAAAGAACAAGCAATAGAACTGCTTGTCTAAAAAGTCTAAAAAGTATGGCCTATAAGAGACAATGAAGCAAATGGAAGGCTTTAATCCAGGGAAAAGGTAACTGAGGAAGAAACATTAAAAGCCTTCTAATTGTAGTTAAAAGACAAGAGGGCAGCTCACATTCACACCTGCTGAGGACAGCACAAGTGATACCTACTAAACCAAAGACACTCGGGTTGGATAGATACAAAATGACCAAAGTTCTGCAGGATCTCCTTCCAGAGCACTCCAGTTCTTTCACAGGCCAAAGGACCTTTCAGCCCTGCCTCTCAGCAGCATCAGGACCAGCTAAGTTGGCTCTGGCTTCTTTTCTCCCAGCCTGCCTGAAACTCTGTATCAGGCATGAAGAAAACCTTCCAACAGGAAGGCCAGTTATTCTTCTCCTCACAGAATGTGCGACCCCTGCTATTTTCTGTTACTAAGCTTGGCAGAGAGCTATTTGATTTGCTTTGAAGTGTGAAGGGACAAGAGGACCTGTCAAAGTCCATCCCCAACCCACTTTTCTGTTTAAGGAGGAACAATGTCCTCATTTTGACTACTGACTCTAAGCTTTAAGCACCTCGATCTTGCCTTTGTCCCTTCTTTTACAAGTCTTTCCAAATTCACAGAACCTAGGCTGGAAAAGAACTCTGGGATCATCAAGCCCAACCTGTGACCAAACACCACCACGGTAATCAGACTAAGTCTTTCCTTAAACACCTCCAGGGACAGTGACTCCATCACCACCCTCGACAGCACATTTCAATGTCTAACCAGCCTTTCTGTGAAGAACTTCTTCCTAATGTCCAACCTAATCCTCCCCTGGCGCAGCTTAAGACTCTGTCCTCTCGTCCTGACTCACTGCACAGAAGACCAGTCCGCAGCATCTGCTGCCCAAAATTCCTCCTTTCAACATCACAGAGAACTCCTTTGGCACGCACCGCTCCACGCCAGAGCTGGAATTACCAAACCCAGAAGGAGGATGGCCGCGGCCAGGCCCGAATCCTAAAACGCGGGGCCTGGTGAACCTTCCTCAGCTGCTCCGGGCAGGGGACGAGCAGGAGGAAACGCGGGGGAGCTCCCTCTGCCCCCGGGGCAGGGCCCG
>NW_005054306.1:6995977-7018240 GCF_000277835.1 Geospiza fortis
GCCCCTCATGGCCGAGGGGCTCGGGATTGTCCCCGTGTCCCCCCCGTGTCCCCCCCGCGTCCCCGTCCCAGGCACTGGGCAATATCCCAGAAGAAAAGGAATGCGGCCCTTGCCCTGAACAACGTAAATTTAAGATATAAATAAGGATTACGACGTAAAGGATGAATAAATGTAACAGAGAAGTACAATTACAGAGGTATCTGTGCATAGAAGTGTCCTACAGGAAGAGACCGATGCCATGCTACAGCCACAACTTCGCTCAGAAGCATCACTGCTTGAATGAGGCACTAGAAGATGGCAATAGTGCGACCTCTGAAGATCTAAGGCATGAGAGGATATACACAGAAACTGAGAAAGCTTCACAAATTGGGATGATTGTGGCTTACACACCATGGTGACAGGAAACAACCTCCTACTGATTAGGAAAGCAGCAGCAGGGCAGTGAGGGGCAAACTGAGAGATGGCATCATTAGATAAAGTAACGACAATGGGTTTAGCTTTGGGAAAAGCTTTTTCATTTTCTGAGCTATCATTGCAGTAACTTCTGCAATATGGACAAGAGTTGCATTTGAGTAAACAGATACAAGACATCTATGGCTTACACATTGCCCACACTTGAGGACTTAAAGTGGAGCCACGCTGAATTGGCAAGCTGGGTCATTTTGGAGTATATATGGTCATTTTTATACATAAGGGAGGGGGAAAGAGGAGTCTGCACTACTGTATTCAACCAAGGTGCTCAGCATGTGCAAACCACACAGCAGGATTTGCAGTGACACATCCGTTGCTTGTGCTCAGAAAAGATGCAAGTTTGCAAGTATTGCATGAAATCATAGACCCATAGAACATTATGGGTTGGAAGGGACCATCTAGCCCTAACTCTCCTGCTATGTGCAGAGACAGCTCCCACTAAAACAGGTTGCTTGAGGTCTTATCCAGCCTGTCCTTGAGCACTGCCAGGGATGAGGCATTCACAGCTTCTCTGGGCAACATGTCCCAGTGTCTCACCAGCCAAGGAGTAAAGAATTCCGTCTTAATATCTAACCTAGTCCCATATGGACTGCTGCCAGCACTGTTGCTTCTCTAGAAGCACCAATGAATTGCAGGATGAACCATATAAAATGTATTTGCTTTTTTAAAGCTCACACTGGTTCTGAGAATGAAAACAAATTTTAGGAAATAAGTGCATGGGTGCTTTCTCCAAGGCACTCCCCTTGGTTACAGCTCATCTTCTTTGAAATGCTGCAACTCGGATGTTGATTTCAGTGGGAGTTTTATTACGTTTATTTCTCTTGTGGAGAACACATGCAGGTTGTTTTTATTGCACTGAAGCTGTAATTCCACCTCAAAAGAGAGAGCAGATCACTTCAACCTAGCCCAGGACCCTAATCCTGCCTACCCAAACTACTCTGCCAGCACCAGAGAGCGGAGCACAGGGACCCTCCAGTCAGCAGAGGGGATATCAAGATAAGGGTGAGGGCACCAGCACCCCTCACACACAGCCCTGGGGCTGAAGGGCATCCCGGGGTGAGCTTGTTTCCTTTCTCCACTTTGCATAAATAATTGATTGGAACACAGATTGACAGAAAGATACCACTTTACAGCTCAGTGCTTAGACCAGTCACCTGGAATGCGAAGAGATATGTCAGAGCAGGAAGGAATTGTACTTCCATCAATCTGTGCTTTCAGAAGAGCTTGATAAAAGCAAACTTCACCACTACCAGTAGGTATCACATTTCCTCTGGGACCTGCTATTGTAGGCTTGACAAGGAGCTGACAGTGTTGTTACAAACCTGTTCACTTGCCCTTTACCCTTTTTTGTGGTTTCACCACAGCCCTATGCATCCACTCACTCACTGCCCCACCAGCAGGACTAGGGACAGAATCAGGAGGGAAAAAGGTAGAGAGCTTGTGGGTTTAGACAAAGACAGTGTACTAGAGAGAGTAAAAGCTGAGTAAGCAAACAAAAAATTAATTCAGTGTTTCCCATGGGCAGGCAGGTGTTCAGCCATCTCCAGACGAGCAGGGCCCCATCACGTATAATGGTTACTTGGGAAGCCAAATACCATCACTCCAAATATCTCCCACTTTCTCCTTCTTCCCCCACTTTATACACTGAGCATGACATCATATGGTCAGCAGTATCCCTTTAATCAGCTGGGGTCAGCTGTCCTATGTACTCCCAACTTTCCTTGCCAGCATGGCAGTACAAAAAACACAGAAGGCCTTGGCTATGTTTAAGCCCTGCTCAGCAATAACAAAACCATCTCTACATTATCAAATCTGTGTTCAGCACAAA
Source organism: Geospiza fortis (assembly GCF_000277835.1). NCBI lineage: Eukaryota > Metazoa > Chordata > Aves > Passeriformes > Thraupidae > Geospiza > Geospiza fortis. The sequence goes on from NW_005054306.1 coordinate 6,998,277, forward strand.
TCCAAAATACAGCCCCACACTAACCACTGTGAAGAAAACTACCCCAGAGAAAACCGGTGCACCACTCAAATTGTCTGCACTGCAATTGAAGGCAGGTAGTAACAAAATGGGCAACTAATGGGGGATTCTCTTACTGTTAAGCTCATCCATGGTGGAAACAAAAGCTACAAACGTCTTTACATACACCTACAGAAAACATTCTGGCTTTGTAAATCAGTATGTTCACAATAGGGGCTGAGAAAAGGCTGGAAGTGCTTTGGAGGGAGTCCAGCTGCACAGAGCATTTGCCTGACCTTCATTCTGATTTTCATTCTTCACAGCTGTATCAACTGTCTTTTTTGCACAACAGCATCCAACAGAAAATCAAAGTATTTGCCACATCAAAAGCCAAACTAATTTTATTGTTTAAATTATTTCAGCCACATGAGAATTAATTATTTCAGGACTATCAGTTTTTATGTTAGCTTTGACTTTGAGTCTGGTACTGCACTGGAGGAGTACCTATAGAATTCTGTTACATTCTTTGCCTTTTTTTAACGGAACAGAAATGTATCATTTAGCTAAAAAATTGGCAGTTTCTGCTCATATATCTCTATCATTCATTTGAACAGTATCTTCCCATCTCAACACAGAAGTTTCCCATAGTTACTATGTAACATATCTATAGCAAATACTGCCTACAAAAACTTTGACGTGTAATTTATGTATGACTGCTTCTTTTTAAAGAATCACTTATTCTTAGGTTTTTAGTGTCCTTTTCCTTTAGCTTAGGGGTTAGTCCCACTCTATCTTTAATTGTCTTTATCTACAGGGGTATCAGAGTTCTGTGGTCATTACTTTTAATTCTTTCATCCCTTATCAGTGCTACCTTTGCTTTGCATGTCCTTACATTTCACCACTCAAACAACGTTATTCCACTCAGAGATTAGCTTCTCAAATAAAATCCTTTTAGAAGCTTACCTGCAGCATAGTATCTGTCTAATACATGCTGGCTTATGGATAAATGAGAAGAAATGCTTAAAGAAACATTTTTTTAAAAAATCAGTAAATGTAGCTATCATTAGCTATTTATATTCCTCACTAGAAATACTGTGTAAAAGAGGGGTTGAAAGTAAAAGCAAGTATCACTTGCTTTTAAGGGTAAACACATGAATAATTTAGTTATCTCAAAACTATGCTTGCAGGTCCCCTAGAAAATTCTGATCAATTCCAGTTACCCTTGAAATGCCTCCCAAAATCCCTTAGAGCAGCCATAGTTCTGTTCTGTAAGGAAGCTGTGCAGTAATTATGGAATTGAACCCAAGAAAGGTTAGTAGTTTTGGCCTTCAATTAGATTAAATCAATTTAGAGTAAACTGTAGCATACTACACCCTGATAACATCAGCAAAGTAATTGAAGAACATTTAAAGAACAGCAGTAGTCTGAGTCAGCTGGTCCAGTAGTAAGAATCCTTTCTACAAGGAGTATTTCTAACAATCATAGAGTTGAAGCAAGTTATATGTCAAGAAGAATTTGGATTTGCTGCCTTTAATGTCAGAGATTTCACTGAAAGCTTTTTGATCTGCTCCTTTGACCTTATCTATGGAGTGATAGAGCTGGTGAAGCTAATCACCAGTTAATTCCTCCACATATAATTTATGTACATAATTTCAGTTATTTTAGACAACGTAGAGAGAACGTGAGATCTCCTTATTGCACTGCTATTAAGTACATTTAAGTACAAATGGTCCTTCATAAATTAAAACCTGCATACTTTAACTGATTACTGGAGTACCTAATTAATAATATGAAAACTTGCTTCGAGCTTTAAGAGTAAAAGACCTTAAGCATGAGGAGGACATATTTTCAGACAACAAAAAAAAATCCAAAGTAATACCTGAATCAAAATATAAAAATAAATTACTTGGATCAACATCTCCAATGCTGTAGATTTGCTATCTAGTGTCCATGCCTAGACTGGGAAAGTGTTGTGTGAGATACAATGCAAACCTTTGGTTAGCCCCAGCCTCCGCACAAAGAATTTACAATATAAACATGTGTGTTTGCACATGAGGGTCAGTCCACCCTCTGTAATTGCAGCTGCCCAGCTGTGCGTGCCAGGCTGCAGCGCCTGCACATGTCAAGGCCACCTTCTGTGTGGTTTGTGCTGAAGCATCTCGCGTGGTTGCATTGCGTGGGTGATTGTGCAGTCACAGGTCGGGGCACCAAAGAGGAAATTGAGAGAAGACAGGCAATAGCTAACAGCATCAAAGGATGGGAGAAAATCAGAGATGGTAAAGCAGGAAAAGGAGTTAGAGAAGATGATTAGAATGTGCCTGTCTAAAGCACACTCCTTTCTGAAAGAGAGGAGGGAGTTGTCCATTTGTACTGATACTTGAACAGCCATACATTTTTGGTTGTCATTACAGAAAATTTCTGCTGACAAGCCCCAGAGATTTTGGGGTTTATATTTTAGATGATTCCTGCCCTGCAGGCCTAGCTAGTTCATAGTTGGCTGCATTTTACAGTCCATGGGTGCAACAGTGTACTGATGACTATTCTGAATACCCACTCCCTATTGGTCTCACATGTCACTTTTCAGACCAGCTTTTCTTTTTTAGAGTGATCTTATATTGTGATCTTAGTCTCATGCTTCTTTCTATGTATACACTTATGCTTAGTTATTTTCATTCTGAATTTTTGTTTTGTTTTAACAAATGAATGAAAGACATGCCAAAAATATTCAGCTTTACAGCATGAAGAATGAAACCCTCTTTCTATGCACATTCTTCATTTAATTTAAAAACTGCTGTTTCAGAATCCTGTGCCTTGTAGTTTAAACAGCAGATGATTTTTACAGTTTAAGCTCCATTCTGATTCTGTTGGATGCTCAGTCATGAGCAGGCTGCTTTAAAAGCTGAAGAAACGGAAGGGCCAGAACTAACTTACTCCCTACAGGACTAGCAAAATTCCATTGACTTTTTAGTTCCTTTATTGACTGGATAATCCTTCTCTGCTACTTTACATTTAGGTGGTACTGCACAAGACACAGTCTCACATACATTAATTACAGATTTTATATAACTGTTCATATACAAAAGACCTCTGTGTTTAATTCTAGGCTACCCTAGAATCTACTCTCTTTACTTCCCTCCTCTTCATTCCTTTTTGGAAATTACTTGTAATGTCATTAATAGGAAACGGTCATTATACCATACCCTAATCTCTTGTTTCATGGGCAGAGCTCTCTGTGGCTCAATCAATGAAAAACATTCCTCCATCAAGTGGATGCCATTGCCTACAATACTTTGAAGGGCAGTTACATGTCATTAGTGGCATATGTGTATGAAATTATATAAATTGACCTCCCCCAGGTGGGTTCTTTTTTGCGGGGTGCCTGCCCCAGATGCATCTGATCTGGGCTAGAATCCCTTAGTACTCATAAAACTGGCAATGAGTAAAAACTCCTCAATATGTGAACTTCCATTTAACAAAATTTCATTCCTTTCAATCTGTTTCACTGTGCTAGTTCCTCTGGAATGCAAATGTGCCCTGGACAAGCGAAATGCGAGAAATTCCTAAGGGGTTATCACTTGCATCTCCTCTATATTTCCAGCATGGGGGAAGAAAAGGAAACCTACCTTTTTGTGTGGAAGAAAAATCTGCTTTAACTCACCCAGCAGCTGTTTCCAGTGTATGAAGATGACCTTGCCTGGAGTTAGAACACACCTTCTCCACATACTAGGAAAATGGATAAAAATAGTTCCACAAAATTCTTGGCTTAAGAAAATTGAGATACTTTTTTTTTTCAAGACAGGTCTCTGATTGTTTTTGTGCAACTCTGCTTTGTAGGATTAAAACACAAAATAATTTTTTATAAATTTATAACCTGTATATTAATTAGGTCTTACAAATTGGCCTAGAATCCATTTGCTGACATTATTGATTCAGTGTAACCCTCTGAGGCTCTTTGTTTAGGAAACATTTCTGTAAAGCATTTCAAGACATTTCAACAGATGATTAAGAGACTCATAACATTTTGAAAAACAATGTTATGATTGTTTCCCTTAGCAGCCTGATCCACTCTAAAGAGAAACCTTTGCAGCAGACAAATGCCATTTGCTGTCCCTATGAAAAACTGGTCCAAATCCAAATTTAAAAACTACAGCAAAAAATAATTATAAATTCACATGTACTCAGTGGCAGGCACTTGATAGCATACTGCACCTAAATATGCCAAGGATTCTTTAGAGCATACACCATCACTTAGCAGTTCCTACTTGCCAAACTGCTTCTGCCTCTGACATCCCTCAGGGATCAAGCTCCTGTCTGTGCTCTGTGCAAGCCCTGAGCTGGACTTTCGCAACAGTTTTTCCTTTCCATAGGCAAGGGACACCCCAACTGCAAGAGCTCAGCTTCTCCATGTCTTTTGTGATAAGACAGCATCTTCCTTTGCATGGTCTGTGCCATCAGGTACATTACAAGGGATCTGCCTGCAGGTTTATGGGCTTTCTTCAGACATTTCTAAACACGCCATAACAAGAGTTTTGCAGCTTCATTCTTCCCATTTTAATGTCATCTTACTTTTATGTCATTTTCTAAATCTTAGGTTAAAAAGTTATGTCTTGACCTGAATATGTGTGCTTTTGTCAAACCTGTGACTTTGGTGAAGAAAGAAAAGGCCCATACACTACTACTGCTGAAGTATTGGCTGAGGAAAGGTTTGTAGAAAAATAGCATATTTTTCTTTGGCTAACTGATATATTTGGAAAAAGCCCACCAAACTTTACAGTCCTTTATGAGCCCTACTTCAGATTTGAAAGCAGCAATCCTGAAAGATCTAATTTCTAACAAAACATGCTTTATCCAGATTTGTCCAATATATTTAATCGGTGTCTTATTAGCTACCAACAAGACAATGTCTGACACAGACTTGGGATTTTGCAGGTTTTGATCTGAAGTGTTTACCTTTGGTTAAAACATACACAGTGTAGGATGTCCCTGGGACTTCTCACAGGGGCAGGTTCGGGTGCTATTGCTCATTCCTTCTGGCGCAGAAGTGATGGAGTGCTACATCAATGCCTTTAGCCCTGCAAAAGCTGGGGAGAGCTGGCATAAAAACTGCTGGCAGGAAATGGCCACAGTGATTCATCTTCCAAATAGTATGCTGTGAGGTTGTGCAACTCATGGGCCAGCAGTGCTACATCCAGTTCAGAGATTCTGAAATGTTTATAGATCAATTTCTTTTGGGAGGGGGGTGTTTGTTTGGTTTGATTTTGTTTTGGGTTTTGTTTTTTTGTTTTTTAATTATTGCATAGCCCACAACTTCCTGCTAAGCTTATGCTCATACAGTTCTGGGACTCTTTGTCTGTTCTGCTGCCATCAGGTCTCCTAAAGTCAATAAATGCCTGCAGGTCATAATTTTATGCAAAAGCAAAGTCATCAGCTCTGGTGTGAAAATTTGTACAGAATAGGTTTAATAGGACATCATCTTTTATAGCTATTGCTTTAAATTACCTAGCTGCCAAAAGCAGACATATATGAGAAATTAATGGATATATAACATCATTCTTGATTAAATAATTGTTGTAAATATAATGGAAATGAACTATTAAACCAAGAACATTTCCTTTCATTAGTTTGAAAAGACCAAGGATAGAGACATTACACAAAAATGCCAAGCACCAAGAATATTCCACCTTACTGTGGTGCAATTACCTTGTAACCACTGCTGGGAATTCTGACAGCAGCTGACTGACCTAAAATTTACAAAATAGGGAAGGATGCAATCTATGACTCTTACAGGGATTTGCAGACTGACTGCAGTACTCTAGAGGTCTCAAAACCAAGCCATAGGGTTGGATCTTTCTTTCTTTTGACCCTCTAGGAGCAGAAAGCAGCTGGTTTTGATGACATTTTTAAGCAAGAGAAATTCCTACATAGGATGTTGAGCATTACTGTCTTAGTTGCAACAGAATGTAAACCCAAATCAGTGGAAAGATGGAGTCAAAGAAATATGCCACAAGTAGCTGCCAGTATGCAGAAAGGATTTACACTTTTGTCTGAATACTTTGACTCTTGTAGGGGAAAAAAGAAAGTCAAAGCCACAAGCCAAGTATCAAACGCTAGACTGAGATAGATTAAAACACTTCTTTTAATGCACAGCTGCTAAAGCTGCCCACTCGCTCATTTTTGCTCAAGTGATCACTATGGCATAAGTCAGGCAGTATTTTTCTGCATAGCTTGTTAAACATGCCAATTTCACAGGCTGCTTTTGGAAAAGGTTTCTGCTCTCATTGCTTGGTTTAGCAGATGCTAGCTTGCAGTTCTGCACTCACAGTATAGAGGATTAAGGAGACAGAAGGATCTTCAGGAAGGAATATGGCAATTGTCCAGTGTAAGCCCAGCTGCATCCAAAAGGCATTCCTATCAAGGACTGTTATCCATTTGTCAAATCAACTTGACATTATCTTCTGCTTGGAAAAATAACTAGCCTAGTCTGCATTTAAGGAATAGGATTACCTGCTTCTCAAGATATGATGGAGAGGATGGAGGCAAGCAGGTAACAGTGCAAAGCAGATCAGTGTGATAAGATACAAAGGTTTCAGAAGCACACTGGTTATAAACTGCTTGAGTGCAAAGGAAAATGATCACAACCAAACCCTTCAAAACTTTACATCTCCAGCTGGCACAGCTTGCAGATATGTCAGAGAAGCACTAATAAGCACAGAGAAAACTCTAGGGGAAATCTTTCTGTTCTCCATCTGTCATGGAGTAAATAGGTCTTACTGATTATCTACCACTTGATTTATACTAAATGCTTTCAAACATTTCCCATTTATAATTTTCAAATACAAGAATAATTAACTTTTGATTTATGGGAATTACTTAAGAAGAGGTGATTTTTTTGTCCAGTCAGCAGCACACAGCTGTACCAGAGATATTAAGAAAACTAACAGAATGTTTTAGATTTAAAGTAGTAGCAGCCTGAGTTTTGAGGTTTTGGGTGGTGATCTGAATAATGCAAGAGGAAGAGCAAAAAAAAGCTTCAGTGTTGGCTGTAGCTGTGTTTTTACTGTTTCTAATACTGGGTCACAGAAGATACAAAGGTTTTACAGCCCCACTATAAAACAGCTCTTTATCTTTTCTCCACTAATTCTGTGGTGTCACATTTAACAAAACTAGAAAACCGAAGATAATATGGATGTTTGCAGATTAGCTGTCAGGTAATAAATAACACTAATTTCACATACCTACAAATGTAAAGGTACCTTATCACTGTTTAAGTTTCTCACTCTTTGTAATGCCTGCCAACATTTTAACCCAGGCAAATTACAGTATTGTTTTTGCTGTTTTTTCACTGGGATAAAATACACAGTCATAATATCCTTTTATCAGATTTCATGGTATAAAAGGGCTTTGGTGCTTAATTCAAACTGTATATTGCTGAGGCAATTCCAGAGTTCCTGTTTTGGAAGATGTATTTATCTTGCCTTTTAGTTGTCTTTTTTCACAGTGCTCTAAGTACCACTTGCCCAAGAAGATGCAGCTGTGACCCTGCCCAGTCAGTGCAATGCTACAGGGCTACAGAGATCCCCAGAGAAATTCCTTTTAACACCAGGAGACTCTACATCAGCCACAGCAAAATTAAGCAACTCCAGGTAAGAAAACCCAGAAAAAATACTTTTTATAGTGCACTGTAACTGAAAGTTGGACTTCCCAGATGGTGGTGGCATCTAGTGAGGAGAGAATCTTATTCCATGTTCTAAAAACTGACGAAGTGCTGCCAGATCTGGTTTTATTTTTACTTAGTGTTTAAAGATATGTAAATATATTCCTGTAGTGTTTTCATGTTCCTGCAGCTCCAAGCACTAGTTCACACTGTCAAAATTATATTTTGTATGAAACTCAAAAAAATAGTATTTTACAACTAGCAGCCAAAGGTTGACTTGCTTTATATATTGTCAAATAACCATTGACTTTCAGAGTAATTTTTTAACCTGTTAAAAGCTTTTTCTAATTTTGATACAATATAATACTTTTTCACAGTAAAATGAAAGAGTTTATGTTATTAGAATAATTTTCCTAATGAATGAAATTGAAGCTCTCTTTTCCCGTCTCGAGCTGCAAGTGTCAGGTACAACTGCTATTAGAAATGGCAGAGGAAGCAGGTTTGAGTCTAAGGCACAGCATGAGATGTTTCTAAAAGCAAGGTCAGGGCCTCTCTAATAACCCACATAAATGAGAGCAGCCTCTAACCAAAGCTGCCAGCTATTTGTGCTATTGAAAAAGTTTCTTGAGGCACCACTGGTTCACTTTATTAAAGGCATCAGCTTATGCTCATCTTGCACTGCACTCTGGAATGGTGCTTCTTTGTTTCCTACCCTGGAATAAATATCTTTATTTAATAAATTCACCTTGTATAGATAGACACAAGGGAAATATAACCACCTGTATTACATATGCTTGCTGTGCATCAATTTAATACAAATAATAAGAAATGTGCAATTCAAATGAGATACATTTTCTCTTACAAAAGTTTAACTGCTCTGAAATGCATCTTTGATTTTGCCCTCAGGACTAAATGAAATAGGCTGGAAGGCAGCTTAGAGCAGCATCTAGAATGCCTGCTGCCCACTGAGAAATAGTGATTGTACCGTTTTCCTCTAGGAAAGTTTACTCTTTTAGCTGCTACTAATATCTCTGGGTTTTTTTGTTTTATCTCACACACCCACAAGAGTCAAACATTGGTGTGATTTAGCTATACTCGGGGTAAACAAAAGGTTTGTGAAATGAATTCTGTATTAGGAAATACATTTTCTGTCCAAACTCTTCCCTCGTCCTCCCCATTATTTTCTTTCCAAGATAAGTGAGATGAGCCATTTTCTGTTTCTTAGGCTAGTTGTCCATACCTGTCAGCAACTCCTCAGTTACAAGTGAAGTGGCCTTAGGCTCTGACTAGAGCAAAAGACAAGTGTCATAAAGCATTTAAACGTTGGATATAAGTGAATGAAGTGGTGAGATAAATGTTTTATGGCCAATCAAAACAAATGGTGTGTGAAACCATCTAAGAAGAGAGTTTTTCACTTTATACATTAATTCCACTGGCTGTGAGTCTGCCTTACTGCTGCTACTGACCTGTCTGCACTGAAAGGAAAGAAGTCCTTTCACACTACATCCTTGTAGTTATGTGGGCTGTTTCCTTGAGATTATACTGGGTCTTTGGATGTATTTTTTTCTTTTTTTTCCCACGCAACAAATTATACTTCTGAGGTTTTGACATCATAAATACCTATGCTTAATTTTACACAGCTGAGCAATTCCACTGGCACAAATTATAGTGCTTAGGGAGACATTTCTGCTTGTAAACTACATGTCTGCCAGCACTGAAATAACTCTATAGGATTTTAGGGTTTTGGTGTAGGATTTTTTTTCATTTGGCTGGTTTGATTTGGGTGTTTTTATTTGTTTGGTTTTAAAAATTCATTTATTTACCTACTAATTGAGGAAATAACATTCTTTCTTAAAGAAGTTGAATGGAAGCCCAGAGTTCCCACAGCTGACCTCCAAGAGACTTTTATATCTAAGCATTCACAAATATTATGGTTTGGCAATTAGCTGCCTCAGAAGAATAAAAAAATATTGTTTCAATTACTTCTGCACCTTAATTTGCATTGATTATTATTAAAATTGTGAAGAAATAGTCTTGTAAAAAATAATATATATTTGTATACTAAATCCATTATGTTAAAAAACCCAAGAAAAATAGTAGATTTGGTTTTGTTTTTTTTTTTACCCCAGTCAATTTTGTATTTGTTCTGATAGGGCTGATCAGTGTTAAAAACAGTGGCTGGCACTTTTTCTTTTGGTAATTTTACAACCTGGGGTTTCTTATAAAAAGACTTAATAATATCAAAACCAGATTAATTTTAGCATCTTTTTTCAATATTTTCTGCTCCCTCCTTTACTTGAAGATCAAGTATAACCTTTTTACTCTTAATTTAAAATTTTGTTTATATCTTAACATATTAATAAGTGGGGTTTTATCTGCTAAAAGAAAATTATCTACCTTGCTTAGAGAATAGGAAACTGTTTTTAAAAAAACTGCTTATAACATATCCCAGGTCACAGCAACTCAAAAGCAAAAAAAAAATTATTAAAACATCAAATTCCTTAAAATGTTTGTATTAAATAACAGCACATTAGATCCACTTTCAGGAGATCAATGTTTTAAAATATAAAGCTATAATAGTGTCATTTTACAGGCAATCCAGTTAGAGAATAAAACACTGCTTCCTAGCAAAAAAAAAGATCTGGTGGGCTTTCAAATATGTTTTGATTTGTATTAGAAAGACTGGGTGGTTTATAAGAGCATGGATAAATATTTAAGTCTCAAAACAGCATGGTCACAAAGCTTAGCAATGCATACCAAATAGGTGGAAAATAGAAATTATAATAATCCACATTAAGAAGCCTAACATCATTACGGAGCTAATGTCTGAACATTAACCTTCATGTAGCTCTCTGTCACTTAATAAGATGAAAATTAAGCCTCTCAGAGACATACAGAAATCAGCTGAGGAAAAGCAGAAAACATTGCTTTTGTATTTTCTAGGAGAAAATGTGTTGAATTGTGAAGGTTCATAATTGTTTCAATTTCCATAAGATGGTTTTATAATTACATGTGATTATGTTTTTGTGCTCTTGACCAATGCAGCTCATTCCTATGTACAAGATCACCTTCCTAATCATGACCAAAACTGGACATCAGCAGTTCTGATATTGCTATAGACCTATATATACACAAAACACTGTATTATAGAAAAATAAAATTATATAATTTGGATAACTTTGTTGTTTACTGTTGAAAAGATAAGGTTTTTAATGGATGTACATTCCCTCATTGAATTTAAATATAATTGATAGAGAAACCTGCTTCAATAGAGGCTCCATATTTATACTTTCTCAGTAATTGCATCAAAATTTGCAATTCAGAAATTGTTTTGCAAGACAGAATAAAGTGAATCTGAAAGATACTAAGGATACCACAGCAAAATGAAATCTGACTTGTCCTTCCCAGCTGTGCAGACTTTATTTTTAACAGAAGTTAAAATGCAGAGTTTGTAGCTGAGATAAAGAGATACAGCCCAAAAATATGCAAGAGTTGGACAAATGAAACTGTAAGACATCTTTTAGCAGTCACCTTTATGAGCTGATTTCCCTTACACAAGTATGATAGTCAAATGTATCCAACCAGGACTATGGAACAAGATGACTACCCAGCACCTGTACTGCAAAAGGACTTGTACTGCCCTCCATGGAGATTCCTGACTGGGATGAGGGGTTGTGCTGTAGAACAGGCTATATAGCTTTCCCCACTGAGAGTAAAATGTGCTGGGAGCTACCAAGCCCTGGGGGAAATGGCAAGAAGAACACACTGTTACTTTAGCCTCTCTAACAGGTGTGGTATGCCTGAGATCTGTAGTGAGATGTCTTTGGACATGGGAAGGGAAAACAGATGAGGACAATCCTTCCCACCACTCCTATGCAGAGCACCTGCTCATGTTGCTTTTTGACGGGGATTCCCATATAAATGATTTTTTAAGACTCAGTCACTGAGGTCAATGGGAAACATATTTGGTAATTTCAGAAAACCAATGTTTTAGCAACTGGTGTGCTCGGAGAACTCCCTGGCTCACCCTCATTGCATACTTCTCCTATCTCAGCTTAGAGAGCACTGCCAGATTCACTTCAATTTGCTGCTTAACTTGAGACACAAGATGGCAAGCTTTCCAACAGAGCAGAAAAAGAATGAAATAATTGTGTGCCTCTTGATATTATAGTTATAGTCAACATCTAAATCCCATTTACCACTGCAAAGTATCTGTTTATTACCAACTAATAAAAATAATTTTCTGTGAAAACACTCTGTTCCACAGAGGTGATTTTTCAGGCCAGGCTGATCTGACACTTTTGGTTTGATCATATTAATATGTGAGGTTTTTATTTTAAAAGAAGAAGGTAGTGAGGGAGAGAAAAGTGTTGAATTTTAGTCTTCCCCCAAAAGAGTAGCGAGAGGTAAAGATATTCGTGGATACTCCCTCTGGGGAATACATGGTGCAGTGACAGCACTGTTGATCTGTGGAAATGACTGTATCATGAAGTCAAAAGTGCTCTAGCAAGTACCATTGAGCACAATGAACATTAACAACCATCCACTCTCTGCAAAGATTTCTGCCACTGGTGATGTTAGCTTTCCATTTAATATAGGCTATCTACCAGGAGGAAATAAAAGCAATATTTCTTCTTCAAATGTATGTGTTTGCTCAAAACCTGACACAGCATAGACTAAACCCACAAAATTCTGGAAATGTAAATAAATACTGGCAAACCACAGGTACCTATAGTAATACATCTACTGTTACCACTTATTTTAGTTTCACATTCTAAATATATTGTTTTTCAGCATATACTAGCAATTGTCCAAGCATCCAGAAGGAGTAACCAGTGCAGATATCTATAAATGTACTATCATATTAATTTTTTTTTCTCTTTAAGTTTACTGACTTCAGGAGAATGTCAGTCCTTGAAGAGCTGGTCCTATCATGCAGTGGCACAGAATCGATAGAAAACAACACTTTCAAAGCTCTGAGCACCTTGAAGTCCCTGGAACTCTGCAAAAATCAGCTAAAGCAAATACCCACCTTTCTCCCATCTGGCCTTGAAATTTTAAGACTTGCCGATAACTCCATCAATGCTCTGCATGCATCTGATTTTGCAGGTTTGATGAAACTAAGGGTGCTCGATCTTCGGAACAACTTGATTGCAACTCTGCCTCCGAGTGCATTTTCTTCCCTTTACAATTTACAGAGTCTGATCCTGGATGGCAACAACATGGAATCTGTGTCTGCACCACTTAGGCTTCCTAGGCTGAAGTATTTGAGCATGGCCGATAATAAACTGAATTCGTTTCCAAACAACTTCTTTGCATCTTTCCAAAGTCTACATTTTCTCAGCTTAAGTGGTAACTTTCTGACAAAAGTGCCTCTTGATCTACCTAAATCCCTGCTGTCACTAAAATTAGAGAAAAACCAACTTAAAATGGTGAGACTTCGAGATGTGAAACACCTAGAAAATCTGTCTGAATTCCTCCTGTCAGAAAATCAGCTGACATCAATAGATGGTGCCCAGCTTCTTCCTAACTTAACAACACTGGAGCTCTCTAAGAACCAGCTCCACACTGTGCCTCTCAGGCTGCCCGGCAGGCTGCAGAAACTCGATTGCAGCAATAACCTGATCCAAAGGGTGACAGCACAGGACTTTCAAGGACTCCAAGACCTGAAGCATTTGTTTCTCGACAACAACGCTGTCAGCACGTTCGAGGCGGGAGCTCTCCAGCAGTGCGCACAGCTTTCCAATCTGGCGCTGGAACAGAATCTCCTCAGTTCTATTCCACTGAGGCAAGTGAATCTCAGGACAGCTGGTCCCAAGGTGTCACCTCTCCTTCCTTGCATTATGAGAATGAGAGCCCAAAATTGGTATTCAGACCCAGCCAAGGTTGAAGTCTGTCCATACCATAAAACCATTGCCGTAACCATCACTAATTAGCACTCCTGTTAGCAGCCTCAGAGTAGATCTGCTTTCATTACATCTGTGGCCCCCAATGAATCTGCTCATTTTGCATCTCTCCCTGCTAGTGAGACCACTTTATTTAATTAGCACACCAATAAGAAGAACCTGCTAGGAGAATACAACAAACTTACTACCAAGGTTATACTGCTAATTTAAGTAATTTACCTTCCAGCACAAAAGAAAAATAATTGAACATTTGATATAAAGGATAGATAGCAATTTTAAAGCTGATGTTTCTACCAAACCACACCAAGATTATTATTATTAAAATATTAAGATTTTGGGAGCTGAATCTGATCAAAAAGAATGTGCTTTTCCAGTGATATTGGCATTCCCAGCTTCATTAAATTCACATATTACAAGATATTTGGAATGCATATAAAGTCTCCAGCTTCAGGCTGTAAGAAAAATTCCAGTCAACAGAGCACAGAAGAAACATCCCTTGGGCACACTGTGTTCATTAATGCTCTGCTTAGAGGATCTCTTACATTCATCTGAGTGCTGGAACTGGCCATTATCAGAGATGGCATATTAAGCCAAATGGAGGCTGTTCTGATATAAAGTGGCAATTTTATTATTACAAAAGGCTGTGCAATAAGATGGCACAAAAATAGTGAAGTAATTCCATTAACATCAACTTCTTTAACAAAACTGGACTGTTAAACTTTATTTTTATGGCTTGTAGACAGGTTTAACTAGCCTAAATAAATAACGCAGTAAAATTTCAATTAATTTAGTATCATGTCCTTTAGCATTTGAATCTATTTGGCAACAGCTTTATAATCAGAAACTGATTTAGTGGTATATAAATATTTGATTTCAGTCTAGCTTGACAGGAATGTTTAATGCTTTGTACTTACTTTGGTATTGTCTAATCCATCTTATTTTACAACCTTCGTAGTCAAGAGAATTAATAGCAAGGAGTTCTCTACTAGCCTTTAAACACTACAACTTTTAAGGAGATATTGGAGATCTTTCATTCCAACAGTAAATACAGACTTTCAGGGAGGGCTGTAAACATAAAAGAGGTGAAAAAAATGACAAGAAATAAAACCTTTGTACTTAATTTAATTGTCTGGTGATGACCAGGTATGCATGGATATACAGAAAAAGAAATTATTACTTTTGACTTCTATCTGAGAATTCTGTCAGGTGTAAAAGGTTAAAAGATATGACTGATGTGCTGAAGTGAATAGGTCTAGCAGGTTTTCGGCAGAAATGAGGAGAAAGAAAGCTCCTTTTCCTTCTTTTCTGAAAAGAAAATAATCCACAAGTCCAAGTATTTTCAGGACTTTTAGAGAAGACCTGTACTTCATAAAATCCTACAGGGTGTGGTGAAAACACAAGGAAGAATCTGATGATATTCCTTCGAGTGGCAGTAGCACAGTGTGGCTGCCATGGTCAGCTCCCAAGTGAGCACAGCTCCTCTTCCAGCTGCAGGGCACTCAGTCATGTACTCAGTGGCATTATTTTCTCTAGACCAACACAGCCTGAAGTCAAACAATATAGCCATAAAGTTTAAGTCTAACATTAGTACAATAATACTTCACAGGTTTAAGGACTTACTGGTCAGGCTTTGGACTCTAATCAGTCTAGATAAACCTCTTGGGTGATTTCCCACTGCCTATGACATCAGTGACACTGGGGTTTTACCCCAGAGTACCCTTCTGAGATTACAGTGTCATGTTGGGCAATTGTCTGCAGTTAAGTTTCAAAACTGATTTACCGCAGTCACAAGCATTTGGTAAGGTCAGATTTTGTGACGTGAATCACCATATCAATATGTGAAATTCTCGTGTCCCCAGGAAAAACAGCACAATACAGAACTGCCCTACTCTTGAAATAGTAACATTGAACTTGTCAGGTTTTCACAAATCTGGAAACCATCTTTCAGCTTAAGAGGTTCAAACTCAGCTTCACACAAAACAGTGAGGGTCACCCATAAGTTTACCACTTGTAGTATACTGCTGTTCTATTCTAAATAGATCTTGGTAATGTGATTATCATTTCCCTGGGAGGTTCAGTCAGGTTTCCTTAAAATCTGTAACCTTGACTTAATTTAATCACCTTGCATACTACCATAGTACGGTGTTTTTAAAGTTACTTTCAAATTAATTTTATTAAAGATATTCCATGCCTATGCTTTCTGTTAAGCACTTGTCACTAACTATATCAGAGGGAAATGAAAAGATCATAAATGAGAAAGACTTTTGAAATTAAGGTATTTTCATATAAATTTGTAATATATATGAAAATAAGAATTATACTGACCTGTCCAGTATCATATCCAGAGATTATCAGCTTTTTCTCTTCTAAATGTAACCAGTTCCAATTCTTGAAAGTACTATTTTAGAAGCATTTACATTTTTCCTGTTGCTGATTTCTTAACAGTTTATCATCAGATGGATTACTGCTGTGATGATTAATCTTTGAGTCTTATGGGAGCAGGAGAACAAATGGAAAAAATATAATTCTTTACAAACTAAGAAATGTTTTTAAATAAGTCATGTATAAAAGCAGCTGAAGGAGCAGTGCTGCCACATTTGTCTAAACTTTTGTTGATCTTTCATGGTGCTATGCTTTGGTCATTGGCATTGAAGAGTACAAAAAGCATTTTTAAACTTGACAATTTAAATTAAACAGCTGATTTTCTTTGCTGATTTATCTTTCTCTGATAATACAGCACGAGATGGCTGTTCGGTTCAGCTGGATGAACAGTCAGTACAGGTCAGAACTGCAGTAATTTGGGAAAACATTTCAATGGTGTACACACAGTACACCTATAACGTAAAAACAAAAAACAAACAAACAAACCCAAACCCAATATGACCATCTGTTTTTGCAGAAGATTGCATGTTTTTAGTGATAGCTTTATTTTAGTACATCAGATGTGCCTGGGCAAATACCCACCACCAAATACCACTTACTAGAAACTGTATGATGAACATAACATCTTTCTATCGTTTTATTTTTTGCTCAGACTTCCAGACACCCTTGCTAGATTGGATCTAAAAGGAAATGACATAGAGGATGTTGGAGAACAAGAGCTGAAGGACTTGAAACAGCTTCAGGTTTTAAATTTACGTAATAACAAGATATCTCTCCTGGATCGCAAAGTCTTGGAGTATTTACCTCGTCTTCGTCACCTGTATTTAGATGGGAACCCTTGGAACTGCACCTGTGACCTTCTCAGAACCAGGAGAGCGCTGGTGGCCAAAGGGACGGATGTGCGGGGAGGGCAGTGCGCAGCGCCGGCACAAAGCCGAGGAGAAAGCTGGATGTCTTCCAAAAAGATTCTGCAGCAGTGTGAAGACAATCCATCTTCCACGGAAAGAGGCAAAGAGGACAGAAAGAAAATGAAACCCAATGAGGCTTCCAGCGTTGGAGTGAACACAGATGATGATTACTATGATTATGAATTAGATTAATGTCACACTTTAGTGAACCTTAAAGTTGTCTAGAGCTGCCCACTGCCACCAGTGTCTCTCCTGACAAGCAGTCTTCTCATCTGTCATTAGCTTTTCCTGCTCTATTTGTACTACAAGAAATAATAACCAGTGACAGAAGGGCTACAGTAAGGCTGTCCTTGTGAACAAAATATTGTAAAAAAAGAAATTTGTTTTTCTATACCATTAGTACTATGTAGTTTGAGGGAACCAAGAATACAATTACTATCTCTTAGAAAAGCAGTTTGTAACTCTGTATGAACTTTTTTATAGTAGAACATTTCTTATAGTTGCATAAAACCCCCACAATAAAATTCTGCAATACCACAAGACACTATTACGAGGAGTCTGGCATTCAACACATTTAAATTCACAAGTCTGCAGGTGGACATGGAGAGTTACACTGATGTAATTTTTTGAGATTGTTCAGAAATTCTTGCTTTTGAGAAATTGATTTCAGTTTTCCTGAAATATTTCCCTTTTTTGTTTATTTTAGACTATTTTAAATGACATTAGACTAAATTATCTGAGCTGCAGGCAAAACACAGAAGGCTTATCTTCATCAGAGCAAGTGAAATAAACAGAAGAATCAGTGTCCTGGTTAATGAGATTTAATAGTAGTTCTGAAATTAATTAATAGTGAGGAATGAAAACACTCTGGTCAAGTTGACCTGATTCTGTTGTTGTAAACAAAATAAGTGAGATTCTCAGGAAATAGATCCTAGCAAATATTAGGATAAGATGAGGTGAGGCGAAACTTTTGTAAGAGTTTATTTTGGTATCTGAATAGCTAATTAACTACAATATAGCTCAAGATACCATGTGTATACTTTTAGGTTAGGTATACTTAATGTGCAAGTACACACTGCAAGTGTCCCCCTTTACTAGTCAGAACTTCCCAGACTTTTATGCACATACACACAAAAAATTTCTAAATGCTATATAATTAATGCATTAACTCTGATACATGTACAAATTTTATCAAGCAGTTCCCAAAGTGCTTAAAAACTAAACAAAACTGGATTAGTGAGACCACTAAAAGCAATGACTTACAAACAATCACTTGTTAGTTCGTGATCTCAGGTGATAACTGATGAGTAATTACATCAGCAAATTACTTTTCAAAGCAAACAGTTTCTATTATTTTTTATCTGCCATTGGCATTCAGTAACTGAGTAATCCCTCACCTCTACAGAGGCTGATTTGTCAGGTGTCAGAGAGCAGTTATTTGGTTATGTCTCTTGTGCAAATGTGATTGACACGTGCGTTTCTTAGGTCCCCCAACACATCAAACTATGCCATTGGAATAGAGGGAATGGAGCTCATTTTTCTTTATGTTCCCTTATCATCAGACTCTGCAGAGGGATCTGCACAGGTTGTATCAATGGGCTAAGGCCAACCATGTGAGACAGAACAAGGCCAAGTGGCATGCCCTGCCCTTAGGTCACAACAGGGTGACAACACCCCCCTGCAGCACTACAGGCTGGGGCAGAGGGGCTGGAAATCTGCCCTGCAGGAAAGGACTTGGGGGTGCTGGTTAACAGCTGGCTGGGTAGGAGCCAGTGTGTGCCCAGGTGGCCAAGAAGGCTGATGGCATCTGGTCTGTGTCAGCAATAGTGGCCAGCAGGACCCGGGCAGTCAGTGTCCCTTTGCACTGGTGAGGCCACACCTTGAATGAATGCTGTGTTCAGTTTTGGGCCCCTCGCTACAAGAAAGACATGGATGTGCTAGTGCCTGTCCAGAGGAGGGAAATGGAGTTGGTGAAGGGCCTAGAGGCCGAGTCCTGTGAGGAACAGCTGTGGTTTTCGAGCCTGCAGGAGGCTCCAGGGAGACCTGGTCACTCTCACAACTCCCTGAAAGGAGAAAGTAGCAAGACTGGGGTGAGTCTCAGGAGACAAGTGAAAGGACCAGAGGAGATGGCCTCAAGCTGCACCAGGGAGGTTTAAATTGATTATGAGAAATCTTTTAATGGAAAGCCTTGTCAAGTATTGGCATAGACTTCCCAGGGAAGTGGTGGAATCACCACCCTGGATGTGTTCAAGATGTGGAAGTGGCACTTAAGAACATGGTTAAACAGAGGACTTGGCAGTACTGGGTTAACAGTGGGAATTGGTCTTGCAGGTCTTTTCCAGCCTTAATGCCTTTGTGGTTCTATGGCCATTCACCCAAATTTTTGGTACCTAAAGACTTAGATATTTATGAAACAGCATAAGCCTTCCTTGCAGTTTAACTGTTATTTTTGCTGGCTAATGCTGGTCTGTATTAGAAGCCAGGAAAATAGCTATTTTCTGAGTACGAGAAAAAATTTTGCGATACAAAATTCTTCATTCAGTTTTATACTGACGGATTCTTTTAACAGAGTGCTTTAAATATCCCCGTGCCGTCTCTGCCCACCGATCTGTCTGACAGCATCGGGCTGGCACTAGCTCTCACTTCATCTTTCACCTGCAGCGGTGTTTCCACCTTCGGGCCCGTGGGCCCTTACAAGCCAAGGCAGCGAAAGCCTGGGAGCCGCGGCTTTTGTGGAGGACGCGAATCGGGGTGCGCAGCCCGAGGCCGCTGACCCCGGCCCCCGAGCCCGTTCCGCGGAACCCCCCGCGAGCATTCGCAGCGCTCTCTGAGGGTGAAACCTGCGTTTCAGTAAAGACACCCCTGACAGCAAAGACACCCCCGAGGTCCGGCTGCTTCTGTGGAGGGAGACTCTTCCTCCCTCCACCTCTGCTTCACACACCAGCGTGAACGAGGCGCTGCGGGCGCCAGGAAGGGCAGAGAGAGGCTCTGCAGATGGGTTCGTGAAGCAGCGAGGAGGTTTGGCAGAGCCCGGCTGGGGGCAGAGCCCGCCCCGGCGCCTTCCTTCCCGCCCCCGGCACGGCAGGGCCATCGCCAGCAGCGGCCACCAGGGGGCGC
>NW_005054306.1:7019014-7053442 GCF_000277835.1 Geospiza fortis
CCGCTGGAGCTGCTTGGCCGCTGCAGAGCTTCTGTCCCCGGGGAGCCTGGGCAATGGCCTAGTTGCCCTTCTGGCCCAGCTCCTGTGTCGGGATGACCCGGCCCTGCCTGCTTTCTGGAGCCTTGTCCACAGCCCCCGGCTCACAGGAATGCTGTCATCTGAAAGTGTAGGGCAGGACTAGCAGGGAAGAGCTTTAGGCTACCTGCCCTTCTAAGTGCTGTTTATTTATTGAGTTGGGGCTGAACCTCCAGAAGTGAATGAATGAAAGTAGCCTTCTATTTTCAAGTACTTCTGTATGAAGAAGCAGGATGGACAAGTAGTTAAATGTAAGCATGTATGTCCTGTGTGCTGTCTGTATTGTGAAGTTAAATTATGTCATCTGCAATTATTTGGTCCTGCTTGGCATTTGAGTTAACTCTGAGCCAGCGCTTCTGGAAGCTCTGGTGTTTTTTCCATCTGTTGTGTGATTTTATTTATTACTGAGTCCCAGGTGTAAAACTATTGAACTCTGGCTCTTGCAAGTATGTTGATTCCATGTCACTGACTATCATAAAGATAAGATCAGAGTTTGGGTTTCACATACTGTGAGGAAATTGTGGAACAAATCTGACTTCCTCATACCTGTCCTTTCCTAGTGGAGAGCTAAAACCAGCCACATTCAAGATACTCTTAGTTGAAGCTTTCTGTCCAGCTGATCATTGAGAGATGAACTCTAACCTGTACTGGACAAGCTGTCAACTCAGAAGGGTCAACAAGACATGGACTGTGTCCTGTTTCTGTCCTGCAGAGGAAAAAACTTCATCCTGAAGATGCCTGTGCTCTTGCTGTCAGGGGTGAGACTGTAGGAGACCAAGGTTTAACTTGTTTTGAGCCACTCCCAGTGGCTGTTTAGAGGTGTCATGTAGTTTAGGTGAACTCTGTAGGTTTCTGCCAGGTTAGAGGTACAGTTGTCTTCTAGTGCTCTTTCAGGAAATGCCCAGCAGAGAAACCCATGTAAGTAGGGGAAATCTTTTGTTATTAAGTGTGCAAAAGCATCTAAGGTATACAGGCCTTTCCTTGAGCATAGGCATTTGTGATTTTTAAATTTTTTCCACTTTATTTTAAACCATCACCATTTATAGTTTTGTTTCATGGTTGATCCTTCCTATGTGATAAAAGACTTGGAAGACTTGACTTTCACTAAATTACTCTAAGATCATTATGGGAAACTGGGCTTAATACCCGTCACTTAGCAGTTTAAACTGGCCATCTGTGCAGGGCTGTTGTAGAACTGGTTATGTTGTAGTTCAGAGGGAGAACGCTTCCTCATTTGGAAGTCAAAGAATGATATAAAATATTTACATAACATCTCAAGCACATAGAGAACACCTCCTTCTGAAAAGTCATTTATATGTTGACAGTTTTTACTCCCAACTTGGAAAGCATTCTACCAGGTGAAATGCTGCAGAGCAAACAGTACCAAGGAGGAGAGTTTCCCTCATAGCTTGAAGAGAGACATTTTTATTGTACAGGATCTTGAACTTCAAATTTAAATAAGCTATGGGCAGTATTGCCTAATATGTTTACGTATGTGCTTAGTTCCTTTTTAGATTCCATCCCTGAGCTCCACAAATTATATGTATGAGAGCTGAACTGAGGAGGAGATCAAGCTGAGAATCATGTTTCTTGGTCGTCTTGGCTTTCATCCTGCCTGCTCTGCTACAGTGAGGAGGGAGAAGGTACCAGCTGTAGCAGTGTCAGAAACAATAGTTTTTGAAAACCTACTACTGCTTCTCCAGCATGTGTTGAAATTCAGTCAGATCTAAGATTGCCTATTAGAAGACTAAATATGATGACCAGAAATTATTTTTGTCCTCTGAAGAGCTAACATAACCTTGCAGAAGAATTGTTATTGCTGGCAGTTCAGAAAAACAAAAATCTTGGGTTATTTGCTGCTGTGTCCATGTATTGTTTCATTCAATCTAAAGTTACATATGTTAATTGTTTGCTTTTGTTCTGTGTTGTGATGTTATTTTTTGTTTTGGTGTTGGGAATTTTTTCTTTAGTTTGGTTGGTTTTGTTGTTCTAAGTGCAGGTTATGTGATGAGTGTGGATTTTAATTTTTCATTCTAAAGTTGCATGTTGAAGAGGTTTTGCTGTCACTCCTGAGATCTGAAAATACAGCTATTTTCTCATTATTTCAGTATTGAAGCATATTTTTTAGTAGCTTGTTCTTCTGTTGGTACTCTGATACTAGAATATGCTAGTTTAATTGCTAGCTTACTTTCCAATTTGTTGAAGCAAAATCAAAGAAGGCAGAGCAATGAAAAAGTTTTAAATCTGTGGCTTTTGCCAAACTTTTCTAGGGTTGATGAGAATAGCCTTCCATTGCACATCATGTTCCTCACAGGTGTTCAGTGGGTTGTCCAGGATAGCAGCTGCAACTGCTTTGTGCCCAGCTGAGCTTTTCAGACTGACTTCAGCTTCAGAGAGTGAGCAAATAGTCATTCATAGAACTCTAGTGTATGTTACTGCTGGTAATAGCACATATGCTGCCTTTCTTGTGGTGCTAAGCTCCTTAGGGTGCTTTGATTGAGCATACAGCATTTCCAGATAGACTTGTCATTAAGTAGGATGTTGCAGCTGTTGCTAAATCCGGTGCTCAGTGGTGGTGGAGTCTGGAGCCCTCAGCACTAACACTGATAGTAGTGAAGGTGAATGAAGTCAGGTACAACTTGCTCTTATCAGTAGCAGAGGGTGACCCTTAATTACAGTGTGCACTTGTTTCCATCCACTCAGATGGTGAGTGGTGCTTTTGGACTGCTGAGCTGTTTCTGGGGGTTTGTGTTCATACAAGTGTACCAACTATTGATTTGTCAAAGTCCCCACTAGTGCTGGCTGTATTGGAGAAGGAAAACTAACTGTGAGTGCTCTGGATCAGTGTTAGCTGTGGTGAGGTGTACCTTAATATGTTTCTTTTCCTTCACTGCATATCTGTAGTACTGAGATTCTTTTGATCGCAACAGGAAACATTGTTTACAAGCTTTGTCTTCCATGGTTGCCTTCTCTGCAAGAAATAGTGTGTCAGTTTCCTGCAATGTCAAAATAAGTAGCTGCATTCCAGCTCACACTGTTTTGTTACAGCAGCTGCACCAGTAACTGTAAAGGCACCTTGGCTGGAGTTGTGCAGGGCTCAGAAGTGAGACTTCTCTGTTTCCTCAGCATGTTTGGAGCCCAGGGTGGTCTGGCTTTACTGTCCCTGCTGTGTGGAAGCCCTTTCTCTGAATTTTCATTATTGTGCAGCATGACAAAGCCATAATAAACTTAATGCTACTGTGCACACCTGAGTTAAATAATGCAGACTAAAGTTTCAGGCTTTTGATCAAGAATTTTTCTGTTGACTTTTGTATTGCCAGTCATTTCTTGGTAGAAATCCAGCCATTCTTGTGGAGACTTTATCTGAGGAAATACTGCAGCTTTGTTGCAGTCAGAAGGCATTGATAATGCTTTCAGGTAATAGCACTTAAAATACCTTCTGGGGAGCAGAAGCCTTTTACTAGTGCTGTATACTTTAACTTTCTTTTGGTAGTTGTTGTGCCTTTTGGGAGAGCTTGATTGAGTTTTACTTCTGTGAAGCTTTCCTGCTATAGTTTAAGACAAGTCTAGAGTGCTTTTTGGGAGCTTGCTGAATCTTGGCATTTGGGTACTTTGGACTCCTAGATAGATGCTTCCTCCTGAAGGTTTTTTCAAGCCCGTGGTGTGACTGTATTGAGAATTTGAGGTTACTGTCCTGGGTATAGCTTTCTAGTGAACTGCTTTGCTTCTGACCACTTTTCCCTTAAAAACTCTTTTAAAGGATAGAGTATGGAAAAGAAATTATTTAATTAGCCGCAAAGTAGGCTTCCAGTCTCTTCTGTATTACTTGGTAATTTAGCTAATTTGATCAATCCATAAAATCTTCTGGGTGTGCAGTGTGTTTATTTCACTGGGCTAGATAAATGTGTTGTGGTTTTATGTCACTGGAACACTTGTGAGATACTAATATCCCATGGCATCTGCTGTGGGCCTTCACCCACATGAAATTTCACCTTCCACAGTTTCATTTTGGTGTTGAGTTGAGAGGAGTTCTCAGACCACATTTATTAAAAGGGATAACAATAATCTGTAGAAGGTGATCTCCTTAAAGGAATGGGGAATATGGAAGAGAGATCTTTTCTCCTAATTGCTGATGAGCCCTTGTTCTCTTAGTGCGGAATGGCTCGCCAAGAAGAAATGTGGGAGGAATGGTCACCTATGAAGTTCTTAGTTCTAAGTCAAATTCTTTGACTTGTTAGTGCTGTCTTAAGTGGCCTTAATCTGACTGAAATTTAAGTGACTTTAGTTACATTCAAACTTGGATTACTTTTTTCCCTAGACTCTTGGAATAGAGGAGGTATTTGTAGCTATCCGTATCCTGTGAGGTCCAGTATAATGGCCATGCTTTCCTTCGTTATCAACCAGCGTGATCCAACAGGATGTAGGCAAAAGTTGCTCATGTATTGAAATGGTTTCTTGCATGTGCGTTCTTTGAAGTGGTTTATTATTTGATATTCTCAAAATGTTAATACCTGATAACTAGAACTTTTGATTACTCTTTCCTTGTCAGCCCTGGAAAGAAGTTGAGAAAGCAAATAACTGAAATGTTGTGGAGATATGTTCTTTACTAGACTCCACTTTGGTAAGGTGTTCCCTTGCAAGAATGAGCTATCTGTTTATTATTTTGTGTTTTGCCAGATTCTGCTGCTTTAAAAAGCAGGGAAATTAAAAATGTTGAACTTTGAGATGCCACTAAGGCATTAACAGGTGGTGGCTGTGGTAGTCTAGTCAGACAAACAAATGGTTGACATCACCTGGTGTTTCTCTGTGCCAGTTGTTCACTTCCAGTTCAAGATTCTTGTCACTTCTACACTTGATGAATTTGCAGCCTCTTAATTACAAACTTCATTTGTCAATATCTAACCCTAAAACATTGCAACACCATGGTTGCAAGCAAAGGGGCATGGCTTGTAGCTGCTGTAAATCTGAGCAAAAGGTGTGTGCCCTGGAAAAGACCTGTGTAATGGAGGACTACTGTAGGAAGCTAAAACACTTCTGGTTTGCCTCAGCTCTAATAGGAACAAATGACCGACAGCATGCTTGCAGCTCGTGTTGTAAAAACAAGTAGTATCCCTGAAAACAGCTCACAAGTTCTCAGTAGCTAAAGGAAAC
Organism: Geospiza fortis; assembly: GCF_000277835.1. Taxonomy (NCBI): domain Eukaryota; kingdom Metazoa; phylum Chordata; class Aves; order Passeriformes; family Thraupidae; genus Geospiza; species Geospiza fortis. The sequence continues at coordinate 7,024,241 of NW_005054306.1, forward strand.
AAACCAGGACAGTTTGATACTCTTTTGCATTGGGAATTTTAGTGCTTAAATACATGTAATTCTTAGAACACTTCATTTGCAGGAACATACACATTTGTGCCAGCTTACAAAGTTTCTAGAGTTCTGACCAAACAAATGTTTCTGCTTTTCAAAGCCAGAAAATCTTCCGATGAAAAATAATAGTGACAATTTCATGTTTGTGTTCCATATTAGAAACATGAGTAGTGCTGCATTTTTTTTTAATTTAACAGCAAACATCTGTTGTATTGCCAAAATTTATTAGGCCTTTGTCAAACTGTAATTTTTTATACTGTTAAAATTACATTATGGACTAGCTCTAATTTTGTGAACAAAATTGGAGGGTAGCAGTAAATCAATAGTTAAGTTTCACTACCTAGAAACACGTAATTCTGTTACTGAGTTGACCTACTCATGGACTTGTTTGCTATATTTGTCATGTTTAAATTAAGCAACAGCATCTCCCAGAACTAAGTTGGGTACATTTACAAAGTTTTAAAAAAAATAGCCTTGTAGGTAAATGGGGTTTTGAGATACTGTAGGGAGAGGAGAATATAGCTGAGTCATGACCATGTAAAATTCTTGAAGTTGAATATGGATTTGGCCTGTGAATATTGCATTTGGCAGGACTGTGTTTGCTGTGATGTGCATTCATAAGTCTCTTGGGCACTGACTGAGAGACAAACACTGAAGGAGTATTCCCAAATGCTGTTGGTATTTAATTAAAATCTGAGTTAGTCTGAATTTTTACTACCTTCTGTTGTGCTTCAGGATCTTCTCTTCAGGAAAACTGTGTATGTGTCAAGGTTAATGCATCAGTAAGAATTTAGGTGTGGAGGCCTTTCCAAGCCAGCATACTGCAACTACATGGTACAACTACAGTAGCTTCCTGTTTGTTACACTGCTGTTCCAGTCCCCAAGTTTGAACAACTGAGGGGGTGGGTGAGATAAACAGGCAGAATAGAAGGGTGGTACTCAGATAAATCTTAAGAACACATTTATTTAGCAAGTCTTCTGTGTCTGTTGTGTGTGTTGAGGACCTTCACTTTGGAGCTGGACCAATTCCGGTATATGATATCTAAGCAAACACCTTGGTCAGTTCTTCTACTTGTCCTCAGTGTCTTAATTTACTTCAGAGCTGGAGTGTGGAGTCTTAAGTTAGTTCTTCCAGTCTTTGGCAGGGATAGGCAAAAACCTTTCACAAGAAAGGATTTGGTATCATTAGTATTGGGTGAAAAAGGGGAAGAAGAGCAGCAGCTTATTTCCCAGATTGGGAGCCTTTCCTAATTATGTCACATGTTTATCTGGATATTGAACATAGTTTTATTTCTCATATCTAAAAGTATATGGATGTCGAGTGACTCCTAAAGGTGAGGCACATGCAGCCTTGTCCAGATCTTCCTTGAAGAGGGTACAGGATTAGCAATTGCAGGGGCTGCACTGCTGCTGACCTTGGGAGCGAGGAAGACAATTTGTGCTAACCCCAGCACGAAACAGACCGAGCCAAGCAGAGTTGTATCAAACAGCTGTATTTAAAGCACCATTCTCAATTTCTAGTATGCGTAAGTATATGCTAGAAGGCAGGAGCAGAGGAAGCCACAATTTAACCTCAGTTTAAACTTAGCAGAAGCATTCTAACAAACTTTCTTCTGTAGAGGTTTGTGCCTAGCCACAACTTGCTTTTTTGTAAACATGTGAAATTAATTATAAGCATCACTAACACTTCTATAATGAAATAGGGTTTTTTTTACAGGAACTATCCAGGATGAGGGGAAAAAATAGATACTTTTCCACCTAGTAAAACCTCTAATGAACCCTGTAGAAAAGTTCTAATTCATTAGGCCTAAAGGCTTGCGTATTAAATAAATGCATTGAATCACTTCATATTGCAAACTAACTCTTAATGTATTCTGATCTTGATTCTGATGGTACTGTTTGACCAATGTGGGAACTCTTGTAGCAGTTCCAGATTTTATGGTCAGGTTGTGGTGCTGAATCCTAAGCCTAATCAAAATTTCATGTCTTACATTCTTTTGCACTGTCTACATTGTAAGATTATTGTGTGGACATTTTTAGACTGGTCAGTGGAAATGTTTGACATAAGGCTTCTGAATGAAGTGCAGTAAAAACCTCTGAATACCCTGTGAAAAAAGCATTATCCAATTCCTGAGTGAATATGCCTAGCCATGCTTTTGGATTGTAAATATTTAAACTGTAGCATCTAGTTTTGCTGTGGCATTTAATTAGAAGTAGAGTTATGTTTCTCAAAAGCTAGAATTTATTTTAGTACAAGAGCCCAAGTACCTTTGAAGCAGGCTTTTGTGATTTCCTGCATTCGAAATGTGTCTGCCTTAAGTATGTAAGTGTAAAAAGGCCTTGGGGACTGCATGAACTCCTTGAAACATACAGCTTGTGAAATTCTCTTATTAGGAAATCCATGCTGTTGGATGGCTTAAGAGTGGATACTTACTGAGACCTGAAATGTTGATTTAGTGGTGATAGCCTGCAGCCTTAGGCATGTGGCAATAACCGGTAGCAGACTTAAGCAGTGTGGGCTTTAAAGAAATTTGGTGTTAATCTGACTTGGTGTTCTTTGCTGATGATTGCTTTCTCTATTTCTAGCATACCAAGGACAAGGAAATAAGTCTTAAGCTATCCCTTATGCAGTTGCAACTTGCTGCTTATTCAGGCTGGGTGAAAGAAGAACAAAAGCACATGAGTTGTCTTTCCAAGGTCACTCAGATTAGTCACATGCAGTAGCATTTGCTTTGAGTTCTTACCCACACTTGTGGATTCCAGTCTGAAACCAGTTCTGACTAATTTTTTCTTCTTGCTTAGTGTCAGATTTATTTTGTAACACCCTTTATAGGAGTTGGCTGATATGCAGCTTTTTTTTTTAAAGGTATTTTCAAGAGGAATAATTCAAGATTGATGGATGAAATTTTAAAACAGCAGCAAGAACTCTTGGGACTAGATTGCTCCAAGTACTCTGCGGAATTTGCAAATCACGACAAAACTGGTCAAGGTAAGATCAACTACAAGTGGGGCTTGGTATGCCTCTAAATAGCTGTATATCAATCATGAATATGCTTTTTCTTAAACACATTTCTATGTACAGTGACCTTTTTCTTCATGTGTGTGCTTCCATTTTTCCAAACATACACCTCAAAGTGGGGAGGAGAAAGGGAAGAGCAAAACTGCTGGTTGTCATGGCAAGATACAATGCCATCAGGAAGGTAAAGGGCACAAGTTAAAAAAATAGATTTGGTAATAATAGCTTTTGCACATACTTAGATGTGGAAACCAGGAGTAGGTTTCAAGGCTGATGTTCCTTACACAGCACCATCTGCTATAAGAACTCATTTCCTCATCTGCTGCCTAAGACAAATGCTAGAAGTCTGTTCAAATATAATAAATCACAGGCACATACTTGAATCAGGCCTTTGTCTTAAAGAGATGGGCTGATACAGCTCTTCTAACTACAACTCGTAATATTAGTAGGTCTTGTAAAAAAATACCTAAACAACCCTTATGTTTTAAGATCATCATAGTTCAAAGACTTATGAAAAATCTGCACAAGTTGTGGTACATTTAGCTGTGTTGAAAATGCTGCTTGCAAGTTTTGACCTCCCCTATGAGAGCTGACCGAATACTAAAATCCTTTGTGCCAGTTTTCCAGTACAAAGTATAATATTGTAACATGAACTTGTCTTACGAACAACTTAGCCTAAGATGCTAGCATTTATGTGGAAGAACTCGGGTTTCATGCTATTTTTTTTCCTTCCTGTGAAGGTTGAAATAACCAGCAGAAGATGGGGTAGACAGGCTATTAATGTCTTAAACTCCAGCATGCTTAGCTACACTTACCTAAGTTGGGATATTGATGTTCACACCAAACAAACTACTGAAAGACTTCTCAGACTTGCTGATGAGAAGAGTGCTTTTAAACCTCAGGAACCTTTTGTGCTGGAAACTGTGGAAAGCAGAGGTGTTTTCTGTTCTCTTTTTAAATTCTTCATTCTTTTTTAGGAGGCTTCACAGTCAGATCAGATGCTTCATGTTTTCAGCTGAACAAACTGACATCTATGCAGTTTATTATTATCTGCAGTTTTTCACTTCTGAATAACAAAATTGCATGCATTGCAATTTAGAGATACTGTTAAATATTTTTTAAATGTAGGACATTTGATGCAAATTTGCAAATCAAGCAATATTAAGGAAGAATAATTTTCATTGTGGTGGCTTTGGATAGATGAACTGAGGGGTTTTAGGTGTTCTTATGAATCTTGACTGTTCTGTGTGGTCCTTTGCAGTCAAGTTCTGCAGTTTTAAGAAATGTATTTTTAAGTATCTAGTAATAACTATCCTAAGTTTGGTATCACCCTAAAATGTTGACACTTTGATATTCAACCCACTTTACTTGAAGCCAGTATAGTGCACCATCTCTGGCCTTGAGCTTCCTCAGCAAGTTTACCTCTTAGGTACCTTACCAGTACTGACAGTGATGCGAGTCATGCAGTATGAGAAGACTCTTGCCTGTCAATAGTGTAGAGTTAAGATAATTACTGTTGTGAAATGTCCTCTTAAGTCACAGACATAGTTGCAGATGAATAGATGAATTCTGAACTATTATCTTGTTCCAAGCTTCAGTGTAGCTATCTTAGATCCTTACTGTAACTCTTGCATCAAGATGCTGTGATCAGATTGAGGGAGGCCTCCAAGTTTAATAATTATGTCACATGAATGTACACAGTAGCTGTTAAAAACACCTTCCTCTTCTAGGGTAGAAATTTGTTTGTTGTTTTTTTTTTTAATTTCCCTGAACCCCTTAAGTTACTATCCAGGCACCTTTCTTCTCAGTGCTTTGCCTGACAGTGTAAGAACCAATCCAAATTTCCTGGAAGGCTATGTTTGAAGACTGAATTAAGCCCCTTCTCACAGGACTTCTCAAAGTAGTTGTCTTAAGCTTGTGTTTTAGTAATACAGCAAATCCAGAAAACTCTTACCCACTTCTCTAAGAGACAGATGAGGTGGATCTGTAACTAGTTGTAATACAGGAATTAAACTACAGTTACTTTCAACTGTATCTGTGACTATCTAAAGCACATGCAAAACAATTATATTTCTGTTGCTTTTAAACTGTGTTTTGTACTTTCAGTTTTAAATTGCCAATCTACATTGAAGGTGCTGTCTCCAGAAGATGGAAAAGCAGACATAGTCAAAGCTGCTCAGAACTTCTGTCAGTTGGTAGCACAGCAGCAAAGAACACATTCAGACCTGGATGTGAATATGTTAGACAACTTATTAAGTAGTAAGTATAATATGGACGGGAAAGAGTACTCAATTTATAACATTTGGTTACTAGTGTATTCATTGCTTGGAATGTATGCATCTTGATGCTTAGTCTATCAGAGTAAGTTATGATTATTGCTTTTAGGCTTCTGTTAAAAATGTCTTTCTCATTTATTGCCTTTTGAGCTGTTTTTTTAAGCAGAAAAATTCTTTAGCAGAAATATTAAGCTAAATTGCAGAGTTTTGGCTTTTCAGAGTTTCCGGCATCTGTGGTATATTCTGCAATGAGCTTTCTGAAAATAGTACTTTTGGGATTACCTAAAACTAGACTATTCTAATTTAGGTTAACTTGCTGCAAGTTGCAAGCTGCAAATATGGATGGGCAGAGTCTTTTCCAGGTCTGGTTACAGCGATTAAAGCTGTTCTTGCTGCCTGACTACTATCCTGAATGCAAATGATAGAGCACTTGCTGTTCTCTTGCTGCTCTGTAACCCACACTAGCTTAGTTGTCTTCATTACTAATTCATGCAGATTACTAACTCTGCACTGTGATGTGTGGCTACATGCAATAGCTATGAAAAGGGCAGGACTGCCCTAATACCACACCTGGGAGAAGAAGTTTAGAGTTAGCATCCACTTTTCCAGTGGTACTATGGAGCTGTAATGAGTTGCTCAGCTTGCCTAGGTGATCCGTGCATGTTAATTGCAGCTGTAATTAGCTCGTCAGGTTTCAGATTGCACACTTGAACTTGGATGCCTTTGGGCATGTTGTTGTAGTGTGGTTCCCATTAATTGGACTTTAGAGAGTGATTCCTTCTTTTTCATGTGGGTGATCAGCTGAAATGTGACAGACTTCCATGGCAGTTTGGTCACTTAACTTCAAGCTGAATTCCATCCCTGTTGTCAGCATCCTCCTATAATGGAACTATTAAATATATTTAATAAGGCACCTGAAGAAGAACTTAGGACATCTCTTCTGTTATACCCCAAAGGCAATTAAAGGAAATTAACAATCACTCCTTCAGAACAGTTACAAATTTAATGAAGAGCCGGTGACAGTTGTTACCGGTTATGTGTATTTTGGCCAGTGATACTTAACTGGAGCTTTTCAAACTTGTTGGTGATCTTCTGTATGTTAAAAGTATTAGGCCCAATCTTAAAATGAGTAGATTTATGTTTGAAACATTGCATGCTAGCTGAGCACAGAAAGAGAAATCTAATCTGTCAAAACTGAACTTTGAAACATGCCGCTTCATGTATGTGGCTAATAATTAAGGATAATATCTGTAACTGGTCCTTATTAATTTGTTTACTTAATGTTTGGGACATTGTTGGAGGTGAAGTATTCTTTCATTGCTTATTTAGCAGCAGCTTTTTAAACTTTGTTTTACTTGTAGGCAAATTCAGTTTGTATGCATTTTTAATGGAACAGTATTAAAAGTATGCATCTGTGCGTTACTGATTTGAGAGCATGTTCTGGAAAGCAATACTTAAGTAGTTATATTCTTAGAGTTTGCATTAATGGTGTCTTCTGTAAATCTTTGGGGTTTTATATTTTGGTTTAAATACCCGTTAATGTAGTTTTTAAACTTTTTGTTCATGTTTAGGGTGCAGTTATTGAAGCCTAGTCCTAAAATGGTATGATTCTAGCTTGTTATGTGGCTTTTCTTGTTCTTAATTCAGTCATGCACTTAATTCTTACAACTTGAGTTTTCTGCAGTGTAAAAGTACTTTCTTCTGAGCAATGCCTCAGCTAACCAGCTTGTTTTCAGAAAAGTAGGTGCCAGCTGCATTTTAATATTGTCTCTGCTTGCTGTCTGTTTGCCTTCCAGCAAAGAACATGACTATCAATTAAGGCTACTCAAGTTGCTCTGTAAGATCTGTGTGGAGAAGGGTATAGTTATCAGCTCTAAAATTCCTTCATGTTCCCCTTGCGGAACTCCTGACCTAGAAGGGATGTTGCCAGATTGGCATCCTTTGAGTGTGCAAGTCTTCTGGCTTCTTTTGTTTTTTAAAGTTTGCTCCCAAATCCTTGTATCTTGTGTGTGCTAAACTCGACTGCTGTAACTCTAGCAGCTCTGAGGGAACTTTCACATGTAAATTATCAGTAGCACTACTATGTTTAGGTAAAGAAATGGATGCAGACTGGAAAGCACAGTACTGTGTTTTCTAGTAGGCTCTTGTGACAGTAATACTACAGTGTGCATTTTCATTTTCCTTCAGATAGGAACCAGAAGGAAATGTTAGCATTAACTAGGCTCTCTGAAGGTCTTTTCCTGTTTGAAAAGCCATTGCAGTGTTGAAGATCCTGCTGCTGTACCAGCTGAGGAGTACTCAGCTATTGAATCAGCTGATGAGTAAAGCTGTCCGCTTCCTCCAGAGTCCCCACTTCTAAGTATTCACTGCTTCCCTGCAAAGCTCTCCGATATTAACGTGCTAGCTTCTGAACAACAAAGTGGCTTTTGCTTTGCAATTTTTTTCTTAACTTTGAGGTGAGATTTGGACTGTGGCACAAGACACCCCTATCTAAAAGCTTCATCCTTTCTTAGAAATGCATGTGCTTAGGGAAAAGAGCTTCTTTACCCTAAAAGGTAGAAGGTATCATCACTATTGTGGCGATTCAGTGGGGAGGGAGGATGTGAACTTTTTGAAAAATCTCCAGCTTCAGTTTCAAAACCTGGGTGGAGCAAAATCTGGCCTTAGTTTCCTTTTCTGTTACTCCTGAATTTAAGTTCCTCTACAACTAATCTGAAAACTGTAAAAGGCTCTTGACTGCTTTTGTGTAGTGGTTTCGGTTTTTTTTTTTCATTTAAGCAAATGAGGAAATAATTGAGAAATAACATCAGAAGTTTGGAGCAAGTAGGCTGTATTAAACTTTAATCTGCCAAAGGCAGTCATTACACAGTATAAGCACTTTTGCACTTAACCTGCAGAATTGGTGGGTAGTGGAAGAGGTGGCAACAAATTACCTGCAATAAGCGTGACTAATTGCAGCATTATAGCAAAATAGGGTTCTGACTGCTGGAATGCTTTTCAGATGAGCTAGGTAGGTGCAAGAGGAGCAGTTTAGCTTCTTGGGTCCCCTTAGGGTGCTCTACTCTTTTCCACAAGTTGCTCTAATCAAATTGCTAGAATTAGCAGGGAAAGCTGGACTCAGACTGCTCATTGTAAGCCTATTTCCTGTCTGTCAATTATAGCCTGGAGTAGCTTAGGCACTGCAGAAGTATATGGGAGGGAGGCAGAGGCAGTGGTATTTGGTCACTAATTGCCTTCAGCCTCAGAAGATGAGCAGGATGCTCTCATGAGGGAAATGACTGGCTGGGGTTTTAAGGTATGGGTAGTAAGAGTGTAGGCACTTAGTGGCATTCCTCAATATTATCTTGCTCTGCCCTAGAATGGGTCAGGTTGTCCACATAGTAACAGAAAATGACACATTGCCTTGTTCTTCCTCACTCATTTAACCAGAAAGATGCCAGCTGCAGCATTATCTTTGAAATTTTATAGTAAGTTGGTTTTAAAATTTCTGTCTGGTCTCATACTGAGAAAGAGACTAGTTGGGGTTTTTTTTCCTTGATGGTCTGTAGTACCAAGGTGTTCTTCAGTGAACTTTCCTTAAGCTTTTTTTTGTGTCCTTTTACTGTACTTGATTGCAGCTCCACATAGTTAAGTAAGGACTATAGTAGGTAGAGTCAGGGTGCAGCATGTTCTGTGCTACTAAAATTGAGTTTGCCAAGACAAAACTAGATCAAGTCAGATGAAACAGCATTGTTAGGGTTTGCTGTTACTCAAAACAATGTAACTGTTCCTGTACTTTCCCATAGAAAGTCTTTGAAAACTACCTGACATAAAAATAGTAGTCCAGGTTTGCCTGCAGTGGCTGCCTAAGCTTTTGCTCAGTTGGTCAGTCAGGTGTTGCAAGACCAGTCTGTCCTCTTGGGCTTTTAATTGGTAACTTGTCCTTGGGACCTTCATTTTAAAAAAGCGCATTTAGTGAAAAAGCAGATGCCTTAGGGTTTAGAACTAAAAAAAATCCTATGATGAATTTAATAAAATCTAGTGTAACTTGTTATTACAGGTACACATGGATTTCCTGATCCTGATTTAGTCTTGAAGTTTGGTCCTGTGGACAGCACATTAGGATTCCTTCCATGGCACATCAGACTGACCGAAATCATGTGAGTTGCTTATAAATGTTGTAAAACACACTGGAATGAAAAATACCTAACTAAGCAAGTCTCTATGATATAACTTACGGAACTGGCCAAAAGAGGAGATCCAGCTAAACAAGTGTCTGGAGATTGATTTGAGGATATTTTACAATTATTAACTAAAACCTGTCAAACATTCATTGTTGTTTTTTTATCCCTGACTAGGCAACAGCAGGCTTCATGCCTCATCTTTAAGGAACAGCTTCTATCACCACCAATTGTGTGGTCCAGTCCCATTTGACAGTGTTCCTATCAGTGTTGATTTTCTGTGGCTTATAGGTTCCTAACAGGGAAACTAATAGGATACAAGGGAAATGGAATAATACAAGAAGATCACATCTATGGATTGCTTTTCAATTTTAGCAGTTACTGAACTGACTAGATTTCCTAAACTTCTTAAATCCAAGCACATTTATAGTACACTGAAACGTGTGGGCACACTATGCTGCTCCAGCCTTTCACTGGTTTGAAGGGCCCTGTGTACTCTGATGGGAGGCTTTGGTTTAGAGGGGGACTGGTTTAGTTGTTAGAGTTGAGTGACAATAACCATGTTGAGAACAACTTCACAAGGTTACTCAGACAGTAGCTTGCTTTTAGTGATATTCCTGAGTGGCTGTATGAATAGTGTGGTGTTTATAAAAGCTCACTTTGATGTTTCTAACTTGCTTTCTCAGTTCTTTGCCTTCCCACCTAAACATCAGCTATGAAGAGTTTTTCTCCGCCCTCCATCACTATGCAGCCTGTGAGCAACGGTGGGGAAAGTGACTTCGGGCTGAGTGCATGGAGTCAAGCTTTCTGTGGGAAGGAACTGATGTCTGTTTACAAGCACCTGCTACCCATAAGTCTGGTTCATAGTCCTTTCTTAATTTATCAAAAAAATTCAATAAAGTGTCTTACCTTTCTAGAGAGTCTGTGTGAATGCGTGAGAATCTGTGGGGAGGGGAATTCACAGATTTCCTGTTTGCAAAAGACAGTTACTAAAAACAAAGCTGAATTGCCCTCACTTTGACATTCAAGTGTCAAAATGAACGTGCAAGAATTAAGTGTTGTGAAATCTACAGGACAATGTAAATAGGAGTCCATGCCCTGAAGATCCTTAAAACCAAGGAAGAACTTCCATCTTTGTTTCTTAATTCTTCATGGTCGGGCATTTCAGAGCTAATGGTTTATCCTCGGATATATTTACTATGTAATATGTGAATTCTAGAGAAGCTGGTTTTGTTAACTGAAAATAGAAACTGCAGCTTGGCTGCGTGACTAAGCCAGCTGTAGGTGTTAAGTTCTAGAAATACTGAGAAGATTCCATAAAAAGGGGTGGATGCTTCTATGGTAAGTGGATTAGGCAGTCTGTGTTGCAGAATCCAGCTTTTTTTTTTTTTAAGTGGTGGGATGAAAGTATTCCTACCACCCTGAGTGAATAAAACATCTCAGCATGAGGTCGGTTTTCCGTTGGGAATAAGCATAAACAGTACTACGTATTGTTTGTATACCTGTTCTCCCCATAACATGCTCACTCAAGGTAACAAGCAGAAAGAGGCTCTGGCATCGTTTGCTGAAAGATTTGAAAAAGGTCTGAGTCAACTTCCATGGCTAAGTGTGACTTGCTGCTTGTACTTGTGTGCCCAGCAAGGGAGTCTGCTTAAGCCTTTTTTTATTTTTATTTGTTCTGAACTGAGCATTAGAAGTTTGAATGAAACAAAGCAGACAAAGAAGGAAGATGAAGTGAAGCTGCCCTACAGTATTTCAGCACTGAGATAACTAAGTAGAGATATTGGCTAAATGTTCTCCATTGTGGAATGGCCTGTTGAAGTTACATTCCTGTTTTGGAAGTAGTTTAAAATTACAAGTTTATGGCTGCACTTGGACAAAGCAATATCTTTAGGATCTGTATTACTGAAGTCAAACGTTGATACACAGCCTTCTGCCCTGCAGGCTGCAGAATTGTTGAATGCTTCATTCTGGAAGTGTTTCCTGTTGCCCCCTCGTCCCACTCTTCAAACTGAGCCTGGCTTTCTCTCCTTTGGGGAATAGCCATGTCACTAGAAGGGAAAACAACTGTTTTTAAAAGGGAATTGCCAGATTTTAAACTAATGTCTGCCTCATTGTGAAATGGTGTATTTTAACTTGTTGCTTGATGTAATGTTATAAAGCAGATTGCATAAACTCTTAGCTGCGTTTTTTTGTCATCATAAGGCTAGATTGCAGTTACAGAAAGACCTGTGGTCACTTTATCTCAGAAAAGAGCAAGGGATATTCAATAAATTAACTAAAGGTTTTGACATAAAATAGTTTTGCATAGGAGCTGGAATACTTTGAGTACACTTTGTCAACTTGTCTCTTGTGTGCCAGGTCCTGTATTGCAAAGGTGAACAGTTGTGCAATGTTTCCTGGGCCCTGTCATTGACATGGGCGGATTTTCTCACTGAATGTTAAGTTCAACTTTTTTTGTGGGGAATGGGTAACTTGTTGAAGGGTATCTGGAGTATTGACGTTCATCTGTAATATGAATTTTGTTTCATTAAAATGCAAGGTTGTGTTTACGTTCCAGTACGTGTTACTGTGTCACTGAAGCAGTTCTGGTGCTGGCAGTCATGGGAAAAGCTTAGTTTCGCCCTCAAAAATAATGTATTTTTTATATTTGTATCAAGCTGCCAAAGAATACTTCTCATACCTGAGTTCCCTCAGTCCTCAAACTTCTTCATATCTCAGCTAAAAAGATGCGTTTAATATTGAAGACAGATCTCAAGGCTTAGAATTTGTCTACAGAGGATTGCTTAATAAAACTAAAATGATTAGTTCAGCTGCATTTGATTCAACTTCAGTCTCTTCTGATGGCCAGTTTAATTGTGAATTAAGTGTTCCTCCTGGAATTAATGTAGTTGAACTAATCCATGTTATGACTTAGTTGGGATTATTTTACTGTCCCTGTGTGGGCAATCTTCAGTGAGGTGTGCCAAAAGCACTGTGCATATCCACGACTTGATCTCTGAATGTACGTCCTTGCCCTTAGCGCCTCTGCCCAGCTTGTTCTGTGTGAAGGTCTGTGCTGTGACATGTTGGGTACCTGTACATAATGTGTAAAATGAGTTTTTATGATTAGGGAATCAATTTATTGAACTTTATTATTGAAAGCTGAATCTGTAAAACAATAAATCAATAAAAGACTATAATCTTTCTACAGGCTATGGTGATACATGAATACTTTTGGAAGTTCAGCTGGGGCACTGTAGCCCAATTTATGTTGCTACATCTCTCTGGGGAAGTAGAGAACTTCAAATGTTATATTCTTTTGTGCTCTTTAATTGCTTTCTGTAGTGTAAGAACTGGGCAAATTTTTCATCTACCACTTCCAACTTAGATGCTTTAATGAAAGCTTTCATAGTAAAGCATTTACTGTAAAAATATTTCTTTGATAGTCCTGGGAACTTGCTAAACTTGTTCCTGGCTACAAAAAGCTTGCTTCCTCTCCCTGCTGCTGAGTCAGTCCTGGGCCATGGGCTGTGCTGGGCCTCCTGCCAGCCGTGTTGTGGAGCAGGGTGAAGTGAGGGTATGGTGTGGAAGAAGCCTCCATGCTGAGCAAGAAAGGGAAGTTTGTGTTAAGGTGAGTTTTGAAAATGCGCTGGGATTCAAGCTGACCTTGAGCCAGCCTACAACAAAGGCTAGCAGTCTCCCAGGTTGTGTTAGGAACATCACATCGGGGGTGATGATCTTTTCTGCAGATCTGGTGAGACATCTGGAGTGCTGCGTTCAGAGCTGGGTTCCCTTGGTACAAGAGAGACTCAGATTTAATGAACCTAGGCCACCAAAAGGCTGTGATCATAGGAGGTGGGAGCATCTGTTGTGCAAGGAGAGGTTGAGAGTTGGAACTGCTCAACTTGGAGGACGCTGAGGAGGGACCTTACCAACACACAAATGCATGATGGAAGAGCCCAGCCAGGCTCTTCCTGGTGCTTCTTAGTGGCAAGCTGAGAGGCAATGGGCATAAATTCAAATACAGGAGAATGTTGAAACATCAGAAAAACCTTTTCCTATGAGGGTGCTCAGACAGTGGAGCAGGTTGCCCCTAGAGGCTGTAGAGTCTCCTTCAAAACCACTATGTGTTCATGGAGATGAGCATAGGACTAGATCACTTCCAGAGACGCCTTCCAACCTCAGCTGGAGCTGGTGGTACAGCAGTGTGGTGCTGCTGGGCTCTCCTACCTCAGCTGGTTTTTAGTAGTTAGCAATGGAGGCTTGCTGCAGCTAATTTGCCATTTCAATAGCAAAGAATATTAGAACTTTCTGTGGAAAATGGTGGAAAATTCTTCAATTGCACCAGTGTGAGAGCTCCCCTTCACACTTACTCTTTCTCATTAACAAATTATTCACGTTTCTGTATATTTCCTCTTTTTTTCTTCTTTCAGTGGCGCCTGGTAGTTGATCTGGTAAAGGAGCTAGATGAGATTCTGAAATAGTTGCTTTACAGCAGGGAATTTGGGGACATGGACAATAATCCAGCTGTTACAGAAAATAGGCCTACAAAGCAGTTCTTGAAATTATAGTGCTTTTTAAGACTTCTTGTATGAACATGCACTAAGCAACTGCACAGCATAGCATGCTGCACTGAGCTCAAGATTGGTAAGTGAGTAAAAGGTAAAGGTCATTCTTTATAGAAGAGAGTATGTTCTTACGCATTTGCACATCTGTAAGTGCTTCCTAAAGTACTTCACAAAAATGACAAGAAAAAAGAACCTGCTGGTTTGATTTCCTGTGTATTTCATGAATTCAGCTTTTATGTGAAATCATAGCTGCCCTGAATAGTCCCATATGTTTAAGACAATGACATCTTTTTGTCTTTGCTGTTGAAATAATGTTTCACTATTATTCGTGCTTATTAACTGGTTGTGAGAGACAGGTATATAAAGTCAGAGGGTAGGTGCAGACAGTGTTGGTCCTTGCTCATCCCAAGGTACCAGCTGCCTTGCAGGTAGGCTTAGTCCTGCATGGCTGGACTGTGCTGCCCAGGCAGTGCTTGTGCAGGAGGAGCTCAGGGGGCACAGGGCAGGTGCTCTGCTTCATGCTGGCTTCCATGGTGCCATCCTCCCTGAGGGCACAGCCCCCCTCAGTCATCTGCTCCTTGGAAGGATGTTTAATGATGTTCTCTTTGCTGCTCCCAAGCACTTAATGCAACAACAGCAGCTTCAGCTCCGGGGTGAGGAAGGGACTGGAGAATGAGACTGAGTTGTCGCCCATCCCATGCAGAACCTTCTAGCCAGTGTTGCTGTGAAGGTTACTATTTGTCCATTTTTCAGCACACCATGGGTGAGTGTAAACAACTCCTAGCTGTCTTCTATGAGCTAAGCTACTTTGATAAGCTTGAAATGTTCAAGCAAATGAATCAAAGGCCCCGCTTTAAAGCCTGCAACTTTTTTTCCCCTCAGATCTGCCAAATTAAAAGGGAGAGAGAGTTGCAAGCCCTTCTTCTGCTGTATGTTTGCCTGTGTTAAATGATGTGAGACCTCCCTGAATTCCATTGAATCACTGCTGAGAGCTGTAGGATTATTCCCTAATTGCATCCTAAACAACTTTTTTAGATGATAAATAATATCATGTATTATACAGAAGCACGCCTCAACCTAAACTTTGAAGTGCTTCACAAATTAATGTTTAATGAAACTGTTCGCCTGGAGGATTTTGCTGTACTGTGTAACTGGCTGAATACACACAAGCCAGGGCTCTTTCATCTCCCTGACAAGCCTTACTGCTTTAATATAGCATATTTTCTCCAACTGTGTGCAGTCAGTCAGTTCTCAGTGTTCCACACATCTCCCTGGCTGCAAAAATACTACCTTGTCCCCCCAAAAAGCTCACACATAGCAGGAGACCCTAATGGATGGATCATATAGAAAACACACTTTGGGGAAATGTTTAATGGAACAAAATATGGCTCATAAATGGTTTTGTAATACAGTTAATGGTGGTGAACTATGCTATGTTATTGTATAGTGGGGGTGCTGGTTGACAGCTGGCTAAACATGAACCAGCAGTGTGCACAGGTGGCCAAGAAGGCCAGTGGCTCCCTGGCTTGTGTCAAAAATAGTCTGACCAGCAAGACCAGGGGAGTCACTGTCACCCTGTACTCAGCACCTCAGATCCCGTGTCGAGTTCTGGGCCCCTCACTACAAGAAGGACATTGAGGGGCTGGAGGGAGACAGAGAAGGGAAACAGAGCTGCTGAAGGGTCTGGAGCACAAGTCCTGTGAGGAGCAGCTGATGGAGCTGCAGTGGTTTAGCCTGGAGAAAAGGAGGCTCCAGGGGCATCTTACTGCTCCCTGCAGAAAGGAGGTTGTAGGTAGGTGGGCGTTGGTCTCTTCTCCCAGGTAATTGTGATAGGACAAGAAGATATAGCCTCAAGCTGTGCCAGTGGAATTCAGACTGAACATCAGAAGAAATTTCCTCACAGAAATGGTGGTTAAGCATTGGAATGGGCTGCCCAGGGAGATGATGGAGTCACCATCCCTGGAGGTGTTCAGGAAACGATGGAATGTTGCCCTTAATGCTGTGGTCTAGTTGACAAGGTGGTGATCAGTCAAAGCTTGAACTTGATCTCAGAGGTCATTTCCAACCTCAGTGATTCTGTGAGCATTAGAAGCCCAGTAGCTACAAACTGAAACAAGACATTTGTCTTACAGCTTGGCTGCAGGTGTTTATTGTCATTTTAATGGAAAATTTCTCTCTGAGTCAGCTATCAAAGTTAAAAGCTTCCCATTATGCTTTATATTCTATAATTCTGCAAAAGTTGCCACTTTGTTGGTAGGGTGCCTAGTATGTCTTTGCAAGCACAAATGTGTCTGAAAATGGAATTTCTAAGGGGCTCTCTCTCTAAATGTGTCAGTGCAAGGATGTTTTTGTTAAATTGATATAATGAGTCATTCTGCAATTTGCAATA
The DNA here is from genome assembly GCF_000277835.1 of Geospiza fortis. NCBI lineage: Eukaryota > Metazoa > Chordata > Aves > Passeriformes > Thraupidae > Geospiza > Geospiza fortis. The sequence continues at coordinate 7,040,686 of NW_005054306.1, forward strand.
TTTTAAGTTGACATCCAAATAAAATCTCTTTTTAGAGTGACAGAGGAGTCACACAGTTGGAATTGGAACCCTAGGAGAAGATACTGGCATTATGAAAATAACAATGTCTTACAGAATTAAGTGCTGTGCTGGTGCCGATTCTTGCTAGTACAGTGCCACTGAAAGAAAATAGAGTAAGATGGTGATGAGAATTACAGAATAGCAGGAAAATTTTGCTCAGGAGGAAGGTGGCTGGCTAGTCCAACTTGGGTTTCGGTTTTTCATGGTCCTTTTCCAGCACTTCATCCCTGCTAAGTCTCTTGCAGAGCTGGGCTGCTGTAATTCAGTACCCTGAACTGGCAGCTTTGAGGTGTGAAGGAAAACTTGGGAAGGTTTCAGAAATGAGTCCGTGTTTTGCCTTAGACACTGTCAGATTACACACTTCAGGGTTGCAGAGGAAACATCAAGGTCTGGGAAGCTACCCTGGAGAAGCAGCTCTTGGTCCTCTCTATCTTTTAGAGTAGAAGCTTGGATTTTCACAGACTCAACTTGCAAATTTTATGGGTGGCTTATATATTTTAAAGTACTTTTAACTGATCAAAATATCTGTAATCTCTTTCATGCAGTAACTGAGAGCCCTTGCAGCCTGTCTCAGAAGCTCCCTGGCTAGCCCTGTGTCAGTGCTGGGGTGGGCTTAGCTCACTGCCCATCCCATTGCTTCAACACTAGGGATGGTGGCACCAGACTTGCAGAACTGGCAGTGTCCAGCAATGGCAAGACCACTTCCAAGCCCTTGGCTTCATTACTGAAGCCCTGCTCAGTCTGATGAGCCTCTCTGTGCAAGCATATTCAGGAGGCATAAACCAGCATGTCTGATGACGATCACTACCTTGCAATTATCTCTGTGTAGCTGCTTCTGACCGCATTTTATTTAGCTGGCTGCCTACAACAATCTCTGCTCTGCAAGCCTGCTGCCTCCTCCAGCTCAGAGCAATTCCTCTGAATGTTGTGCTGTCTCAGTGCTCTGACTCGCTTGTGCCCAGGAGGGAGCTGGGTAGAACCTGCCTGTTACACCTCAGGGGGAGGGCAGAGGTGAGGGCAGTGCCTGCCAGAGCATCAGCAAGGAGCCCTTCATGGCAGTGCCTTGTGGCCCAGCCACAGCTCCCTTCCCTAAAGCCACCTGTCAACTTTTGCCCACCTCTGCAAAACCCCCCCTTTCCTGTGTGGGCAGAAAGCCTCCACTGGTCCCATGTGGAGGGATAGAATGTAAGAGAATAGTGCAGAAGGTAGTCTCATACCTGAGGAGTTGCAGCTGTACCAATCACCAAAGATTAAGAACAAGCCTGCCCTTAACAGGCCACAGCTGTGTCCAATAAGAAGACGAGCACTATAAAAGAGTGGGTTAGCTGGATGAGGAGAGAGCTGGAGTTTGTTGGCTGTGCTGTGAAGGAGTCAGTGCTATGAGGAGATGCCCATGAGAAATCACCAAGAAGGTATGGGACTTTTGAAATAAGATGTCCCTTCTGCTCTCTCATGACTCAAACCTGCTTGACAAGACAACTTGCTGAAGACCAGCCTCTTTCCTTGGAAGCCCCCTGATCCTGCAGGATCCCCTTGTGCAGGCACAGACATGGGAGGAAGCTCGTCTCCAGGCAGCAGGTTCCCTCCCAGCAGCAGCCTCTCATACTGCAGCTGCAGCTCCTGTGAGTAAGGCTTTCAAGTTCTCCCAATTAAGAAGTCTACCCTCATTAAGAAGCTTTTTTTTTATTATTTTTTTCAAAATAAATTAAAAGCTGACTTACTTTGAATGTGTGTGTTTTTATTCATAGTGAATCTTTAAAATATGTGAAATGTGTGGGAGGTGACAGCAATGCTGGAAGATGAGTTTTTGGGGGATGTCTTTCTTTTCAATTGAAAGAGAAAAGAAAATTAAATTTCAATTTATGCATAATCTTCAGTATGAATTTAAAAGTGCATAGGAATGGGAGTAAAAAGATAAAACTTATTATACTGACACCAGCTCAGCTGAATTGCACGCATTGTCTATGTGCAAAATGAGCTCATTAATACCACAACACTTGTGCAATATAATGAGTTTAATACTGCTGAGTTTTATTGCTTCCTGCTCTCCCTCATTTTACTGGTAGTGGCATTTAAATCCTGATGCACTGAGATTGTGTTTACCCAATTTATCCTGTGTTTTTATTGTGACCAGGTCAAATTAATCCATTTTTCTTGCAGTAGAAGCACGACCTGATTGTTACTGTGGTTGAGACTGCTTACGGGGTGTTTTGCCGTCCCAAGGCATGTACAGAGATGGGAACAATGGTTGCAGCTGTTTGCATTGCACACAGGCTTGGGCAGCACGTGAGGAAGGTTGTGGAGGCCTGCAGGCATGAGAGACAGCAGCCTTCTGCATGAGGGTTTTGCGTGTACATTTGGAAACCTCTGCCACACCTCTGCTGGCACTGCGCTACTGACCACAAACCTGAAATAAGCTTGCTCCTAATTTCTGCTCCTTTTCAGGTTTGTAAAATGCTGGTTTTCTGGAGGACCAGGAAGGTGGAAGTCACTTTGAACACCCAGCTCCTCAGAGCTGTTAGGTTGTCCTATGTATGGACTAAAAATAAATTAGATTAGAAACATAGAATCACATAATCATTGAGGCTGGAAAAGACCTTCAAGACTGTCAAGTGCAGCCTGTGACCAAACACCACCATGCCAACTAAACTATAGCACTAAGTGCTGTTTCCAGTCATTTCTTTAATGTTTCCAGGGATTGTGACTCCACCACTTCCCTGGGCAGCCTGTTCCAATTCCTGACAACACTTTCTGTGAAAAAATTCTTCCTGATGTTGGATGTGAGCCTCCCTGCTGCAGCTTGAGGCCGTTTCCTCTTGTCCTGTCATTAATTGTCTGATACAAGAGGCTGAACCATACCTTGCTACAACATCCTTTCAGGGAGTTTTAGAGAGCTATAAGGCCTCTTCTGAGCCTCCTTTTCTCCAGGCTAAACAACCCCAGGCAGCTTTCTCAAATGCTCCTCAAAAGATTTATACCCTAGATCCTTCACCAGCTTCATTGTCCCACTTTGGACACTCCAGAACCAGAAGTGCTTCTTTTCTTCTTGAAGTGAGGGGCTAGATAATCAGTGAAACACCTCCTAGAGCCTTGCTGAAAGTAATTGTAGAAATCTGTGGACAGCAGAGCTGCAATCCCAGTCATAAAGCAGAAGCAATGCTTTCAGCTCTTGAAGGCACTCTCCCCCACTTCCCAGCATTTGCTATTTGCCCTGCTGTGCTGTAAACCTGCGAGGTCAGAGTTGTATGTGAGGATAGCAACACAAGAAAGGAACTATCAGCTCTGAAAAATAACTGCAAGCTTTTAGAGAGCTCCTTGTACATGATGTTTGTAGCCCTTGGCAAGCCACCAATACATTACTGTAGTAGCTGTGTTAAACTGCAGAAAGATAACTATAGGGAAAAAGAGAGCATACAAATCTCAGGGTCACTTGTATTTTATTCATAAAATTAACTCTTTCTCATAGTGTTCAGATCAGAGGATGTGCCATATTTCAAAATGTGCAGAGCTCCCACACCCCAGACAGGCTGTTTTAAGCTACTGATTTATCTCAGGCCCTTTTTTGCATGATATCAGGAGTTGAATTTGTTATAGCATCTTATAAAGCCATAGAAATGGCTTCATGTTTTGGAGATTTCAGGAGATTTTTTTCTTCCCTCTGCAGCATGCAGCTAAAACAGGTTTTGGGAAGGTGTAAATGCTATTTAGGCAAAGCTGTCCTGCTTCAAACACTGCCAAAATCTGTCTGAGCCATCACAACCCTTATGGCTTGCTCTGGTATTGTTTTTGGTGTGTGGGCCAGGTTTGCCCATCTTTTCCAGTTTTTAAGGAGCTTGCCAATGTAGCTATGCCCACTCTAATCACAATTCCAAATCACTGTGTTGTTGGTTCCTGTTGCTTTTGACAACAGCCTCCTGCATCTTTAGGCACCTAAACTTGTTGCACATCTGATCCCAAACCTTGGGAGAATCAATAGGAACGTGTCTGCTTGTGACAAAACTTGATAGTTGTTTGCATTTTTCACCATATGAAGAAGTCATATCAGTGCCTGTAAGGGTATTATATCTATTTTTATTGGAGAAATGTGAAAAAGAGTTGTCATGGTTTTGAGCTGGAATCCCATTTCCTCACACTACATCCACAGTCCTACCAGGGCAGCATAAACTGCTTCATGGCCTCTGGCTGTGACCTTTCTCCCTGGAATCTCTCAAAGCACTGAGGGAGTAACCAGCCCTGTATTCCTGGGAAGTATCAGTGCTGTCACCTGTCACTTTGTGTCCATGGTTTCTGCACTGAGCAGAAGTGCAACCCTGGCTGCCAGCCCAAGGCTTAGTGCAGACCCAGGCACAGCAAATCTTTGTGATTCCATGTGTCATGGAAGCATCATACCTGTCCCTAGGGACAGCAGCTGGTGTGAATTACAATGCAGTGGCTCGAGGGTGAAGGTCAGTGCTCCAGAAAGACTAGGCAGATGGCAGAAGTGCCCAAATTCTGCTGGGACAAAGTAGCCAGAAGCTAAAATAAGGGCAAATTTAGGACACTTGCATGGGTAGACCCAGTCTTACTGTGTCCCAAAGGATCAGTTCTTGCTTTGACCCAAGAAGATCTCTTCAAGTCCTCAGCATTTTACTGGCCAATGTGGAAGGATCAATTTCACCTTCAATTATTGTTTTGTAAGCAACTAACAGCTAGAAAATATAGGTCACCAGGACTTTTAGAGTAAGACATCCACCACCAGATAGCATCATCTTTGACATTAAATCAGTGAATGGGAGACATAACCTACTCTTATTCATTTTTATTAAGGTTGTAAAAGAGATGGCTCAGGTAACTCAAATCTCCATGGCCGGAACATATTATCTGCCAACAGGCCCACAAGCGACCCATCATAACATTATTTTGACCTTAAATTGTTCAGTCTTATTCTTCAGGGCATTGTATCAGCTTATCTTGATCATTACACCTCCTGAATTAGGAATCAATTAAATGTCATCTGATCCCTCCAATCTGTAGTGCACAGTTTATTTTTATGCAGGAAATGAATACTGCAGCGTGATCATCCTGCACCTTCAATTTTCACCGTATACAAATACTGAATAAATACTGCTGCTTTGGCATGTTTAGAAAAATACTTCCCAAAAATATATGTTTATTTTCAGCCTAGTTCTTGAGGTGAAAAAAAGGTTGCACTTTTATTGAAGCAGAACTACTATATTCCTTAACAGTGTGATAACATATTCTTATTAATAGAGTTGATTACCTATCTAAGAAGATAATGTCTGAAGAGTCAAAGATTAAATTGTTGTGCAATTGGGTTTTTTTAGAAAATTACCTTGAGTTGTTTTGGTATGTTAGAATACATCATATGTTAAGCAAAACTCCAGCTTTTTAAGAAAAAGACATTTGTGTAGAAAGAAGTGCTAATGTTGAAGTGTTAATGTGAGCATAGAGGGCACCAGCACTGCTCTAAAAAGAGGAAATTCTAGCAAGGCTGTTGAAAACAAATTAAGCCATAATATGCTGAGAAAATTAAATTCTTTGGTTTAAATCTGTACCATTTTTAAGGCACAAAATTCTGCAGATTTCAGAAAAAAAAATCGGCATAAACCAGCCAGAACAAGAATAAACCAGAAGGCACAAATGTTTAGAAGTGAAACTTTTGTTATCTGACTTAGGGGAAGAAGCAGCCAGCTGCAGAGCATCCTCTGCTGCTCCAGAGAGAGCAGGATCTCTGCAGAGGTGACTGTGAAGGTTATGCTATTGTCAGACTGAAAGCAGCAAAGTGGAAAGCAGGAAAAGGAAAGAATAATATCATATTGATTCCAGATCATGTTTGGGGACTTTTTAATGTATCTTTTTAGCAAAAGACCCATGATGAAAGTCCACCTGGGGCTGTCCTGTGGGAACATAACATTACATGTGTGAGCTTAACTCAATCATCTCTAGGCTTTTGCAGTCAAGCTCCACCATTCTAGGGGATAGTGTCCAGTCCCCAGACTATTAAAAAGTGAATCTGGCTTCCTCTTCCTTTCATCCTTAAAGCCTCTTTTGTTGTTTGCAGGCTGATAGAAGAAAGTCACTTGCAAAGGAATGGAGCAAATTTCTTAACATCAGAAAGAAGGGCAACAGGAGGGCATCCTATGCTGCAGAAATCTGCAAACATGCAAAAAATGAAAGTTAGTGATACTTAAAAGGGAAAAAAGGAGTAGGTTCAAAGCAAATTGCTCAGTAACGCATTTTTTTTATCAACAAACAATTGTGAGTGGGAATGGGTATAGCAAGGTGTTAAGTTTAGAGATAAGACAAAAATTTAAATTACAAAAGAATAAAAATTTTCTTTCTGAGAGAAGCTGCAATTCTAATACATCCCATCGCCACTCCCATAAATAAATGAAATGGAAAAAAACCCCTTAAAGGTAAGTTTTTTCCATGACTACAACATAATACTCTTTTTTATGTTTTGCACAGTGCTGAGTTGGCATCCAAAAAATCCCTTGCTTGCAAGAAATGAACTTCCAAGACCCATTCATGCTCTCAGGGACCCAGCCTGAAATAAATATGAGTTTTTAAGAAGCAGTGAGCTTCTTCTTCCAGAAACACAGGTCTTTTGGGACAGTAAACATTACTGACAATTTTTGAAAAATTTGTGTGGAGCCTTAGCTGTCCTTAACACAGTGCCTTCCTTTGTACTGCCCAGAGCAACAGCAAACCTGAAACCACAAGCATCAGAGTGCTTTGGGCAATTTTCCTCATCCAAGGAGCTGCCAGCTTTGGGTCCTGCTGCTACATTTAGTACTCCAAGATTTAGACAACCAAGATCCCCCTATTATGCAGTTTTGGTCAACAAAGGGTTGCACTAATAAAATATAGGGGAAAAAAAAAAGATTGCCCAGTGTGGCAGATTTCAAAGCTATGGAGAATGTGCTGGGTCTGTAAGGAGTCTTGGGAAATGTCTGACATTCCTGGGTTCAGCACTAGAATTTCTAACATAAATCAACACTGATAAAATCAAAGGGCTGCTGTGAGGATAAAGGAGGATGGTGATTGTTGTTTGGTGTATCTCTATTGTACATAGTGTTAGAAAGTCTCAGATACTTGTCCTGCAAAAAAAAGGGAAGCTGTGAAAACTGGCCAAGAGCTCCCACTTCATACTGGGAAAAAACCCTCGTCCAAAGTGGCTTTCAGCTTTCAAAAACATGCTTTTGGAAAACAACCCTACCAGCACTCGGGTGGCAACAGAAGATGCCCTTTCTCCTTGCAGTCATGTCTTGTCCTCTAGCTGGGCATGCATACTGTGGCCACAGCACAGCAGTTTCCTTGTCCCATTTTCCTCTGAGTCACACTGAGTTTTGAGGGAGGCAGTTCTGCTGACCTCGCTGTGCCTCAGCTCAGCCATTCAGGGACTTGGTCTTTCTTACCTGGCCTAAGGTCACTGTGGAATTTAAAACCTGCCTTCTACTTCTGAAAAAAAATTCAAAATGCAAAGAAAGCACCCCTAGCTCAGGTGTTGAATATAAGCAGAGGCTGGAGGGTACCATGTGATGTCACACAGGTCTTCCCACATCACCTGCTGCAGGCCATTGCCTGTCAACTTATTGAGTGACTTTGGGTTTGACCCAGCAGTGCCATTCTCAGGTTCTTATTGAAGCAAACCTAGAAATCTCCTTAGGCATATTAAACTTTTGGCTGACATGCTCTTCCCCTCAAGGGCCAGAAAAGTGTCTCAAGTTGTAGCCTGGAGAGTAGGCAACATCCTGAAGGCCTTTTGGGTATTTTGTTCAATTAGGACAATCCTATTCTCAGTGACTAAACATTTGGGTAATGCCTTCTTTTCAAGATGTTTGTTGAGGGCACACTGCATTTACAACATGAGCTGAAAGCTCTTCAGTCATTTGTTATTTTAACCCTAGGGACTGAAGTTGAAGTTTGCACCACAAGAGATGGGTGTCAGCTGGATAACAGCTGGATTGTTTGGGGTGAGCTGATACACACTGGCTCCTTCAACAACTGCTTCCCAGGTGTGAAGCTATGTGCTTGAATTTTTGTGGAATTTTTCTGTGGTATTTTTCATATAAAAAGTAATACTGAGTTTGGCTGGTATCTGGGCTCCACTGGGAAAAAAATCCATTTTATTTTTATTTGAAATTATGTTCAGGAATTTATCAGCATCCCTTTTCACTTGAACTGAGGCAACAGAGGAAGGAAACTTAAAAAAAAAAAAGCAAATGAACAACAGAGGAATATTATTTATGAAAGAGCAGGAGGCAAAATTAATATCCATATACTTTAGACACTTGATTACATTGTGTTTCTTATGCTGTGTAATTTTCCCTCTCTCACCTTTGCTTCCATCTGCATTAAGAAAGAACTTGGTATAAATGTTTCTAGGATGTATAGCTCTGACAGATGTTCAAGTGATAAATATTTGCAGGCAGGGTAATTTTCAGAACTGGTGTCATTTTGTTGATTTAGGATTTTTCTGTACTTTGTATTTTTGTGCAAACACATAACTCTGGGAAATAAATTTATCTTAATCAAAGAAAAAGTAATTAAAATGATTGTAGCTGAAACTGCTGATGTTGCTTCTGAATGTCACAAAAAATGGGATTTCAAGTGAGGCGTGCTTTTCAAGTAGATTTAGGATATACAGAATGGATTGGAAATTTTCTCTGTTTGAAATTATATATGTACTGGAAAGCATGGACACTAATTTACTGCAAAAAACTAGTAAGGCTGAAAGGAGAAAAATATAGATAAAGCAAACAAAGATAGAGATTGAAAGAGATGAGTAGTCAAAAGAGAAATTGCCTTTGAGAAACAGCGCTCTGTAGTCAGGAAGACAACTTGTACACAGCTGAAAGAAACATGTGTTAGGGGATGGCATCGCTGCTGCACTGCCCTTGCCAGGGCACTTCCAGGCCAGCAAAGCCACAAACAATGCAAAAAGGAATTTTCTTTTACATTGCAGTTTTTTTCACTTTTTTCTTAAACTTATTTAAAAAAAATGTGGGGAGAGATATATTTGTGGTCTTCTAAAATAATTAATACCTGTCTAGATGCTTTATTTTTATTGTTCCTGACCCTCCAGACTTCTCAGTCAGGGTTAAGCAAGAGTGTTTACAACAGCTAAGATTTGGGTGAAGAAATTTTACCTAAGCCACTGGCTGAAACTTCACATGGACTTCATTCATCAGACAAACTTGATTTTTCCTGTCTTGTAAGGGCCTAAAACTTTCAATAAATTCCTGGCAAAATTTGCTGTCAAATTATGACAGCATTTGTAAAGACCCACTTCTTTTTTCTCTTTTCCTTCCCTTCTTTGTGAGGAAAATCTTGTGGCGTTTGCACTGCAGAGATTATTTGTCAGACAGGGTTAATTCTTTTGCAGGCATCCAGCACTTGTTCAGCACAAGATTTTTGTATCCACGCAGTCAATGAACTCTTCACAAAAGCCTCTCTTCATTTTAGCCTTCAGACAAAACTCCAGATATTTGTCTTCTAGAATAGAATAATGCCTCTTTCTAGCTAGTACTAGAGCATCTTCTAGTATGAGCACTCTGTATCAGAAGAGGTTTGGTTGCCCCAGGCTGGTGAGTAATCTTCAACATAATATTGTAATGGTGTTGTTGAGAGTAAAAATTACTGACGCTGATGGTAAGCTGAAATTTTTTTGTTGTGGACATTCAGGCAGTGAAAGTACTGCTTTGATTTGTTTTGGTTCCTTTTTTTTCCCCCTCCCCAGAATTAGATGAAGGAAACAAAACATTTGAAGATGACACTGCAGTTGCAATTCAGCTACTGAGACTTCTCCACTCCTTTCCACTGAATGAAGAGTGGTCTCTGAAATTTATGTTCCAAATTAGTAGTGGCCATGAAGGAAACACAGACAGAGTGAGATGTACCATGACAGGACCAGAGGTAACAGTCAAAAGATACAGCAGGGACTTTCCACCCACATATCAGGGAAATGGAAAACAGAAGTCTCAATGAGTGGATCACATGCTGGAAACAGGGCCCAGGGTGCAGTCTCAGCAACCCTGAAGATTTGTTACACTTCACTAAACAATGTCCCTAAACAACCCTGTGATCCCTACCTAACTTTGGAGCTGACTCTGGTTTGAATAACACCCACAATAACCTAAATCTTTCTTGGATTCAGTGGAATTTTGGATACATATTTCTTTTAATGGCATTGTTTCCCTACTGATCCCACCCATCTCGTATGAAAATCAAGTATTTCAAATGAAAATTTTTCCTTTCCTAAAAAGCCTTAACCAGCCCTGTTTATCCTTTTAAGGACATAACCTCTCTCCACTTATGGATGCCCATATCATATTCAGCTTTCATGTTGTTCTTCTGGGCAATAACCATCCCTTTTTGATGTGCCTTTTTCAAGTTCTGGTGCCTCTGGGCGCTACTATAGCAATGAAAATGCATTTCTCCAGGCATGTCCCAAGGGGAGGACTGAGTTTTTTGCTGAAGAGCACAAGAAGTTTTCACCAAATCTCCTCGTTCTTCTCTTTCCCCATCAGGCTCTGAGTTCCCTGCACTGCTGCTACTGTGTTCTCATGCAGTCCTTCAGCTGTGGCCCTATGGAGTGCACGTGGGGCAAGGGAGCCCGAAATACCCAGTGCCATGGGGTGTTGCGATGTGATGTCATAGCTTGCCTCAGTTTTCCTGGTTCCTTCCCCAGGTCCGCCAGCCACCACTCCTTTCCCCACCCTGACCCCTGCTGAGCGCTGTCTGTCAATCCTGGCATTCCAGCAAGGGCATCGAGTGATTGGCAGAGTTCAAAAGATGCCTCTCAGCCCTGGGGGACACTGGGCCATCCAGATGTCATTCGTCCCCTAAGACTTCCCCCCTTACCTGGTTGGTGGGATCCCTCCCCCTCTCCCTCTCCCTCTGGTTAAAAGACACAGCAACCACGCAGTCTGGGACTTCTGTTGGAGCTGTTGCTGCATTCAGAGGCCTGTGTGCCAGGAATAAAGCTCTGGATCGAAACCCTCCATCAGAACTGATTACTTTCCTTCACCTTGCCTTGAAGCTTCCCCACCAGAGGTAAGCCTGAGCTCCTGCTTGCCTGGACTTGTCCCAAGCGCCCAGCTGCAGCACCCAGCTTAGCCAAAGGTGTCTGAGGTGAAACCACCACAGCTGCCACCCTTGGTCAAGCAGCAAGGGCCAGACGAGCCCAGGCACGTTCCATCCGGCTATATTGGGATTTAATTCCAATATATTGGCGCCCAACGCTCAGATGCTCAAGAATCCCTGGGGGCTGGCTCCACACCCTGGCCCTCACATGCATGAGGAGGACAGTCCTGCTTCAACATCCCTTTCTGAGACACAATCAGCAAAAACTTCTTGAACAGCCAACTGGAGGATGGATCCCCAGTTCAGGATCCCCATCCTTCCCCTTGGAGCAGCAGCCCCTGGGGGAGCAGGCTGTGGCAGAGCTCCTGGCAGCATTCCAGCCCGGATTGCTAGTCTGTGAGGTATTTCAGGGCAGGCTTGGAGGGAGGCTGCATTCATTTTGGCCTGGGAGAAGCAGTCCAGAAGAAACAAAGGGAAATTCTTACAATTGCCAGTGTGGCTTTGAAATCAGCACAAAAAGCTGGGTTGCTAAGTAAGGGAGATCAAGGTGAGAGCAGAATGGGAAGTGTTGATTCAGCCTCTCCGGTAACAAAGAGAAACAGCCTGTCAGTGCCAGCCAGGAGTGCTTAAATCACCTGTACCTCAAGGAAGCCAAAACCCAGAAAGCATCCCAGAGGCTGAGAAGCAGCATTAAAGGTATTTATGTGTGCTCACACTTGGCTTGGTGAAACATGCTCATGACGATGTTCAAACTGAGCTTAATGTGTATGCAAGGCCACTTCCACCCAGCATGACACAGCTGTTAATATCAAAATAATCACAATGGCTTTTTGCCCTTTGGCATCTGTTGGGTGCTACTTGCCTTGGAAATGTACCCTTATTTTCCAAATGTCCTGCAAAAGCTTTGGTTCTCCTTCTCTGCAGGAAAAGGAGGGGCAAGGGGGGTGTTTGCCTTGGCTGGGAGCCTGGGCACATCTGCCCTGCAGTGCTCTGCTGGCCACTGCCCCAAACCCGCCCAGCTTTCACGGGAACCAGCCTGGAAAAACAAGTTTGTCCCGCATTTTCCAGAAGATGGAGCTCAAGAGTCTCCCATGTGAAATGGTAAAAGGTTGTCCGTGTCTAGGGAATACGGGAAGATAGACATTGCTCCTGGGGAACTACCTGAATAGTAATTTTGTAGCAAAAGGCTTAAAATATCTTCTTGTGAGGAAATGGAAGTACACTCCCTCCCCCTGCTCCCCAAGAGTATGTCTAGAAATGATACAGAAACAGTGAATTTTAGTCTATGGTAAAAGATAAGTGAAAAAGTATAGTTTATTTGTGAAACAGACAAAGTAGGAACTAGACATTTTCTGAAGTAATTTTGTGCCCTACACCATCTCCCCCCACAACCTTTAATATCCTTACTAGCCAGAAACTGCATTTCCTGGAAAAAAACCACAAGAAAACAAGGGGGAGATCCTTATTTTCTTGAGATTGAGCCCATCACTAACAGTAGATTTCCAGAATGGATTAAAACATTTTCCAAGTGCTGCAAGAGGAATGACAGACAAGGCAGATTGAACCACCTCCTCAGGAGAGAACCATGCATGTACAAGAGGTCAGCAGG
>NW_005054306.1:7053454-7091318 GCF_000277835.1 Geospiza fortis
GCAGGAATTTGCAGAGATTAACAACTAAAACCATCTGCACTCTGGAAAAAATCAAACCCATACCATATATTGTGTGGGAAATCCATGCAGTAACCTCCAAATCCCTGGGGGCCCTATTAGTCAGACCACAAGATAGCCATGAGAAAACAGTTGAAATGAAAATTATTAGCAGCTTGCTCTCTTCAGGTCCACCTTAGAGCAGTCTAGTATAGCTTTTGAAAGAAAAATATGGGGTAATTCTCTGTTAAGCTCTTTGGGCACTGATAACAACTTCCTCCAAATCCAGATGGATTTTTATATCTGGTCTCAGCTGCCCAGTTCCATACTTAAGTATACACACTCCCAATCTAACTGAGATGATGTAAAGTAGTAAATATTTATTTTTATGCTAATATTATGATATCCATGTTCTATTCTATAACATATAAAGAAACATTTTTAAAACTTAACTTTTAAATAGTATTGATTTAAATACTATTTAAATAGATCTGAGTAAAGCTGAACTAATAAAAGTTGGAATGAATTCTGCTCCTATAGAATATCTGAAGGCCAGATACTGAGAAGTTTGAAATCTCACAATTTCTATTTTGCAACTGTGAAAAATACTATCTATATATCTATAAATCCATAATGCCAAATAGGCTGCTTCTACTCCCTGGGGTTAGGAAATTCCCAAACTTATTAAGTCCTGTTTCCTTCCCACTGCTAGGCTGAGAGAACATAGAAATCTCTGACAGATCAGCTCTCAGGGGTTTCTTTCCTCCAATTCCTTCATCCTTTGGGTTTTCCCATTACAAAAGACCCAGTGCAGCTGCCTGTTTTCCCTCTTGGAGGAAATGTGAGTGCACATTGCCAGGTCATGTCCAGCCCTTCATCCACCAGTACCCCCAGGGTTAACCAAGAGCATAACTCAGGCATAGCTCAATCCCACTGTATGATGGGCCTCTCTTTTCAGCAATATCACCTCCATAAATTTGATCAGAATTCCTCCCAGGCGAGCTTTGTGAGAATATTTTCGGACTCTCAATACAAGCCTTTACCCAGAAGGAGCTCATGGAATGAATGAAACAGACATCAGCCATTTCTTTTCAAGGAGGAATGCAGACACTGCTGCTACAGAAAAGAAATAGCCAGGATTAGGGTGGGGAATTGTCCTCTGGAAATGCTTTTTGCTCAAGGCTGCACACAAGGAAAGTCCCAAGTACTGACTGAGACAACCAGCCTTTAGATATTCACTGTTGGTGAGCAGAGGCCCTTCCTTTCTGGTCAGAAGTGTCCTTTACCATGTTTCAAGAACAATTTCTATGATGCACATTTATTATTGTACCTTTTATAGGCATGTATTTGATGTAAAGTCAGCTAAAGACAAATCCATTTACCTACTTTTGTAACAAATGGTTATTACTTGACTTTGTTACTAACCTTTTTATTTCAAGATTGGTGTTGAAATTCAAGATTTTCAACAAACTTCTTAAATTTGCTGCTGGAAGCTAGTTAGTGTGAGTTTATGCAGAGATCAGTGCAGAAGCAGACTATTCCTGAGATACTGAATAAGCAGTGCACTTTCAGAAACATCTGAGGATGATTTTGCCTGCTGAAAAGGGATGTGGAAGGGGAAAACAGTAAAACAAAAGTATAATAAAATGAGATTTAGTGAATTCCTCTTTTGTAACTTAATGATAAAATGGACAAGACATATACATCAATTATCAAAGAAAAAATTAGGCATCAGACTACACTAAATCAGACACTGACAACTTGGAAAGCAAATTAGGTGGAGAAAACTTTGCTTTTGTCTGGCTGGAAAAATATTTATGTCAAATATTTATTAAAGCACAGACTCAGCATCCTGCCCTAGTTGTGTGGAACCTCCCTCCACTCCCTAAACCTGCAGAGGTGATTGTATTCCTGAGATTTGAAAACAAAGGTAAAAGCAGATTCTGCCAGAGACTTGGCTGCCTTCACCTAGTGCTAGTAGAGAGGTGCAGATTGAACATACCTTTCCCTTTACCTTTCCCTGTAACCCACAGTTTTTTTTGGAGCCTGCCACTGAAGTGTTAATTACATGCCCAAAAAATGGCAGATTAAACCTATGGGGGAAACTGTGTTTAAGTGGGTAAAGATAAAAAATTATTTACTGCTCTGTGATAGTTTGTACTTGCAGGAACATGCAGCTGACCATGCCTTTCACACAGCTAAGGACAGTCACTCCTGTTCTTTAAGCATATTTCATTTGTTTCATTTTTATCCTCCTTTTTTTGCCTTTTTGTTTTTACTGTGGAGGGATAGAATGTAAGAAAATAAAGATAGTGCAGAAGGTAATCTCACCCCTGAGGAGTTGCAGCTGCACTGATGTCTTGGTTTGGAAAGACAGGAGTCTGCTAAGGAAGGCAGGAGCCTCCCCTGAAATGGAGAATGTAAACCCTCCCCACCCCTCCAAATTGCTATAATTTTAAATAAAAGGGCTCTCAGGCAAAAATATGGGAGCAGGAAATAACAGTTCTTTAATAGGGAAGAAATAAAAAGAATAAAATAAACAATACAGTCCATTAGAACAACACTGACAGAGTTAGAACTCAACCTGACACCCTGTTGGTCAGGGTGTTGGTGGCAGTCCGATTGAAAATGTGGCTGCAGTCTTCTGAAGTATCAGGTGTGGTTCTGCTGGAGCAAGGAGGATCTGTAGAGAAGGATGTAGTCTTCCTCTGAAGATCCAGGAGGAAAAGGCAGCTGCTGCTCCTCCAGGGAATCCAGTGGAGAAAAGCCTAGCTGGTGTTCCAGAACCTCAGCGTATATCAGGGTAGCAATGCTTGGCTCCTCCCTCTGGAGATGGTAATGGAAAACATCTTGCATGCAATCTTCAACAACTAATCACCAAAGATTAGGAACAGGCCTGCCCTTAATAGGCCACAGCTGTGTCCAATAAGAAGAAGAGTGCTACAAAAGAGTGGGTTAGCTAGTTGAGGATAGAGTTGGGGTTTGTTATTGTGCTGTGAGGAGGTGCCCATGAGAAATCACCGAGAAGGCATGGGAGCTTTGCAGTAAGATGACAACATTTTACAGCAAAATTTTTGTGGTTTGCTCAATGGCACCCAGATAGATTGATTCTTAACACCAGATATAAGAAGCCTTGAGATGGACAGGTGCGGTAACTGCCTGCATGGTGAAGACCACAAACTCTTCACTCATGATTGTGCTGGGGGATATGGGGGTCACAGGAGCAATATCTTGGACTAGCTGTCTCTGAAACTTTTTCAAATTTCCTGTTACTGTGTTCAACATGACAGATAGCTTCTCTCCTTTTCAAAATGATGACCTGTTTTTCTACTGTCACTGCAGAATACATTATCATAAACTACAGTTTTCAAATTTATTGCTCTGGACCCTAGAATCATTATTTATAAGAATTATAAGGTTGTCCACATGTTTTATTTTTAGCATTAAACATGACTGAAGCTTAGAATGAGCTATTTTCCATTCTTACCTTATTTTGTAGGCCAGAAGTGCTGTATGTGGGTGCAAAATACAAAAGGTTTCACAGTTTTCAAAATTATAGCACTTTCCAAACTATTTCCAATGTTAGGCTTTGAAGTAAAGTAGAATACCACTTCACATTTATTTTCTTTCTTAAAATACAAAATTAAAATAATATCTACTTACAGGATGAAATAGCAGTATATTAGGTCTTTAGATTGGAAAAGATCTGAATACTACAGCAAACCAATAATTCTGTACAAAAAATGTTTTCAAAACAGTCTTTAAAGAAGTGTGGCATTAGAGCTATGCATCCTCATATTCTTGAGTATCCAAACAGCCTCACCTCTGTCTTTTTTGCAAGATCAAGCTCTTTTTCTCTCCTTCAGATATGTTTGCCTGTCATTTGGATACATGTTCTTTCTTTGCAGGGAAAGCGCTCTCCCACTGAATGACCTCTGGACTAGAGAAAACTTGGCTTGGAGTTTGTCCTCCTTTGCTGGCAACTAATACTAAAAGAAATCCTGGAGCATGAGCCTTGCTCTTTTCTTGGGAGAAAGTGGAGAAGAAAATATCTAGCTCTAATATCTAACTTTTTTTGTCCAAACCAAGGGGTGTTCTTAGGAAAAAAAAAATCATCTCCTCTAGTTCAGACTTTTGAAGCAGTGAGTCAAAGCTGGCTGGGAGGCTTTGTCTGCAGCCGAAGAGTTTTACACTGGTGGGATGTGGCATCTTTCTGAAAGTGCCTGAATATCCATGCCCATGATGAATATTCAGAGAAGGAGCCCACTAACTACAAGGAGCTAAGACAATGTCTCCCTCTGCCCTCAAGGTGAGGCTTGTCTGGAAAGGAACAGCAATAAACAGGGTTTCTCCCCCAAATACTGTTTCCGTGAGTGAATAAATGAAAGTAGTGTTTCAAGATCAATTCTCTGGAGTCAGAATTAGAAAAAGTTCAAACCAAGTGCTTTATGGTCACTGACTGGTACTCTTGCTCTTGGTTGTTGATCAATATTGTGACCAGGTCAGATAAAGGCAACAAATCACTGATAGTCTTGGGCTATTGTTCACTTCACTTTTACTGAGCACTCCCACAAATCTGTTTTCTGTTTGTTTTACCAGAAATTTGGAGCTACAGAAACACTCCAGATTTTCTCTAGATTTGTGAACCATGCTGCTCTTAAGTGTCTACATTTTTGACACAGAGACCATGAAAACTTTTCATACGACATTTAACGAATTTCCTCCCCAAGGAACTATAAAAGTTAAGAAAGTGTTCCCAAAAACTATGGTTTTATAAACCAAACAGTCCTTCAAATACATTCTGTACACTGCAACATGCTAATTGTATCTTTATCCTCATTCATACTCCTGTCCTACCATGGAAAATTACATTTCTAATTGTTCTTCTGTGTGCCACACTTTGACAACATGCTTTGCTAATAGCAAACTTCTTTAGCTTAAGTTGAAGAGTAGTAAAATATCTGGGACCCACAGACATTCTGCATTTATGAAATTTTAGAAACATTTTACATTTGTCTCTATTGTACAAATGCTTGAGCAAACACACAATATATCTGTGCTAAGAAGAGTTCATATACTCCAGAACACAATCTGACATTTACTCCCATTTATTTTGAAATGCAAATGAATCTAGTTTATTCAGGATTCTTTTGCAGCTTACCGTCTTATTAGTGATCATGCTGATAACTTGAATTTCTGAAATGTTGTTGCTAAGCAATGCAACTTCAGGCATGTAATGAGGCTTTCCAGTGGCTACTTGAAGATGAAGAAAATTATCTCAGCTTCACAGGTTGTTTGATCATCAACCACATTATAATGGTTGGATGATAAATAGGTTTTCAGCTTGCCCTCATTCTCCTGCAAATAATTTATTTTTGTATGGTAACTGAAGATCATACAGTATCAAGAAGAAAGTTGTGTATTTTGGGATGCAAAGGCAGAACCAAAGAACTTGTGTAGTTCCTTTGTGTAACTTTCTATAAAAAGAAAATTCCTTCCTGCAGCTCATTACTTCAGGGAGCAGTAGAGGAAAATTGGGATGCAAAGTTGTCCTAGCAGGACCCCTCCCCACACAAGGTGCTGCTGCCCCTTTGCCCATTGCAGGGCAGATCTCCTGTTGGTGGGACATGACTGAGGAGACCCTCCAGCTGTGACAGGAGCAGGCAGCTGTGCTGGCCTGTGTGCTGGGGCAAGTCTTTTGCACAGGCTTTGTTCTTGGGAAGCCAAAACCATACACAGAACCAGGACAGGTGAAATTCCTCTGACATGGCCCAGCCTGGAGCTCCCCAGTGCATCCAGAGAGAGCTCCTGTTCCAGGAGCTCCATAACATGGCAGTACCAGCTGGAATCTGGTTGTTCTTTAATCATCTTTCCTTTATTTTCCTTCATCACTGCAAAGTCCAATCTCTTAAGCCTACTCTTAAGAATCTGACATTCCCCTTTTTCTATGGGATGATCCTGAAGCTCTTCCCCTTTTTTCCTCCTCCATTGTAGACATTGAAACACCTGCAGCTGAAGTATGTGGTATTCACATGCCCTCTGAACAGAGAGAAGCAGAGAAAAGAATGATCAAAACAATTCTTATCCCATTTGCTGCTCCTGTGTTTGTGCCCATGTGGAATGTGTTCTGGAGATTGTTTACCCAAGGTGATTGCTTGATTGGATTCTGGTGATGGTGTTTTGGATTCATTGACCAATTGGATCCACGTGTGTGTTGGGACTCTCGGGCAGAGAGTCACAGGTCTTCTAGTTAGTTAGTGATAGTTCTTGTTAGTGTAATATTCTATAATATGGTTATAGTATAATAAATTAATTAATTAGCCTTCTGATATCATGGAGTTCTGTACATCATTCTTCCCAGATGTCAGGCATCTTAGCACCGATATAAGTATATGGGAACCCTGTCTTGAACAGCTAACCTACTATTGTGGGTGCCTCTTGGGGCAAAGAAGGTGGACCCTGACCTTCATCTCCCAGTGCCTCAACCCTCCACCCACCAAAAGAGAGGCAGCATCTACAAGTGCAACCAAACCAGCATTTGAAGTATTCAGAAGTAGTAATAAGGCTAAAGAAAAGGCCAGGGGAAAATAGACAAATCTTTATTCAGAACTGGTTTGAAAACTCTGCAATAGACAAGTCCTGGGGCTACAAATTGGAGAAAAAAATGAAATGAAATAAAATATTGACCTCCTGCTCAAAAAGTGCCTTACCTTCTCCCATGCATTTCAAACTGCAGCAGACCAAGTGAGAAAGGTTGTGTAAGATTGTGCCACAAGAGTCATGCAAGTGGATTGAATTCAAGTTGTACAAATAACTGTCACATTGTCTCTTCAGAGCCTCATTTTTGCAGATTAATATTTTTGAAGTAGGTGGGTGTTTTGTAGATGTCCATGGTACTGGTGTACAGGGCTTTTCTTTCTAGAATAAAAGTAGCTCCTACTAGTGAAAGCTGATTTTGCAAAATTACAGAGCAGTCTTACATTGAAAAATTAAAAGTGTAATGTAAGATGATGCAATTTCTTGCCCTGAAGGATTTATTTTTATATACTTTTTCCCCTGAACATGTCAGTGTTCACAGTAAGGCAGTAGTTTTGGAGTAGTCACCCACCCAGCCAAGACACATTTTTCTGTGGGTGAAGGAGCATCATTTTTCTGTCCTCATCAAGACAAATTTTTGGTTGTAAAACAACTAAAACCTTAAGGCTTTAATCCTGGAAAAGAGAACATTTTAAAGGTTGTGGGTTTGAGCATCTTTGATTTCATTTCTGGCCAAAAAGCCACTAAATCTGTTCTTACAGTGTGTAGACACAAACCTAATCTAAACATCAGATTAATTTCCTTACCTGTGGGCAAGCAAGCCTTAAAACTCATGCAGCCAAACATTTGTGTTATATTCAGTGCACTGTTCTTGTCACTGCTAAATGTTTGTGCTCCAGGAGAGATTTCTGTTCATTTTGCTCCTGCATGTTCTATAGTTGCCACTGACAGTCAGTAGGTGCACTGTTGGCTGCATCTCATTATAGTCACAGCCAGCTATGTTGAATCATATAAGGAAGGGAATGCATGTGGGGAAAGGTGAGATGATGGGAAGATTTTTTTACTTTTAAGGATGGAGGAGAAATTGGAAATTTAAAAAACCAGACACCTAAGGCTTAATTCAGAGCTGGTCGTGCAGCAGGACAGGATCTCATGCACATAAACCTCCTTTCCTGAGCTGAAAAAGCCAAGAGAAGACACAGGCTCTGAGCTTCTGTGGTGAATGTCACCCCAGGTAGCCAGCACACCTCGTATTTCAGCCCTGCAGCACCAGCACTAGGCAAGGAGCTCAGTGACTTTGATCCTCATAATGATTTTTGTCTTATCGCTGCTGTTTGCTGGTGCAGGAGCAGTCAGGTTTTATTGGTTTGTGCAGTTCCCTTCCTCAGTGGCACGCACGGTCTGTGGCTATCTGAGAAGGGGATTTATTTTCTGTATCTGCGATAAAATGTTTTCAGTTAAGTCATTAATCTTCTAGACTGACATTTAACCCTATACAGGCCCAGGATTCCAGCAGCTGGAATCCTCTGCATGAAAAGCCTGGCTAATTAATATCCTCCATTTCCAGTCAATTAGGAGGAATATATTTTCTAACACAGAAATAGCGCTGTCAAAAAAAAAAAAAAATACAACAGCTAACATTCAATGAGAATAATCTGATAATGTAATCAAAGATTCTCTCTAGCGTGGCAGTTAAAATTAAGCATTGTGAACAGTGCATAATGTTCCCATCTCTTGACAAGTTCATAAATACTTTAACCCTTAGCAGCCTGGATAATTCCAGCATGTTAAGCTTGTTGGACATGGTTGAGCCACACACATGAACATGTACACATGCGCACACAGACAGGAAAAAACAATGCATTTTAAAAATAAAAATCTCCTCTATACTGTTCAACACTTTTAAATTTCTTTACATTTTTAGATTGCTTTCTATCCTGTTTTACTCTTGTTTTTTGCTTTCACTACCAGCACCTCTGTGTGCTGCTCTGCTCAGGCAGCCCAGCCTGTGCTTAGGGAGTTCTGGCAGGTGGCAGTGAAGGAGATGGGCCAGGGAAGGCAGTTGGGTGGTAGGAAGACGTTGGTCCCCAAGCTGGAGGCTACCCTGGGGCCAGCTACAGGGTTAATGGGGAGTGGAATATGCAGAGAAATGTAGGAGAGGAGCCTGAGGAAAGAAAAGGATCCATAGCAGCCCAAGGACTGAGCTTAGTGATCTGTGTCCTGATCCTCCCGGGCCACACAAATGATTCCTCTGCGCCATATGGGAGGGAGCGACGTAAGTGGTTCAGGCAGGTCTTGCTGGGGGCTCCTCATTCATGAGGCAGCTGATCAAAGGAGTCAGGCAAACAGCCTCTAAACTTGGGGTGAACAAGAGGATTTGTATTGCCTGTGCCACCTTCAAGGTCACTGATTTCATTACGAGGTCAAGCTCATGACAATGATCAGTCCTCACCGTGTGAATGGCAAAGGCTGGATGGGAGAAAGTTTAGCTTCTGGTCCTCTTGTGAATGAACAGAAATGCTTTTTAGCCATTGTAATTCAAGAATCCTCAGTCAAGAAGGAGCCGGTGCCTCTAGAAATAAGATTAACAGCTAGTGAGCTTCACAAGAGGGCTTGAGGATTGATTAATGCACTGGGACTGCTCGATAGCATAGAAGTGCTACATATCAATTTACCCAGGGAACTGCCAATGCTGCATAAGATTAGAGCATGAGCCCATGATCCTCAGATATACAGCCTTCCTTGAAGTGTTACATGCTAGACCTTGTAATAGAGTGATTGCAGATGAAGATATATGGAGGGCTAGTGACCCAGTGAGGAAGGTAAAGGCCCCAACATTTAAACACAGAAAACCTTCAGCTAAGGAATAGTATTATATGTGTTTGTATGTGTGTATTTGCTTTTGCATAAGTAATTGATAGCTCATTAACAACCCATTAGAGTGAAAACTCCTGGGATAAAGAGCATGCTTGCTGTTTGTATTTGAAAACTTAATACAAATAGAAGAAGGAAAACAATTTTAGAGTCTGACATAGTTGACTGCTGTGTAGCAGGATCTTTCTCTGGCTTCCAACTGCTCTGATCAGCTGACCTCAGGGAGACAGGGAGTTACCATCCTGACCAGAGGAGCTCCAGCTCTACTGGGTCTGTAACTTTTTTACAGTAGGATTTTTAACAGTTTGCATGCAGTATCGTGTCCTTCCTGCAGCCCAAGGGTTCTGATCTTCACAATGCTATAAGATGGCCAAATGGTTTTCTTCTGGCTGAAAACCTAAGGGCTGGTAGAAGGAAAAGAAATTCCTGGCCAGAGACTTTCAATCAATATTTCAAATACAAACATGAAGGGGAATCACCAGCCCTGTCGTACAAGGCTTGGAGAGGGTTAGGGGCTAAGGAAACAGCGGCCTGGGCCCGGAGCGCCTCGTGATAATCTTGTCAGCAGGAGGGTGCTCAAGGCTGCCAGAAAGAGAATGAGAGCAACCTCTCTTTGGCAGGTGGCTCTATCCACAGGTCAGTGCTATGCAGCGTATAAAATTCTTTACCAACATTTGTCTGAAGGGCTGAGCAAGGTTGCTGCCTGTCAGTGGAATGGCTGCTCCTCTCTTGCTAAGAGCTTGGCACAGTCACCAAGGAAATGGAAGATTTAGGTCCAAGTTGCATCACGCACCATCCATTTCATCCAGTAACTGCAACATAAGCTTTGGAACAAGGCAAGGTGAAGGAACCAAACTCAGCTTCCCCCTCTCCACCCTCCCAATGCCCAAACGATGGACTGTCACTATCCCCACTCTTCTCCTCCTGACCCAGCTCTAGCCATCTTGTCCATGAGTGAGTGCAGAAAATGTGAGTGCCTTCACAAATGCAGCTCTCAAAAGACCCTGGGATAAGTAGGATACATTTTCCAAAAGAATTAATTCTATGCAGTTATACATGACCAACCAAGGTATCTCACTTGAAAAACATTGATAAATGAACTAGAAAATAATGCTGATCCAGGGTCAAAAGTGATTTCTTGCTCTTATGTTTATTTCACAGCAGATCAGGGAATTAGGGGAAGACTGATGGAAGAAAAAGCAGAAGTGTGTACCTTGAAATATGTCAGACAGAAGTTTTGTTTTTAGTGTCTTGCAATAAAAAGATCACCATGTCTTCCACTTTTCTATCATGTAAATAGTTTTCAGATTTTAGCATAAATGAATTTTGCATAAATGCAATCTTTTATTTTAAACTGAATATGTAAGACAGACAAGACATTTAAAAATTATGGGAAAATTATTCAGTTCCTCTGACAATTTCTAAAATCAAAGGCATGTATTTTGGAATAATACATACTAACTAGGAAAATAATTTTTAAAAAGTCTTTTACAAATGTTACCAAATTAAATACAATCTTCAATGCTGTTTCTGAAACACATTTTCTTATCAGATGTTCCCCATGTTCAATTTATTCTGTTGTGCTTCTTTTACATCATAGCAATGACAATGAAATAGTCAATGACTGGAAAATACACATTTATGCAGGAGAAATAGGTGCATCAACACTTTCTTCTGAGTCTTTAAATGCTATTTATCAATGTATTTAGCAGACAAAAACAACATCTCATTCATAACACAGAAAACTTAACAAAAGGCAAGCAGATTTCATTGCTACTTGATCCTGTAATATATTCAAATGGAAACAATGAGTTGCAGGTGAAGTAAGGCAAATAATCTTCATCTTAAAAAGAGAGAGAATGCTATTTTTGTCAAAATAGCATTTTGTCAACTGGACCAAATCTAGAGATACATTAATTTTGTGAAGAACTGTGACAGGGCAGAATGGAAAAGGTCACTGTGGGGATTGCCTGCAATCATTGCAGAGCAGCATTGTCTGGGGAGGGCTGAGCTCAGTGGAGCACGACAGGCGTGTGGGAGCCTGGAGCGAGGCACAGAGCCCAACCAGCCACGGGCAGCCTCAGCTCTGCAGCCTGAGCGGGGCCCCAGGCACATGAGGAACTCAGCCTGCACCATCCTGCACTGTGGTACAGGCCCAAGGGCAGGAAGGGCCCCTCCTTGCCCAAGCACAGATATTCCTTTTGGAACTGTGAAAGATAAATACCGAATTATTAATGATAAAGCCTGCAGACTGTGGGGAAAGTGTGAGGGCGTCTACCCTGGAAGGCAAACTAGCCCTGGAGACTTCTAGCAAAACAGATGTGGCTGCTTTCAGCTGTGTGCTGGTTCTGAAGAGGCAAGGAACACAGATTTTAAATCTCACCCCTTTCCAGGATAAGAGTATTTTTTTTTTCCTGAAGCTTTCCTTCTGTTATACTGAGCACTTTTCTCAGTTCAAAGTTTCAGTACAGATTTCATATTAAGCTTCATCTAAGATCATCACCAGCAAAAGCATTAGCTGAGTGCCTGGAATTAGTCAGAAATTCCCCTTTCATCGTGAGTGATTCCACATCCATCCATTATTCAACCGTCTTCTCAGATCAGTTTTAACCCCAGAGAGAAGCCAGATGAGACAGTCCACCACTCTGATCAAGCCTGAAAATTCTGGTAGTCTTTCTAGCAGTGTTAATACTCTACAAATCACACAGACTGGTTTTTTTTTTAAGGTATTTAGGGACCTAACTTACACTGAGATAAATTCAAAGGTCTTTGAACAAATTCTTATGCAAGAAACTCATATTAAGGAAAGAATGCTTGTCCTTCTCACTTAAAATGAAATAAAAGATCTAAAGTCTGCTAATGAGCAGTGATATTCTTGAGTGCCAATTTAAATGGAAAAAATTGCTTTCATTATGCAGATTTTGATGCTGGCCGTGTCATGACACTACTTTCTCTAGAGGATTAATTTAAGTCCAGTAAAGCAGAAAAGAATCCCCTTGAAAGTGATGAAGTGAACAAGAAGTGAAATTGATTTATCCAAAGTAAGAAAGTCCTGAAAGAGTTGTAGATTATGCAAATGATAAAAAAATAAAAGACCAGGAATAAAGTAATTTGAAATTTGGAGGGGAAAAAATCAAATTACATTATACAAGAAATAGTAGCTCTTCAGTTAAAGGTCTTTATTTGATTTTGTAAATGGAATAAGTTAATAATAACTTTAAAAGAAATTAAGAATGCAATGCATATTAAAATGAGCCCCAGTCTTGCCTGGGACTAGACCTTTGCCAACTCCTGTGACAGAAATATTGAATAAGAACACCCATGTGCGGTTATTTTTAAACAGCATCACTGGCTGCTGGCAGCTCGAATTGCAGTGCTTTGGAGAGTACAGCAAGAGAAATCTGATTAGTATCTCTACAAGGGGCAAGTTCAGGCTCATTAGCCAGTGGTGATGAAAGCATTAACGCCCTTCAAGGAGCGCCTTTACTCTGAACACATTTGCTCATTAGGAGGATGAAGGTCTCTTTTTTCACAATGCATCTGAGCTGTGAAAGGGTTTAAGGAAACTCTTTGCTTTATCAGGAGCTTTGTCTCCTCACGCTGAAAACCAAAGGGAGGTCCCAGGGCACCATCATCAGGGATAGGACTGAATTCTCTTGGCAGTGCCTCTCGTAGGGCAGCTGCCTGCACCCAAGGTGCCAGCAAGGTTTTCACTAAGGTACAGGGAGAGGAGCTGGAACTTCCAGTTGCTTGAGATGAGCTCAGTAAAAATGCCCCATGTGGAAAGACAAAGCTCATTGCTATGAACCAGAGTGGTTTAGATAACCAATTTGCAGAGAATTGACCACATTAGCCCTGGGCAGATGAGTTGCAGCCCTTCTGCCTGGCACAGAGTCATTGCCACTTTAATCCAGCCACAAGTACAGCAGATCTTATTTTCCTGTGGATCAAGCCAACATTTGAAGCCAACAGGAATGGCAACCTCCTACTGCATCCTGAATGGCAGCCTTCTACTGCATCTAGTCACAGAGCTAGAAGAAATGAGGGAACTAATTTGAAAGTGCACCCTTCAAATACTGTTAAAGACGATCAGGAGTTTCTGATCTGTAGCAACAGAAATGCCACCAATAATTGCACACATTTGAAAGAAACTTTTGCCCCAAGACACTTGCCATCTTTGACATAGCATCAAGGCTGGACAGTAAAACAGACAATTAATTGCTCATAGGACATGTCTTTGTTCCTGTCCTCACTCTCTTTCAAATAAGGGGATTTGCTTCCAGACCCACTTGAGGTGACTACCCTTTTCCTCCTTGTCTTCCAGAAAAGAATTCAAAAGTTATCAGCAGAAATGTGTCCCTAAAAAAGGCTCTTTCTTAATTATTAGTCTCACCAAATTTAGCCGAACTATTGTGTTAGTTTTCTGGCACATGGGAGAGTAGTTATACATATGGAAGATGTGCAAAACAAAGGAATTGTTCCATGTTCTTTCAAAGCTGTTTGAAATTTCTTCCCACTCTGCAGCCTATTATTGTTCTGAGAAATGCGACACACTGCCACCCCTTGCATGAATACTTGCGCACAGCTTTGTTAGCATGGTACAAGTATTTATACAAAAACACTGACTTGTAAAGAGGGTCAAAATACAGATACATTTGCCCAGTGAAAGTTCAGAGAAAAACAGAAATTGCAGTCTATGCTCCAAGAAATAAATGCTTTTTTGTTTTGGTTTGGTTTGATTTTTTTTTCTTTTTTTTATTTTGTACATTATCCCTCTCTTTCACAAGCTTCCAATGTCTTTGATAACAAAATCTTCTCTTCAGACATGATGAACTGCCAAGCCATTGTGTTATTGTTGGGAAAGACGCTGTCTTCATCAGCTTTGTCAGCATTTCGTCTTGTGAGTTCCATTATACATGGCAAAAAAAAAATACACTGTGCAGGGAAAGATGCATATATATGCAACACAAAATCCCTCTACTGTGCCACACTAAAAAAGGGGAATTCAAGAAAATGATCCTATCTGTATCTTTCATCCTTCTGATCGCCGATTAACTATGCATGGAATATATTAAGGCATTTTATTATTTTGGGGAATATTAGTTTACTACAAAGTTACATATTATTTAATCATCTCAAGCTGCATCTCTACAAAGATGGTGACTTTGTGGGAATTGTCACAACAAGTGGTTACTCCAATAAGAGATTTCTAATGAAAGGGAATTATACTGATTATTAATGAGTTTCAAATGAATTCAAGTCCCATGGTAAGCTTAAAATAACACAGGCAAAAAATACTGCAATGGAAAACGGTTGATCTGATCAGAGGTGTATGGAAATGTAGCTCCAAAAGAGTAATCAGACAGAACTGAGCCAATTTTACTTGTGAAAGTAATTATTTTGCTTATGTCATACTCACCTCTGAAAACTATTCAAAAGGGAAAAGTTTTGCTTCACCAGTCCATGGGTTCATATGATTGCTTTGCCAATCCATGGATTTTTGTACCTCCTCAAGAGACAAATGCAAAATAATAAAAAAAACCCACAAAAACAGGGAAAAAAAAAGAAAAAGAAAAAAAAAGGAAAAAAGAGGCTTGCATACTCAGAAGAGGAGAAAAAAGAGTGAGAAGGGGGTAACAGACACTGATCATTCTCGAAATGTGTTAAAACTAAAGAAAGAAGGTGCAGTGTGGAGGAGGTTGGTTATGCCCCCAAGCAGCCCAGTGAAGCCTGAAGATAAATGCAATGTATTGTCAGCACAATGCTTTGTTATAAAGAAACTGGTGCCAGCACTCAGAGGAGGCAAAGACAAAGGAAATAAAATGGTTAATGTGGCCACACAGTGTTTAGAACAGAATAAATACTAGTTTTCTATCCTGGGAGGCAACTTCTGTCATTGTAAGATTTGCATGGCTGGCAGCCCCAGGTGCTGCTGTTATAGTGCATCCTATGGTATGGAGGTGAGCCACCAAAACTGCAGAAACAATTCTGGCCAAAGTAAAGCTGAAATTTCTGGTACCCAGAATTTCTTCTTGAAATGAATTTCTGCTGCCTCTGTTTCCTATGCTGGGCTGTGAGAGGTGTGCTGACTTTAGCATCAATCCCTCCCCTAGGCGGGATGCACCGTCTCACTTGGAGTGCCAGAAGTCCTCCATCCCCTGACCCCCACCTCCACAAAAAGCTGCCAAGGAATATTCAACAACTCACAAGTGAATTTACATAGAGGGAAGGAAAATTAAGTTTCCAGAATGTAAACAGAACAAAAGTGCCTCCGTAACACCTTTCCACCTGTGGCCATGCTCCATTGGGCTTCACTGGGATGGGCAAGGAGTGAGATGCATCTCTGCCCATGTGTCTCTGGATTTTATTTGCTTTTTCTTTGTGAGGTTCTTCCAGAGAAAGTGGATTGTGCTGCTTCTCTGGCATTGGATGCTATGGTCCTTCTCTATGGAAAAAGGCTGTTTGAAGTAAACAACAGCCTAAACCAAGGGTGGTGAACTTGGTAGGACAAGAGTCCTCTTGTGACTTAGTTGGGCTCCATGTACTACCTGGACTTGAACCGAGTAAAGGCACACTGGGGACAAGGCAGATCACTATGGGGTTTGGCATCATGAAAAAATTCATTACTGAGCAGATCCCTTGAAAATTCCCTTTCTCCTCTTTTTTCTTTTCACTCCTGAGTTACTCATCCAGCAAGCAGCTACCTGAGGCAGGCAAACCTTTGGGGACACAGCCTCCGTGCAGATTACAGCCAGAATTGGCAGCTTGTAGGTTAGGTTGCTAGAGACAGCATTAATCTGTTGGTGATGTAAGCATTCCCAGCTAAGAGTGTCATGTCAGTAAACTTAATCTGTAATTAGCAGAGTGCACAACCTTTATTTCTCTTGGCATTCACAACCTGGATTCTAATGGCTTATGAAATATAGGTATGTCCCTTCCTTTCATAGCAAAGGATATTTCCAGTTTGTCATTCCTACTCAGTCTCCTTGAAGTTCTGGGATTCCAAAATCAAGCAGATAAGTGTTTGGCAAGAAATCCCCGTCTTCCTGGGATTTCTTAGTGTGTGCTAACATTATATTTCATTTTGTTATAGTAGCTCATCCTCTCAGTATTACATGAAATGCTGAGGAGGAATACTTGTGCTCAATAGCATTGCAAATCCAGATATTCCATGGGGATTCAGATAGTTTTAAATGTTAGGAATTTGGGAAATGCTGAGAATCTCAGTTTTCTAAAGCATACACAGTATATGTTCAGGACAAGCAGCTAACCAATAATGATGGATGGATACAATAAACTCTCCAGGGAGCAGTGGAGTACTGAAGCACATTTTAATTTGAAACCAACAGCAGCATCTTTTCTCACTCCCTGGCAGGTAAACAAGGTATCTTGGTTGCATTTCTTGTTGTGTTGACCTGCCTCTCTGGAATTCTGTGTAGTGCTTAATAGGCTGGCATGGCTTTGCTACTGCAGGAATCGTGTGACCTGCCTCTTCTTCAGGGGGCTGAGGTTAGGACCTGTTCTTGGCTGTGCACAGTTGCTGGGACTGCCTTTCACATGCTCATCCCTAACGCATCCATCTCCTTTTGCACTTCATGGTACTACGGAAGTAATTTGCTGGTACAGAAAGTAAGCTGAGAGACACAAGCCTGCAAGTTTCTTGGTATTTATCAATCCTTTTTGACACAGGGAGTGTGTGTGGCTGTCAATGACATTTTTGCAATTCTAGTGCCTGAACAGAGGAAACTCATGACATTTCAGGAACAAGGCTGAGAGCCATGGCACAAAACCTGCCACACAGCTTGGACCAGCACCTGGGGACTTGTGTGATGCTTTACTAGCAATTGAGAAAGCCCTGCATGGCTACAGTTAAGTCATGAGAATCTCACCCTTGGAGTAAAACTCAGAAAATACAAGATTTTGCAAAAATTAAACATAAGTCCTAATATTTCAGTCATAATTGCTCTCTTTGTTTTCCCACATTCCAATGCATAGTCTCAATTTATTCCTCTGGATATTCCCTGATTCAGTATCAGTGGGGAAAACTTCGGGCAGTCAAAGACAAATTGAATATCTATTTTGTGCTTGATAATTGCTTTTTGAAGAAAAAATTATCTCACATAAGGAGAAAGAAGAACTAGACTAAGAATTGATACTCCTGATATCTGTTTCCCAGATAGAGCTAGTAGATATTTTGCAGTTACTTGTTCTTTTATCTGTACCTACATATGTGTGTGTGTTATATTTTTCTTAAACCATGCTTCTATTAGTAACTTTTAAAAAGTTAATTTCTTTTTGTCATTTGTCTGTCTTTTATTGCTGAATATGAAATACTACTAGTAGTATTCTTAGAAGTGATTTATTGTCTGGTGTCAGCATTTTATTTTTTCTTTGGTAAAATAAGCTTTTTCATAGCTATTTTAGAAGCTTAAATTAACCAGAAGGACCAGTGATTTTGAGAAATAAAAAAAAGAATCAGAAGGGAATTACTATGATGAAAAGAAGAGAATAAGAAATAGGAAGGAGGCTGAAAGAAAGGAGATGAAGTTAAGGGATGCAGTTTAGGCAATATTTATAAAAACCCTATGTTCTGTCACAGTCTTGTTTCTACCAAATGCAATTTTGACAAAGTAATAAAATGTAAGAAGGGTATAGAGGTCTGGCTTCAGCTCTCCTGTTCATAAGGTATACAACAACTCTTTTTTAAAGAAAAGATAGAAATGTCAGTGTTTCTATATTTGGGAAAAATGAGAAGCAACAAGGTGACTTGTCACAAATCTGTCATCACTATAACTATCTTGTTTGTATTCTGCAAGCTGGCTTTGAGCTTTGTGTCCATTTTGTGATCAGCTCATAGGGATGCACATCTGCTCCACAGGTGGGCATTGCTGTTATTTTTAAGCATCCTCAGAAAAGATGGGATCAGCTGGACACAATTCAGAGGAGGGGGTGTGAATGGGCAGAGAAAACAGGAACATCTCGTTTGGCCTCACTGATACAGAAGTGTTGGCAGCTGGGCTGGGCTGTGCTATACAGAGGAAAACCACAGGCTGAGGGCAGCAGCATCTCGTGGCTGGGCAATTGCAAGGCCAAGGCTGGAGCACTGTGTCCCCCAGTATGAGAGAGAGACTGACAAACAGGAGAGGATTGGGAAGGTCAGGGAAGCCTTTACCACATGAGCAAAGGTTTGAGAGGACTTTTACTTGCTAAGAACCAGGCATTATCACAAGAGAGATAACTGGTAAGATATAGAACTGAAATTACACATGGTTAAATGGGTGCTTTAAAGACTTTTAGATGGCTCTAAAGCAGGAAGAACGTGGAGTCTGAGTGCCATCCCTTCCCCCTTGCTCCTGTGCAAAGCCACCACAACACACAAGGCTCAGGCTGCAGATGTTTTCTGTCCATGTAGCACAGAGTCAGTGATGTTCCTTAGTGCCTGAACACAGAAATTCTGCAAGCTGAAGGTGGTTCATTGCCATCACTTTTCGACTCTTGTATTGTCAGAGCTGGTTTCCTCAGTGAGGGACAGCTCTTCCCAAAGGGGCACGAGCTGGGACCTGCTGGTGACTCCAGCGCAGGCCACGTCCTCTCCAGTGGATGCTGCCCCACAGGCTCTGGCTGTGGTGGGCAGAGACAATGGCTGTGACAAAGTCCACCTGTGGCCCCTGACATGGGAAGTGATAAGGGCCAGGGACCATCCAGGAGCTCCTATCAGGAGCTGAAGGAGAGGATGCAGGAGACAGGATAGAGACAAGGCTGTAATGTACAACTGAGGGATCCCAACACAGAAATCAGACTGAAATGGGGCTTCTGGCCCCAGGTGGATCCTGCAAAGGCTGGGCAGGAGCAGTAGGGCCTCTGGTGCCATCAGGGCCCAGACATTTGTGTAGCCATCTCCTTTTGAAGAGAAGAAAGTAAGAAAGCTGTCCAGGAGTTGCTCAGAGCGTGACATTGCTTCAGGCACAACTGGCAGGGAAAAAAAAAAAAAAAAAAGTAGGTCTTTTCTCTCTCTCTGCAAGTTTCTGGTGGATGAAATATGCAGGAATCTATTTTTGGAGGTGATCAAATAATGAGTATGAGGAACTCTGTTGTGCTCACTGCATGGGGAACAAGGAGAGTAAAAACCACCCTTTCCTCACCAGCAGGTTAACCAAGAACATCCATACACACTCACCACTTTGTTCATATTTCATGTCAACAAAACTGAAATACCAAATAGGTTTTATAGACACATTCCTAATGACTGAGATTTATTTTTGTGATGAAAAAAACATAAATTCATGGTGTTTCCTGAAATGTAACACCTTTGTGTTCTGGTTTGCTGTGTGTGGCTGAGGTGTTGGGCAGGTTCAGAGATGTCCACCACGGAGCAGACCACAGGAAACATTTACTCTAATTGCACCCTGACATAAAGGTTCCCCTGTGGACATTCAGCAGCTAGAGAGCCCCACCACAGCCATCCATCCTTGCAGCTAGCAGCTGGCTCCAAATGCTGGGGGTCAGGCCACAGCCTGGCCTCAGCCACAGAAGCTGTATGGTGTGAGGAAATGTGTGAAGCCCTGAACAGGGGGAGACACAGCTCCTCTTCACAGCACAGCCTGGAGCTCCACTACCCCTGGGCCACAGCCCAGTGTCACTCTGCCATGGAAACACAGCAGACCTGCCTGAGCAGGGCCCCACAAGACAGTGCTCCCCTGGCAGCCTGCCTCTTACCAGGTGTTCAGTACAGTTACTCCAAACCACAGCTGCTTTTAACCTGAAGCACACCCAGAAAAGGAAGGGGAGAAGGCAGGGAGAATAGGCAGCTGGGTCTCCCCGAACCTCATCCTTTCCCTTCAGATTTTAGGTAGGCTGGATTCAGTTCTACTTTCGTGCCAGTGGATGCTCTTGGCAGCTGCCAAAACCTCACTTTGAGCAGGTGATGCTCCCTCCCTCCCTCTGTCCCTCCCTCCCTCTGTCCCTTCCAACAGTGCGGTGTGTGTCTGGATCTGAGGTCTGCCTCTGGGAAAAATAAACCTGTTGACTTGGCTGGTAGGTAGGAATTACAAAACCCCTGAAGACAGAGGCTTTCTCCAAGCTGTGTCCACAGCCTCAGGCATGGTTTAGAGGCAGCAGGGGCTGGACTGGCACTGGGATTCAGCCCTAAGCAGCAGGAAGTGGGTGGCATGGCCAAGCCTGCTCCCCTCCCACCTTTCCGCTCTGTTGCATGCAAGACAGAAATGATCCCTTTGTTAATTTAAATAAACAGAAACACAGTGATGACAGATTGTTTATTATAGGCTCTAGGCAAGAATCCATGTTTTCAGGATCACGTGGAATTCTGTGGTAACAAAGTGAGGCAAACTGGGAGAATGCCTGCACGACCCTTTGATTAATGCTATATTGCTCCTCCTGCCCCTCCTCACATTTCCTACTGCTTTGTTTGAATTCATAGAGTTAATTGAAAGCAGACAATAACAGGATTTTTACAGATCTGAGCAAGGAAAAGTAATATAATGACCTGGTTAAGCCAGGCTCAGGTACTCAGCTTCAAAGGAGCGAGGATAACAATGTCTTTTCTCTACTCAGACAGGCGGGGAGCCTCCTCCAGTAGCCAAGCCTGCTTTCAGAGGAGCCCTTAACACATCCAAGGTTCCAAAAAAGGGCAGGGAATTATGTGAAACAGAAAAAGCTGACAGGCTAAATATATGTTTAAAAAAAAATATAAATTAGTCCCGGGAAACAGGCTGCAAGCCTGATAGCCAGCTTCCATGTTGGGGAAAAATACCATGTCTATCTTCCATCAAGGAAAAGTAAAGAAGAGTACAAATATAATGTGTAAAGCATCTCTCTTAAATCTGTTCTACTAAGAGCTGTGCAACTTTTTGGCAAAATAAATATTTTTTATTTCATTTAAGCTGCTGTTGCAGGCTACCAGCAAACTAGTGCTGGCAGCTGCACATCCCAAATTATGGTGTGAGAATTGCAGAATTTCATGCAGGAGGTATCTCCTGGCTTCTTAGGGACAGAGAAAGGGAGAGGGGATCTTAGAGATGCCCACAGTAGGGATGGTAGCACAGCTAACCCAAAAGCACTGGTGCAAAGGATTTAGGGCATCCTGGGTGACACTGTGCATGTTTTGTCTAGGTCCTTCCTGGACACTGCAAGACCTGTCCTTATAATCCCACATTGTTGTCCAAATGATACTTTTTTCCTTATAAACCAGCCTGTAATTCCTCATAAATCCATCTCGCTGTCTCACAGAGATTGCATTGACTTTTCATTTTTCACTCCCTGTGGCATTCTGTGCTTAGAGAAAACACTGGTGAGCTGGTCACGCTTCAATAGCTCTCTCACAAATGGACTTGTCAATAATTAAATTAATATATTTTCAGACAATGAGGAAAATATTTTCAGCAGAGCTTTGAGCTAGTAGTGCTCTGCTTTCAGAATATTTTGAGATCACAAAGACCACTGCAGAATCTGAACCTAGTACACTAAAAAAAGAAAAAAAAAAGCAACTGAGTTTCCACAGTGTTCATTAATTTAATTTAGCTTGAATAATTCATGTAGCATGGCTTCTCTGTAGTATATTTTATCTGGAGATGCAAAGATTCTTTAGAAATTTGGGCAGTATAATTATCTTTTTACAGGTGAGGAAGCAGAGATAATCTCCTTACTCAAACCTCAGGCAGCAGGCAGGATTTTCCTGAGGCAGGCACAAAGGCCCTTTCTGCCAGGTGTCATTCTGTGAGAGGGCAAGCCTGGCCTCATGTGTTAGGAAAGTAACTCCAGAAATTTGGCTTCTAACCTTGAATGTGACACACGTGGGAGCTACACTTCTGCAAATGAGGTCACTTAATTGACCTTAAGTATTTAATTTAGTGCCACTCTGTGTCAATTGAATGAGCAGAAACTGGCAAACCACAAGTGATGGGGGCTCTCTTTGCAGTCTGGGGGCACCCAGCCCTCTGGCACTCCTCTCCTCAGCTGTGGTTTCATGACACAGAGTCTCCACACCACAGCATGGTCAGCGGTGCTAAGGGGCTGCTGTCCTGCTGCTGCTGCTGCTTGCCCAGCTCTCCTCACACACCAGACCTTCATGCAAACCTAGCTCAGAACTGGCCCAGGCTAAAAATGACCAGCTGAAAACACTCTTGGAGCAGCTCTGTTGATTCCTTCATCACAATCACAATGTTGTGGAACAACAGTGCCTCAGGCAGAAATCTGTTTGAGCAGAACAGAAGGGGGAGATGGGGTGGTGAGGAAGAGGAAAGGGAGGTCATCAAATTTCAGGCTGGTACTGCCACCAAGGTCCAACTTTTAGTAGCCCCATCCTCATTTGAAAACCAAATTTTTAATGCAATTGAGCTTACTGGCCCAGGATACCCAGATTTGGGGTTGCATTCAGCAGTCTAAGTTTTATGCATCAACACTCCAGATCCATTTTCTTAGCTATTGCCAAGAGTCCAAATATCTGAGCCTGTGCTCAAGCTATCCAGACTGGTACAAGAGATGGAACTCTTTTGAAGAGTGTTTCTCGATAATGGAAAACACTCTGTGTAAAACTTTCATTTCTTGCCAATCAAGGCAAGAGCTTGGTGAACCTTTAAAATGCATTCCACACAAAACTCAAGCTGGCAGCAGTTACATGTGACTTTGTTATGATAGACAAAACAATTTTATCCTAAACTGCCAAGGAGGGGAAGAGAAGCAAATAGGACACAAGAAAAATGTTTCCTAGAAGAGGATGGACAAATGCATCACACTACTATTGCAATAGTAGTGGCCAGTAATTAGAGAGTCTAACACTAACAAAATGCACTTATTTGTGGCATACAAATAAGCAAAAAAGCTAGCAAGCAGACCTGAGGGAGCACTGTGATGATCAATTCTGTTACTAGGAGAAAAAAATGATAAACATGGTAGGACGGACTTGAGTGCAACACTGATGGTTTCCTAGTCTTGTCTTTTTCCTTTTGTGCCTGTTTTACCAAGCATTTCACTTTATTTTTGCTCAAATTCCCATCTTATTCCTTTTGCTGTTGCTCATAGTGTCAGTGTAGCAATTAGCTGGACAAGACAGGAGCTATTTGCTGTGATTTGCTCCTTAGACATCAGACAGACTCTGGAGAAAAAAAATAAGTCAGAAACCAGACGGGAAGAAGTCGACCACATAAAATCAGCCATCAGAAAAACAGAAGTAGTTGTATGAGAACATTTGTCAGCTAAGGTGGAATCTTACATGTGCTCAAAGACAAAACCCTGATTTTGAAATTTTTTTAGGACTTGTTATCATTGAGTTTAGAATAGGTTTGTTTTGTTTTGTTTTGTTTTGTTGTTTGTTTGTTTGTTTTGGGGGGGGTTGTTGTTGTTTTTTTGGTTTTTTTGGTTTTTTTTGGTTTTTTTCCTGGGAAATAAGACCCAGTTGAAATTAATTTAGTCTCACCCAGAATGAGAAACTGTATGTAAACAATCTTCAATAATTTGTCTTAAAAGAAGCATCAGTCATCAAGACACTTAAATTCCCCTCATAATTTTGGGGCAAGGAAGGAAGGGCATTCAAGCAACAGAAAGCCACATCTATGTAACACATTCCATCAGGTTCATACAAATTATCTGTGCTTTCAAAGTGGAATGTGCGCTAGAGAAGAAGGAGGTGATATTTTGGGACCTAGGGAATAATAAAGCAAATAGGTTTGTATCATAAATGGTCTGTACACAAAATTCCCAACCCTTCTACAGGGGAAAATTTTAAGTTGGTAACATCACCTCAGTGTCTGATGTGAGCCTCTGAGTGGCCACAGTGCAGGCAGAGGGACTGCCAGCAACAATGACATGACAATAAGTCAGCTTTGCTGTAATGGAGGGGCTTGAAAATGATGTTTGCTTGGAGGTCATCTGTCAGCTGGAAAGGAAGGATGATGAAGAGTTCTCACATAAAGTCATTCTTTGTCTTATTGCAGCTGACGAGCTCTGCGTAAAACTGGGTCTGGTAAAAATGGCCCCAGCCATAAACAAAATGTTCTCCATGGAAAGGGCAGGGCTTCATAGTCCGCCATGCCTGTGAGCATTTCAGCCAGAGATCTCTGGGGTTGTGTCCCAAAATATCCCATGACACAGTAATTGTACATAACAGTCTACTTGAAAGTATTGCAGAGAGGCAGCAAAGTCTAGGCTGGCCTAGAGAGTTTAGGAGACTCAAACTACAATTTAGGAAGTTCTCTATAATCTGAGCTGAACTAATCTCCAGATGCCCAAACTGATACAAATTTTAATGTAAAACTTGTAGCTTTATTATTCCACCTTCACTAGAGGTGAGACTTACCGTAGAAACAAGTGGTTTTAAGGGGAAAGTGATTTAAACCAGTAAGTTTTACTTTGTAAAGTGGCCAGCTATTAATATGCAATGATCAGCTATGCTGTCTCTGTCAGCATGCAAGGCTTTTTACTCTGCCAAGAGGTGACTGTCCACCAGAGGCAAGGGTTACAAGGATATTGATAATGCACAGGGCTAACAATTCAGGCTTTGTTTACTACTTAGCACTGCACTCTAAGAGAAATTTCTTCATTCTGATTAAGCTTCTTCTTTTCAAATCACATCCAGATACCTTTGCATGGCTCCTTCTCTGTGACACTACCAGTCACTCATCATCTTGAACCTGAAAGTTGCCAGCTACCCCTTTTTTATAATTTTAATTCAGTCAATGGATTAAAGTTGGCACACTGTAAAGCCTTGTCTCTAGCAGAAAAGTGAGTCAGTTTAATTAAATTGATTTAAACTTAGGAAATTACTATGATAGATGTACTGAAGCTGGTTTAGCCCATGTTGCCATTGATTTATCTTGCATCAGTTCTGTTCCTATCATGAATGCCAATCATTATTCTCTTTTAAACAGTGTACTCAGACTGGCAAAGTCACAAGGCAAAGGGAAAAAGTCAAAGCTTAGGTTTTCCTCCTTTGCAGGAGAAAAAATCTTGTTGATACCACCTTGTGTGTTGCAAAAAGCAGTGAGATGGTGGAAGAAGGGAAAGAAGATGGCACAGAGGCATAGAAATGGGTGAAACATACACGGTTTGGGCACAGTTTGGGGAGTAAGAAAATTTCAAGACAGTGGTCTTGAAAACCTGCATTTTCCATTCCATTTAGCTGACAGTCATAAACCTGCATTTTCCATTCCATTTAGCTGTCATTTCTCATCATTAATTTTTGCTGTACATAGGCAATACCCTGTGCTGAAAAACCCTTTTCACCTGCTGCAAAATCATCCCCAAAACACCACAAGGGACTCCTGTAGAGCTCTCTGTGTCGGAAACAGCAGTGCTGACCTTCAGGCACATGGTAGGGATTGTAAAAAAAAATATGGTTTGGCTTCCAGGGTATGCTCAGGGTGTCTCCAAGCTTTATGCTGAAAGCCTACAAAATGGCCACACTGACATTTTCTGGGTGTTTTGTTGCTATACTGTAGCTGTTAAACCCTCCAGACCTTTCAGAAAGCCACTGCAGCTGCTTGCACTGCTTACTGTGACATAACCTCACTGTTTGTAAGGGACCTACCAAGATTTCTATCTTGCTCAGTGCACAGATTACTGCTGCATTATCATTGCACACAGCTCCAGAGCTCAAGCACAGCTACTCATTGCAAACACCTCCTCTGGGTACTGCAGCCCTGAAATAGTCTACAAAGCAAGAAGACAATGTCTCACTGTCTGAAATCCAGCCCCTTGGGAAGGACAGGCACACAGCTTTTATTTTACTTGTAAAATTCTTTTTTTTAAAAGTAAAATGACTGGAGTGTGACTCCTGTCAATGACTCTTGTACTCATCCCCTTATATGGGGATGTATGTCACCCACAGGGACTCCTAGCCCAGCAGCTGGTCCAGCAGGTGGAAACACCATAATCAATTATGGTATTACTCACAGAATCATAGAATGGTCTGGGTTGGAAAGGGCCTTAAAGATGATCTAGTTCCAGCACTACTGACACGGGCAGGGATACCTTCATCTAGACCAAGTTGCTCAGGGTCTCCATCCAGCCTGGTCCTGAACACTTCCAGGGATGGGGACCCACAACTTCTCTGAGGAAACTGTTCCATTGCCTCATCACCCTCACAACAAAAACCTGCCTAATATCTAATCTGAATCTCTCTTCTAATTTGAATTCATTTGTCACTGTCATATTTTCTGGAACAATCCCTTTGCCAGGATTTCTCACCTGGGAAGCTGAGAAGCCTCAGAGAAAAGGGAAAACAATATTATCTCATTTGCTTCTCCTGTGTTTTGCTGCTTTGGAATGTGGTTGGGGGTTGTTTATCCAACATGTGAATTGTTTTGACTTAATGACCAATCACGGTCAGGCTGTGTCAGGACTCTGGAAGGAGTCACGAGTTTTCATCAGTATCTTGTTAAGCCTTCTATAGGTATCCTTTCTCTATTCTTTAGTACAGTTTTAGTATAGCTTTCTTTTATATAATATAATACCATAAAACAATAAATTAGCCTTCTAGGAACATGGAGTCAGATTCATCTTTCCTCCCCACTACAGGGGACCCCAAAAATACCACATCCATTCTCCCTTTTCCTGTCACTACATGCTCATGTCAAAAGTTCCCTCCATCTTCCTTGCAGAGTCCCTCCAGGTACTGGAAGGCTGCAGTTAGGTCATCCAAGCTGTCTTTTTTCCAGGGTGAACAAACCAAATTCTTTCTGCCTTTCCTTGTATGAGAGGTGCTCCATCCCTCTAAACATCTTGATGTCCCTCCTCTGGAAATATTCCAACAGGTCCATGTTCTTTCTGTGCTGATCCCAGAGCTGATGCAGCCCTGCAGATGGGGTCTCACCCCAGCAGAGCAGAGCAGAGGGGCAGAATCATTCCATTCCCTTCTGGCCACACTGCTTTTGACTCAGCCCAGGACACAGCTGACATTCTGGGCTGCAAGTGCCCATTGCCCAGTCGTGTCCAGCCTCTCATCCACCAAACTCTTTGAACTGCTTTCAGTACAGGTTTCGTACCCTTTCATACGCTCTTGAGTCAAGGTGAATGAACAAGTTGCTGTCTTGTCATGACATGTGGCTTGGACACAAGGCAGATTTTAATCATGCAGGAGATCCTCATCTGGAGTAAATAAATATCCCATGTGCAGGTATTGTACTGACCACTTCTGGTATTTTGAAGAACAGAAGAATCTCTCTTTTAATCTACAAAGCACTGAACTGCTGACACTCACTGAATGGAAGATGCTGTGCTGTGGGGGGCTTGTGGTTTCTTTGCTCCTGGACCACAGTACTGAGGTTGCATCTTGCATCAACCCATCTGCTCTTCCTTGTAATTTCAAAAGGACTCAGATTCAAATCCAGAGGGATTCAAGCCCAAGGTGGGTTATGTTTATTTTATCACAGATTTCCACTCTTTACCAGAAGTCTTGGATGTACAATTTGAAATGTCTTTGTTCATTTCATTGATTTTGAAAGGACACTTCCCCTTCAGTAACAGTAACTTTGCTGCCCATTTTTCTTTCTGGTAAATTCTTTGAAAAGATTGAGGTGGAGGGAGTTGAATTTCAAACTGCAAATACAGTCTGTGCTTGTCCAAGGAAGGGGAGCAAGCAGAAATGCTGGCATTATCTGGCAGGCTTTTCATGGGGCAGTAAGCAGTAGTTTACAGGATTAGTTGTCAGGCAATACATTTTAATGGGTGCAAGTCAGTCTTCAAGTGATGCTGTGAAATATTTTGCATGTCTACTATCCTTCTGGTACTTTCTCTCCACTTCTGTGCTGGGTTACTGAGTCAGAGAAAGCCAAAAAGCGGTCCCAGACATCTCAGCTGGATTTAAACTCTGTTACCCAGGCTGTGCTTCCTTAAGAAGGATTTCACAGTATGTACAGGAGCACATTATGTGGGATTTACTTGCTTTTACTTCAACATGGGCATTATATCTGTCTGCTAAGTAGTTCTTATCACTGAGAATAGCTCTTGCTTCTGTTGGCATGACAGTCAAATACTGTTCAGAATATGATAGACATGTTCATTAATCCCAGTGTAGGAAGAAGCAAATCCTGGCTGCTTGTACACCAGGACAAGCACATTATTCATCCTGTTTCCTTGCTCTCCATCCTAAGTGCAGAGAAGGGTGAGGCTCCAGCTCTGCAGTTTGGTACAAATGTGTGTAGAAATCAGAAGATCTGTGTTTGTGAGAGCAGTTTATGCATCTACAGCAAAAGTCTTAAACCAAGTAAAATTTCCACCAAGTCCTGCATCAGTTGTTAAGTATGGGAGCTAGTTGAACATGCTCTGAGAATAAGTTAAAATGACCAAGTCAAGAGAAGTTAACAACCCAGTCAGCAAAAAGAGCTGAATTTGGTCCAACTCTTTTGCCCATGGACTCTGGTTTCCATAGCTCCTTTCAAAATTCAGTGTTCATTCAGATAATCCTTTATTAACCATTAGCATGTTCTCAGACTCTATATGGGACATGACTCTCTAATCATCAAATCTAACTTCTGGAAAGAATCAGGGTTAGCCATGGAAAAAAATCCACTTTCCACGCATCCTTCTTCATCTTGAACACTGCTGATGGTGCTGACATAATGACCTCCTTAGGTGATACCTTCCTAAGCACAATTGTCCTGTTAATCATGTCTCCTTCTGCTATTTCAGTAATTCAGAAGTAATATGATAAAGAATAATTTAATAAAGCCTTGAACCTGACAGTAACTTTCATTAATAACCCAAAGAGTTCCCCTATTTGCAAAGCAGGTGTGATTGTCTTGCCCCAAAATGCTATCTATTTAATCTTTAATTCCTTCAGCATACTAGCTTTTGGACTTGGCTTAACAACAATCCCTACTCTTGTTCACTCACAGAATTGCAGTTATGTCTTGCCAACAAGGCCTGCAAAACAAATTGACACATGAAAAAAAGATAACATGGAAAGGCACTTTACACTTTGAAAGAACTTGTTAATACCTGGAGATCAATCTTTAGTTTTGAAAGATTAAGGCATTTCACAAAAATGTACCAGATATAAAGAATCACCAGAAACCAACAATAAATATCCCTAAAGAGTGTTGCTTCCAAAGGAAGTATTCTGATTTTTATCTGTTTTTTTTCTAGCTGTTAATCCTGCTGATGGATACACTAAAACAGCCAGTCAGTCACATACATACTGAGTCTTACTGAGGCAATAATTCTAAGTGCTCCTCTCTCCAGTCTATCAAGGAATATGGCAAGAGAGCTGAATCTCTGCTATTCCTTCCAATAAATTTGAGTAATTAAGAATTTGCATTTGTCAAGTGCTTTGTTGTTGCTTTATTTGCATACATTTTTTCTTTGTTCTTGCAGAATGTAGGAGTAAGTCACTTTATAGATCCTCATCCTTTCATGTTTTTCTGTAACTTTATCCTAATAAAATGAGAAGTAGTGAAAAGGTTATTCTTCCAATCTCTTTTCCCTTCTGGATTTTTCTGACCCCATGGTTACACATACACATACTGCTGAAACATGGCTTGGCACAACTAAAATCCTGATTCACTGGACTGTAGGATAACTTTCCTTGGAAGGGAACACAGAAGGACTCTGGTCCAACTGTGGTGGTGTTTGAGGGTTCCCAGAATGAGGGAAGAGATCAGAATCTTGACTCCATGTTTCAGAAGGGTGATTTATTATTTTATGACATGATAAGAAAATTATATACTAAACCTATACTAAAGAATAGAAGAAAGGATTTAATCAGAAAGCTAGAAAGGAATGATAATAAAAAAAACCAATGACAGGCTCAGAAAGTCTGACACAGCTGGCTGTGATTGGTCATCAAGCAAAAACAATTCCCATGCTGGGTAAACAGTTCTCCAAATCACATTCCAAAGTAGCAAAACATGGAGAAGCTGAAGCTCCCCAGCTTCTCAGGAGAAAAGATCCTGGCAAAGGGATTTTTCATAAAATATGTCAGTGACATCCAACCTCCTGTGAAACCAGGTGCCTTGTGATTTCACTTGCTGGATCTTGAAAACCTCCAAGGATAGAGA
Source organism: Geospiza fortis (assembly GCF_000277835.1). Lineage (NCBI taxonomy): Eukaryota > Metazoa > Chordata > Aves > Passeriformes > Thraupidae > Geospiza > Geospiza fortis. Next base: position 7,083,871 of record NW_005054306.1, read on the forward strand.
CTTTCATCCTGGGCATTCTGTGCCATTGCTTGATGGAGTTAATAAAGCACTGGGCTTGTTGTAATCTCTATGCTAAAATTGCTCTGATTTGGTGTCTTTAGAGCACTGTCATACTAGAAAAAGAGCAGGCTTGTTCTTGTGTTTCCCACACTCTAGGGCAGCCTCAAGGTGTAACCAGGATTCTGACAGTCCTGGGAAGTCTCAGGAAGTTAGAAATGATAGAAAGGAGGAAAGGCAGTGCAAAGGTCAGTCGTTGTCCTCCCCTGTAGCATTAACTAAAGTGTTGCTGTGTTGTCTGTCGCAGATTTTTGGATCAGCTCTGAGAAGGTAGGATTGTGCTGGGGAGGTGAGGCAGGTGGAACTAGAGTACAAAAGGGCAGAGAGAGAAGACATGAGAAGTTTGAATACGTGGTGAAGGGCAGGCAGTGCCAGCAAAGACACAGCTGTGGTCACAGCAGCACCGTCTCAAATGGCCGGTGTGTGCAGGTGAAATGAAGAGGGAAAAGCTAAACCTGCACCACTGTCATGACCACTGCTTGAAACCACAACCCTTCTGCCCCTGTCTTCTGCAGCCTGGACCCCTCTCCCCATGGCCCTGGGGAGGAGGGAGCACCACACTGCACCTGCACTCGGCCAGGGCTGGGGCTGCACTCCCTGGCACCTTCCTTGCATCTCCAGTGGGTTTAATTTAGGTTTCAACCCTACCATTTTGTTCCCCCCTGGGAGATATGACAGCAATAATTGGAAACCCAGAGGCTTCTGCTGTTATTAACTAGGACAAAAGTCTGTCAATGAGATATATTATAATACTGCTAAGGCATACAATATGTATGGTTGGTTTTCTCTAGAGGTTAACACATTTACTGTTTGGGAAGCCCCTTTAATTTCTCTACAGTCCATCTAATGGCTTTTCTCCCTTACAAAATGAACTCTCATTTTTCTCCTGAGGTGATTTGCTTTAAATGTTGAAATCCTTTTTCCAGATGGAATTCTTGTCCAGCAAAACTGCTGTGTCACTTTGCCCTGGAATCTGACAGTCCTGGCCTGTATCAGAAGCAGTGTGGTCAGCAGAACCAGTGATTGTCCCCCTGTACCTGGCACGGTGAGGCCATACCTTGAATCCTGTGCTCAATTCTGGGCCCCTCACTAATAGAGAGAGACATTGAGGTGCTGGGGCATGGCCAGAGAAGGGCAGTGGAGCTGGTGAAGGGTCTGGAGAACAAGCCTTACAAGGAACAACCAAGGGATCTGGGGTTGTTTAGCCTGGACAAAAGGAGGCTCAGGAGGGACCTTATTGCTGTGCATAGCTGCCTGAAAGGAGGTTGCAGCAAGGTGGGGGTTGGTCTCTTCTCACACATAATAAACACCAGGCTGACAAGACAAGTTGCACCAAAAGGGTTGTTCAGCATTGAAAGAGGTTGCCTAGGGAAGTGGTTGAGTTACCGGCCCTGGAGGCATTTAGAAAACATGTACATGTGGTGCTTGAAGCCATGGTTTAGTGGTAGCCTGGCAGTGCTGAGTTAATGGCTGGACTTGGTGATCCTCAAGGTCCTTTCCTACTGAAATGATTCTGTCATTCTGCATCTCTCACCTCTCACCCTGAGTTTTGTTTGGACATTGCTTACCCAGAAAAGGCATGGCCAGGTGGACCTCAAGATCACCTTAAATGATCTCATGTACGTCACAGGCCTCTACATTCCACTGAGCTACTGCTGTATGGAGATGGTGTGCTGAAACCCGGGCAGTGAAATGCCTCTCAGTCCAAGGGTTACTTCGTTCTTGGAAACCCAGGCCTCTCCTTGACAGATTGATAATTATCTGGCTTGCAAATGGACTAATAAACCACCTCTGCTGTGAGGTGTGTAATTTCCAAAAATATTTCCCAAGTTGTGTGTCGAAGCATGTCTCCAACCTGCTCACCAAATCCCCCAGGCAGAGAATATCCTGCAGGACTGGGGAGTTTTCTATAAAGTACAGATAAGTAAGGAAATAAAGCAATATCAAATTGTCATATTTCTCCTGAACTGGACTTTTCAAGACTTGCTTCCTCAAAATCAAAAGGAATTGGTTTGACTTTTCTCATCTGTATCACATTTTCTGTTTGCTGAACAGTAACATTGAAAAGAGTTATTGTTTTTCCATAGAAGAACAGGATTATTTAAAAAACTTGTTATTTCTGGACAAGTAGAGACACTTAAATCAGGGCATGCTGTAGGCTAACATTTAATAATGCAATGAGGAAGGACAAGAATCACACAATCAAAGAAATTAATTGTAATGTGTTTTTGTAAAAAGAACAAGTAGATTGAAAATGCTACTGAGCTGCACAAAACCAGCAATACACGATTTATAATAACTTAATTTCTCTTTTGGTAGCAGGTTAGGGACTTCTTCCTGCTTGCTTTTCCAGTACTGAATATCAGCAAGGGAAATAGCAGTCTGCCTCCCCGCAGCTTCCTGAGCTGATGAGCTGATGAGCTGTTGCTTTCGAGATTCAGCTCTCTTTCCAGTCTGAGGTTTTGAGTCTGTGAGTGACCTATGCTACAAGCAAAGCAGGAAAGTTAATACTGTTCTTAATTAATCTCTGCAGGATTCATTTATGCTTATGCAAATCAGGAAGAGGACAAGTAGGTAAACGTCTGCAACTGTCAAAAAGCTGCCGGTGATTGCACGGCTGTGACAAAGCGCTGAAATGATTGCTGCAGCAGTGAAGCAAGGAAATCTCAAAGAAGAGGCAATCACATGTGAGGCAGGAGCTCTCCCCATTCTCCTCCTTAGAGAAACAGAGCTATTCCAGATGTTCTGCTTCTGAACTGCTTGTGAACCTTGTACTATTGTAGGCTCAGGCATTTGCAGATTATTTATTGTACTTTTTATTGTGCTTTTGCTGCTCACCGAAGGTGATGGAATTGAATAAATTCTATTTAATTTTACCTTTTCTGTATTGTATAATCTATCTTCTTTATATGGATGCAGCTGCTTGGTCTCAGGCTCCAAAGGCACTGCAATGCAATTCTCCCTGTCTCTGCTCGTGTGTGTGAATATTCCCCTACTAGAAAGAAAATTATTAGTCAGTTGTTATATTCCCTTCTGCAGCTAATGAAAAATATAAAGTATTTTTATGATGTGATGTGAATAATAGACATCACCACCCACAACCTTCCTCCGCCATGCAGGTGGGGTGTCTCACATCACATGCAAGGCAAAGAAGAGAGAACTGGTGGGGAGAGCAGCTCTGTCTGTGCCTCCATGCTCCTCCCCTCTTGTTTCATCAGATGCAGAGTTCTTGGCTGGGTACTGTATGTGAGTTTTGTGCTGATATTCCCCATAGCTACGTTGCCTTTCCAAAGATATTCTAACATGTTCATAGATCCACTAACATGTATGAATAGACACACTACGCTCATGATTTGTGACTGATGACTTCTCATCTTGTAACCCCTTGTGTTGTGAGGCCATGAGTACCTGTAACAATGGTGCCAAAGTGGGACAGTGGTGCATGGAGGCTGAGGAATAACATGAAGGCTGTTCTGCTGTGCTCTACCCTTCTTTTTTCTGTCATAGTCTACCTCCCATGTTGGAAATTTGTTACTTTCTCATGTGTGTTGGGAGGTGGTTGGAGTAGTTGGACTCTCCTAATAAACTCTGCCCAAGGAGAGGCTGGGAAGGATTTTCAGCGAAGGACTTTTGTTAACACCAACACTTTGCCTCCATGGCTGTAGCTTGTCCCCCAAAAGCACCACAAAAAAGGCTGTCAGCATTTTCAATGCAGTTCTGACTTTAGAAATACCTGGGTTTCTTTCAAATAAGCTAGACAGAAGCACTACAGCTTCAGGATAGTGCTCAACCCAAACTCACCAGAAATATGACTAAATACTCTCTGGAGCACCATGCAGGAATAAGTGGGATGAGCTAATGCTGATCCATCTGGTGTTGCAGCAGAGTGTGTTAATGAAAGATCTCATTCCCTCCAGCTGCAACTATTTCATTCCAGGGATGAAGAAGAAAAAAGTAATATTTGATTTCTTAGTCATAATCAAGCAATGTTTTAATAAAATAAAAATGTTTAAGATAAAATGTTATATCAAATATTAAAATTTACGTATCAACATAGAATTTATATATTCTATACAAATCAAAAAGGAAATATATAACAGTCATTCAGAGGGATGAAATAGCCATCATGATTCTTCCTCTTGGCATCCTTGGTGGTTGATTGAGAAATGACAGTGCATGTCCTGTCTTGGCTAGAGCTGCTTCAGTACCTCCGTTTTCCCATCCTTGAAAAAAATGTGACGGAAGAGTCTACTTTGTCTGGCTGAATCCCCAAAATAAGACAAGCAGCCTTGAGAGCTGCTTGAGAGCTACAGAACCCAGAGCTTTTCCACAGAACTGCAACCATTGAAATTTGGGGTTCTTTTCTTGGAGCTGGGAACCAAAGGGTGCCAACAGAAAAAGCAATTCTAGGAGACTCAGCTGAAAAAGCAAAAATTGAGTTTAAAATCTCTAAAATTTGGCTAAGCAGAGGTGAGAGCCCAAGTCCTTGCATCCAGGGAAACTGTTCAACCTATTTGTAGGTATAGGGGCATGCCTTTATATAAAAATTTCTTCTTTGTTAGTACTGCTGCCCTACTTACAAGTTCTACTGGTACTGTATTGTGCCTCTAGTTACTGGTTAGCCTCTGGTCCTGCCACAATCCTTCCAGCTCTCAAGTGGGATCAGAGCACAGCTGCAAGGTTGGAGCCCCAGGAGAGGACTTCCCCATCTAGTTTAAGGATTGTGCTTCAGGCACAGGGATTTAGGCTTAGGCCAGACTCCTGGGCAGTGTGTTAGGCAGTCACTGAGGTTGCTTTTCTAACAGCTTTGTACATCTTTATTGACAGAAACTCAAAAGTTAAAAGGACTTGATCCCCTGTGAACTCTGGTGGCCATGGAGAGTTTTTCTCTTATTCATGGAGACTGTTGGAGAACAAAAAGGATGAGGAAGTTCAGTGCCTTTGAGACCCTGGGTTTAAGCTCATGTGACAATATTGGAAAACCCGCACTTGAAACCAGATTCAATTGCTGGAAGGTGAACTGCTTCTTCAGGGTAAATGGCAAAAAGGAGTCATCAAACTAACCTCAAGCATGTTCACCTGGGGGGTGAAATGCTTAACAAAAATAAATTTTCACAATTATACAGATTCTATGCCTATATTCTGGGAAAACTACTCCAGTTGGGTGTTACATAAATGAAAATGTCGGAGGTGCCATAGTTGAATGTCATCATAGAAACTAACAGTTACAAGAGCATGCTTAGCACTTAGTTTGAAATCAGGCCAGGAATGCTAGGACTGGGGGATACTGAGCCACAGGAACAGCATCTTGAGCAATTATTAAAATATTAAAAAATGCTGCTCTCAATCAGTGCCTACTGATTGTATGATGCAGTCCACTGCTGATATTACTAAACAGAATGCATCCTGTGCAATTGCTCCTCCCAGTACTTTTGTCTAACAGTGGAAAAAGCCCTGCATGGCTAAGCTGCAATATTAAAAGCATGAAGCCATGGGATGGTGTAATGCTCTGTGTGTGGTATGGTGTGGGGGTGAGACAAAGTGAAAAGTAATTGGAAACAATTTCATTGGACACAGCAAAAGTTTGGCATCGTATTTATGATGGACCTGCATGTGCAAGAAATCCATTTGTCACAATGGCAGCAGGGCTGTCTGCACAGACCTACAGTCTTTCTCTGCATTGTCAAAAAGGGGGCTGCCACATAAGGGGGCTGCTCTGAGGACAGGACCTCCCTACAGCCCCCCCTCCCCCATTTATGGGCACATCCCAAATTGGACTCCAGGTATGCATTCATTTGGTTTAATCAGCGGGAATAAAGTTACACAAACACTGTTGTTCTGGTCTGCTCAGCGGTCGGATTAGTCTGAAATGGCCACTGAGCACCCAGAAGCAAACACATCTCTGACCTCAACCCTTTCCCATCTCACAGTGAGTGCTTCCAGAGTACTCATCCAGCCGCAGTGTGGACAGACAGCCTGTTTAACAGAGGGCATGGAAACTAACAAACAGGTGCGAGAGTGCATAGGACACAGATGAGTGTGCGAGCGGGGAGATGCTGCAGCGGGAGGGAGCCAGGCGGTGCCGGCTCTCGGCCGCCAGCCCCGCAGCTAACCAACCTTGCACCGCCCGGCTGCGGGGCACCGCAGCTCCCCAGCCTCTGTCCCTTCCACTTCCAAGAGCTGCCAGGGAGAATGAACCTCATCTTCTCTCCACTTATGGAAGCATGTGGTTGCCATGGGGGGAATGGGAGAGAGGAGAATCTCTCAGTAGCATAATCCGATTCAACTGAGATTCGGCTCGCGCTGAAAACAGCTGGCTGTTTGCCCAGAACAGAGAATGAACTTTACAGGATTTCGAGCGAGCGAGCCCCATCTTCAAAAGCATTCCTCTGGTAAAGCAACATGCTCCACCGGATCTCATCTGAAGACCTGTTAGACAGAGGCTGTTCAGGTACTCAGAGTAAACCGACACATTAAACATTGATATTGGCAAAAGGAAGAGTTCCTATAAACAGACTTTACCGTCCTGAAACCTAAAAATTAAAAAAAAAAAAAGGCAAATATAATTTTGAATATCACATCTATCTGATTTCGGTGGGAGATGCTGCATGGCTTTACAACCACATTTCCCTGCTTACCATGAATGTTCATCTCATCTTCACAGCTTTGTGTAAGGTTCATACAAACGGAAATATACGGAAAGAATCCTTGACAAAAATAAGTAGAGGGGAACAATAGAATGAAGGTGAAATTTCAAATGTATGTCACTTAAAGGGCTTAGCAAAATTATCATGTAATATGTTTTAGAGAGACATGATCGATTAAAAAGACACCTCCTCTGAGCCTAATTCAATTTTTGAAGTGAAAGATCTTTATGTTTAGAGTAAGAAATATTGAACCCACGTTCATTCCATTTCTCTTTGGGGAGTCTCCCAGTATCTGAACGAGAGAAACACAACACTTTAACAAGCCTCGCCCAGGCATGAACTTCAAGTGCACTGTCTCTATGAAAAATGTATGGAGCTCTGAACTTTACAGCGACTGCCATGCCTCCCTCAGTCCCTTACGTGCCTCTGGCAGTGTGAGAGCCAGGGCGCTGCTCAGAGGCGATTTTTTCTTTACGCTTTTCCCAGGTGGCTGAAGACGACACCGGCCATGCCGCGTTTCAGAAGACAAATGTACGGCAGCTCCCGGGTGTTCACACAGCACCGGCCAGGGAGGAAGTGCCGTGCCGCCCAGCCGTGAGCATCTCCAACCCAAAGAAACAACACCCCAAAAAAACCACCCCACAAAGACAACTAAACACCCCGAAGAAAACCGATGAGGGTTTCATGGGGCAAAGTCGGGGCCCTGCCGACGCGGAGCTCAGCTGGAGGCCGGCAGAGCCCTCG
>NW_005054306.1:7092608-7094548 GCF_000277835.1 Geospiza fortis
CAGAGCGGTCAGTGCAGAGATGGGAAAACTGCAGGGTACTCGGAGTAAATTATTTCACCGAAGGCACAAGAAAACGCTAGAACCATCTTAGTTAATCCTTTGCGCTCCCCTCTCTGCCGGTTGTTTCTTTTGCATTGCAGTTGATGAGGGCAGAGGGTTTTACTACGAAACAGAGTCCATCCAGTGCCTAACTGGTTGCTCTTCTCCAGAAGGGGCTCCTGTCTGAAAAGGCAGCTGGAGCCATCAGTTCTGCCTAATGACTCTTACGTGCTGAGCAGAGCGGTTGCAGCAATGGGATGGTGCCTACCAGCCTTGGCCTCATTGTCCCGGCTTTAGTTTCATATCTGTGTAACATGGACGAGCTACTGAACCCAGCTATTCTAAATGGGTGTATTAGGTTTGAAGATGAAGCTTTTAATTATTAAAAATTACAAGTCCTACAAGTGTTACATTGTTAAAAATACGTGAAGCTATTTGCTCTCAGAACATCCCTATTACATGCAGTTAATTAACTGTTACCATTCCAGGAGAATTCCCCAAAGCTTCAGTGACAGAGGGAATACTTATCTTTGTTATTTGAGCATGACAAGGGTTTAAAAGAAGTTGAAACAAGTAAGAGCTGCTTCAACTCAGTTACACATTTTCTTGTACCACATGCATTTTGCAACTCTCCCTATTGAAAAATTGGCTCAATTCCTCAGCCCGACAGTCCGTGTCATCTTAGGCGTCCTGTGCTTGCAAGATCCCGCCCTCCCTCTGCTTGGTCATCCTGAGGTGTGTGTCAGTCCTGAAACAAGACACTAGAGAAAAGATTTTTTCCCCAGGGGCACCAAGAGAAACAGGAAGATGTGGTGAAGAGGTCAGATACAAAAGCAGCAGGCTCTCCTGTGCAAGGGTGGCAATAATGACCTCAGAGGAGTCATCAGATTGACCACAGTCTTCATGGAGGTGTTGGATGAATTCATACAGTTTAAACAGTTAGCAGGCTTATGCATGCATATGACTGGGCTGTAGATAGAATGTCGAATCAGTATTTGTTGTTCTTTATATATGATTGTATGATTGAAATGAGAATACCTAGGTTGTGGTAGGGTTTTGTTGTGTTTTGTTTTTTCCTATTTTCTTTTTTTTTTTTTAATTTTTTTAAAGAGGGGGAAGGATAGAAATTTGCTCTGGTGACTGAAGTTCAAATCTGTTTGTTCTGATTCATAAACTTGAACCTAAAAATGAGATCTCACATAGCCCAGAAGAGCAGCCTAAGGAACAGGAGTCAGTCACTTTTTCATGATCGTGTTCTCCTCCTCAAACATGAAATAAAATTTTTCCAAATTTATGTGGTTTATGGAGAAGGAGAAGACATGTTACTGAGGTGTTTTAATTCTTAGCCAGTCCCACATTGTGTATCAATGGAAATTTTTCAAAAGTTAGATTTCCTTAAGTTTCTTTCAACTTTATATGGGAACTGATGTCTCCATGTAACATCACAGCTTTCATCAGTATTTGTGTTGATACAGTGAAATGAATTCTGACACAGTGTTTATATTTTCATTCTCTATGGAAACAATAGTCTGAAAGTACTTGTGGGAAAGAAAGAAACATGTATGCCATATCCCTAAAGAAGTAGGAGATCCCAACAAACCAAACACTGCCTTTTCCAATTGTTTTTCCCCTGGAAGAGGGTAACACTTTCTCTGTGCCATCTACGCTTTGTGTGCACCATTTGCTTGACACCCATTAGTGGAAGGCTCCTGACTGATTCATTGTGCTTCTGTTTTCTGCTACACAAAGTAGGGGATCTTCAGGCAGGCATCAATACAAAAATGTTGACAACAACTGGGGCTGCCAGAAACTTGCTTTTGGCTGGTGGAATCACAGAATGGTTTGGGTTGGAAGCGACCTTTAAAGGTCACCTAATCCAACCCCTGCTACCATCAGCAGGA
>NW_005054306.1:7094574-7107652 GCF_000277835.1 Geospiza fortis
CCTGACCCTGATTGCTTCCAGGGATGCGGCATCTACCACATTTCTGGGCAGGCTCTTTCAGAGTTTCACCAACCCCGTAATAGAAAATTTCTTCCTTATATCTAAACTTTTAATTTAAAACCCTTGTCCTGTCACAAGAGGCGTTGATAAAAAGTCTGTGCCCAGGAGGGGACAGACTGGTGTGGTCAAGGAGGAAACAAGACATCAGGAGAAAGGACACAGACACTGGCAGGAACTGATCATTGTTTCTTTCTCTCTTTCTTTGTAGCAGTTCAGTTACCCAGGCACTTGCTGATTCCTGAATTGCCTTCCATGGCAATTCAGGACTTAAAATCAAACAATTAAAATAAATTAAAAATGTTTTACAAGCGATGGAAGTTTATTTTAACTTCGCCTTCCAACCTCTCCTCTCTGTTCACGCAGTAGATCCCAAGGTAATAGAGAAACACTGGAACAACACCTGCAGGGTATTTGGGAGAGAACACACTGAAAGCAGAGCTGCCTGCCTGTAAAAGTCTATTTCAGTGATCACAGCAAACACTGAAAAAAGTCCATAACAAGAAAGCAGAAAGTAATTAAAGCACAAAAGTGAATGGTTAGAATTATGAAAGACTGGAGACGCTCAGCACAATTATGGGATCTACTGGAATAGTTTGTGTATAAATTCTGGGCTGCCAGTGATGGTGAACAGGACTTGCTGCAAGAGGATCAAACTTGCTGTTGTCCTTGAAGCAGTTGTGGTGCTTAGGGATGTGGTTTAATGGTGGACCTGCTAGTGCTGGGTTACTGGTTGGACTCCAGGATCTTGGAGGTCTTTTCCAACCTTAATGATTCTATGGTTCTGAGTTGGGAGAGGGTGGCTTTGAGTTGCTGTAGCAGCTCAAAGGGAAAATGTTGTGCTGCAGATATGTTTCTGCACCTGTGACTCACACGCATGGTCCATAAATCCCATCTGCAGGGCCCTGCCTGGTACCTGCCTTGTGACATTTGCTGAGCAGGTGTCCCTGACTGATGGTGCCCTGCTATGCTGCAGGGAATAGCAAGAATAATGATGGCTGCTTGATTGCTTGATTACTTGCTTCCCCAAATTTCTGTGCAGCAAAAATTGGACTCCACAAACTATGCCTTCTTGTAGAGGGCCACTTAATAAGCAGTGACTTACTTGCTCCTCATTGATTCCCACCTCTAGTGGGGAGATAGAAAATAAATGATGTGGTTTGGAGTTCTGTGGTTCTCTGTGCTTCTGCCCCAGCAAGCACCTACGTATTTCAGATGCCTGTTGGTGGGTCCCAGCTTGCTCCATCTGGCTGTATTCCAGCACAAGAGGCAGCTTGTGTCCCTTTCTTGCACTCCCTGGGTGATCTTTCAGAAGGGCAGAGACTCACCTGGCAGATTCTCCTGTGTCTCCTGAAACCTTTTGAACTAATTTACAGATTGGTCTCACGTTGGGAAGTGTGGTTATCATCTCTTGAGAGGAACTGGACAGACAATAAACATTGCTGAAACACAGGGGGAGCAGGTTGCCAAGGAATCTCTTTGGGGGATTCTTGCAAATTGTCTCTAAATGAAAGCCAACAAGGGAGACACCTGCTAATACATGGACATTGTCTCTATAGTCCTGGGCAGCAGGTCAGGGGGGAAATGAAGTTTCTGCAAGCAAAACAAGTTAATATCTTTAGGTACTATGTCAAAGTTATTTTAGCTAAGTAAATGAGATTATTCCTGGAAACAAAAAATCCCATAGCTGTGTTGATGAACTCAGGTCTCCAGAGAAATGTCTAAGGCACTGCTATTGTATTGCTTTCCTTGACAAGGACTTTTTTAGACAGCTGGATGGCACATGCATTTTTCTGGGTTTACCCACTTCTGTCTGTTAGAGCTTCCTTAAGGAATATGAGTTATAAAGTCTGGCTGTGCCTTATCTTGCTGTTTCAAGGTTGTCTTCATGGGCTTTTTCTTGCTGGCAGCTGCTGAATGGCACTTTGTGTTTCTCAGAAGTTTCCTAAAAATCATATCAGAATATTAGAGACATACTCAACTTGAATCAGAAAATGGAATAAGAGTTATTTCAGCCATTCAGTCCCATCTCATCTTTTAAATAGCTTTGTTCTCTGCACTAGTGAATTGCAAAAGTTATCTATGGAGCAGTGTGACTTTCTCTGCTTCTTTGCTCACTTATTTACTTTGTCAAGTAAATTTCAGCCTTATGTAAAAGCCACTGCATGGTCTAATTCCTGTCTTAGGAAAAGGAAGAGAAAAATGTTTCTAATAAGTATAGTTCATTAAATTAGGTAGTGATGTACTGAACAAAATTATATGAAGAAAAGAAATATAGATTATTTTTGAAAGAAAGCCCATCTGTTTGGGTTCAGTCTGAGTAAAACTTGATTTTTTTAGTGTGTTACAGGCCCAATTCCTCCCTGATACTGGAGCTGAAGAAGTTTGGCCCACTAGCTGACTAACTTTGAACTTGACCTGTGTGTCAAAGCTACTAACTCTTCAGGGATGGGAGCTGTTTAAATGGCACTGCAAGCATTGAAAGCTATAACCCAATGTGGTTTTTTTCCCTAATAACATGCACCTGCATAATAAATCAGACATAGGGATTTTATGTACTAAAAGGAACTTGGAGCTGAATAATAATATAATTGAGATGATATGTTTCATTGCCCCAAAGCAAAAACGTCTTTCAGTTGACTGATCAGAGAGGCAAACAAACCAAATAATTTATGGCATTTTTCCTTAATGAAAAGCAAGTCAAGGATCAAACATATCATTTATGAATCCAAAAAAAGAGTGAGTATTCATGACCTTCAGTTGCTTTGCTTTCTTCTTCAAAACAAAAGAATTTGCTTCCTTTGGGATTTTTATTCTTAAAAAGTACAAATAGCTCCTCAAAGTCCACCCAGAATAACAGTGACTGTAGAAAAATGAGCCCGAGCTGAATTCAGATAGCCACAGTTCTCCTTTCAGGTAAAAATATTTATACCATTCTGAAGTAAGTCAAAGAAAATGAGATCAGAGCATAAATAAAGCAACTAGGTTGGCTTTCTTGTGCCTGTTAGTATTATTCTTTTTGGTTGAGGAAGTGGGAAGGTCATATCTGCCCGTAGGAAAGCATCCTGGCAGAGCATAAAGAAATGAAGTGATGAAAAATTGTCCATTATTTCCTTTTCTCATTAGTTAGCTTGTAATCACCATTTTGTAAGCAAACAACTTCTGCAAACTTGCTGTGTTCCCAGTGATTAGGGTGCATAAGGGAAATAATGGGAGCAAAAGATGCTCTTCCTCCAAACAACTTATTTCAGTGAAGGCACACTTACTTATTGGCATGCCATAGCACACCCAAAATGCTTTGATTTAGGTGTGAAGTTCAGCTAAAGTACAAAAAGCTTCCATGTTTTTGTTGTAGCATGCACTGGAAATCTGTCCAAGTTTGGTTTCAAAGTGTCTGAGTGTCATTTCCTAACATGTTTAGAAGCCAGGATTGGGAAGCTTTGTCCCTCTTGCCTTTTTTTTGCTCCTGAGGATTTCACTTTTGGAGATTCAAGCCTTGCTGGTCCTGTTCTGAAGTAGGAGTTGTTTGAAGTGATGTGATATTGTAAGTGCGCTGTAATCCAAACCTGACAGTCCCCATACTGAGTGGGAAAAGATTTCCCTAGGAGGGGCAATTCGGCAAGGCAGATTATGTGGGTGTCTTCTGTCTACCTATGACATTCAAAATGCCACTCCTTACTGGGTGCCTGTCTGTAAGTGGGAATTTCTGACACTGGCTGTGCTGTGGGCTTTGGGAAGGGGTTACTGCCTCTTGAACTAGGGGGGTTTCAAAGGAGCAGCACCATAAATGGCTCCATAGAGAAAGCGGGAGGAATGGACAGAGTGGCTCTTATGGGATGGACAGAGCAGCTTTAATGTGCTAATGAGGGGAAGGCCAGATGCCAGCAGCGATCAGAAGGGCTCTTTGTGGCTCTGTCTCTTTGGAGATGGCTGGAGTCTCTGTCCTTATCGGGGTTGTTTCTGCAGGCAGAGGGAAACACTGGGGCCATTAGTGAGGTGTTCCCTTCCTTTAAGTCAGCAGATAGCCTGACAGATTAGCACTTGAATACTGATTAGGGCTAATTACCAGGAAAGCTGAGGAAAAAGAGGTTGCTGAAGAAGTTTGACATTAAAAACTGCAAAAATTAGTCCCCAAGCCCAACAACAACAGAAGCCTCATGCTCAAAGGCTTGTGAGCAGAGCTCAAACTCAGCTGAAATCACCTGTTGCAAGAACAGCTGTATGGGGACTCATAAATTGCTATGACTGTAAAGTGTGTAAGTATTGGTAGTTCTGAGATTCACGTTGTGAACTGCCTACTTTACCTGTCTGTACGTATTTATGTCTGTCATCCATCTAGCTGAGAATTTTACTGAAAACACTTCAAGCTTTGAAGTTTGTCCTTCAGCTTTCTCCGACTTGGTTTCTCTCATGATTTAAGAAAAAATTTCTTCAGTGCATATTCACTCTTGGTCATTTTTCTTGGACACACCAAACGAGCACACCCATACAGCAGCACAGTGCCCATCTGCAGGGAGTGTGCCGGCTTTTTGGGAAGTGCCATGGCACATGGGAATGATCAAATAATTTCCTAGAGGAGGTGGATGACCCTTGTTCTCACCAGAAAGGTCTGTCCACAAATGATGCCATGCAGGCTCCACAGTAAAAAATAGGGATGCTTATTAAGCCAGTTTTCTGTTTATAGCTGATACAGTAACTTCAGTCCATAATTTCAGATTCCCTTTGGTGTGGTGGTCACCTTTGCTTCCTTACACTGCGTGTTGCCCATGTAATATGAGAGGTCTCACTCCACCTTCAGATGAATCTGACCTGTGGCAACCTGTAGGAACTTTGGAGCTGGATGGTGAATCTTCTCTTTTGCTATAACTTTTTTTTCCTAACAGAAAACGTAGACAAGTCAAATCCTTCTCAAGAAGGATTGGTCTTTCTTGAGACTGTGTTTAGTAAGGTTTCTTATGTCCACACTAGATTTTTTTGGTTGGAGAGCAAGTAAGACTTCATGGTAATCTGGTGGTGGGAGTGCTTATGTAGGAGACTGTGATTAACTCTGCTTTGCTGCATCCCTGAAGTTTGCTATGAGCACATGTGCTGTGAGGTTCCCTTGGGATGAAGAACCTCAAAAAGTCATGGATTTGTCTTAATGCAAAACATGAGAAATTTTGAAAATTGAAAGTTTACAACTAGAAGATGCTTTCCCCCCCACACCCCCCCAGCTCATCTTCCAAGGCATTTCAGGCTTCAAGGTGCTCATTTACAAAAGCACACTATGCTTGAAACAGATTGCTGCGCCTCTAATACAGATAAATGAAGTAATTTATGTCCAATAACAAGACCATAACCCTAGTGTTAATTTCAACCTGTAAGCCAGTATTAGCTGATAATGGAATGAAAACAAAATTTGAAACATTTTTAGTGATGTCCATTAGTTTACTTAGTCCTCTTTGGTGTTCATTTGTCAAAGGAGCTGTTGTGTGTGTGTGTCCAGAAGTATGTAATTCAGCTGCACTGATTTTAAAAGGGTGCTGTCTTCTGGGCCACATTTATTCTCGTTAGTTTTCTCATCTGGCAAGTGTTTTTGATGGGAGTTGGCTTTTCCTGTTTTCCATTTGGTAGAAATGGAATATGAGTTAAGAAGAGTGTAAGTCTTTCCCTCTCTTTAGTGAAATAGAGAAGAAGCTGTTGGCATTGTGGGAGGGAGATGCCAGAATCTGTTCCTGCTCTGATACCTCTTCATCAACTCTTCAAAGCAGAAGAGAGCTCCACAGCTCCACTCCTGGATCTCTCCAGCCAATAACTAAAATTCTGGTCCTTAATGTAGCCTTGAGGTGGCTATCTCAGAGCTTTTCAGGAGAAAGGGAAGTTTGAGGGAGCTGGGCTGGGCTGAATAAGAGTTGTGGCTGCAAGGTAGAAGCGGGGAGAATTCTCTCTCCTTTTTAAGGAAGAGAGGAGGTCGATGTCTAACTCTTCAAGAGGAGGCCTGAAGCGAGTCACTGAAAGGTAGGGGCCAAATGCTCCAAGGAGGGATAAGGCATAAGCTGTACCCTGTACAACACTTTCTGGTTTTTACCAAGATTTCAGTCTTTGTCTACCCAGGTGCCTCTGTGGCTTTCCCAGGGTAAAATATTATTCTGCACGGATCTTTTGGGTGTTTTTTTGCCCTATGATGGTGAGACAAATGCTAGAAAATACTTACTAAAATTAAATAAATTACCCTGGGATTATTTTAAGTTCTGGTATTTTTTTGAGTTTAAACAGCTCGGTATTTCTGGTGGCTTCTGCCATCTGATCTGGGCCATTTGCCTTCTGAAACCTCTTCTTACTTGAAGCTGAGTGCTGTAATGAAACTAAGGGTTTCTTTCCTGTTGCTGCTTTCCTTTTCTCTGCTGCTGCTGCTACAGACATGAAATGCTTTTGAATATGTTTTAACTCCCTCCTGCCAGTATATTGAGGTCTGTAGGGATTGTCCTGGGTAGATTGAAAGTGAGAAAGGACAGAAAATAGCAAGTAGGATGGGTAGAGTTGAGCAGTGAGCTGGAAAATATTTTAATGGGTATGGGATTTGATACTTGAAGGAAGTAAAACTTTAATGTTGTAGATATAATTTTCATCAGGCTGGGTATGAGGATTAAGTACCCTTAGGCAGAAAAAGTTTCCAAACTTCATCCCATATAGTGGGGGAAAAGCCACCACCTACATATAAGTAATGATCAACTGAAGTGCCTCCTTGTCCTGGTTTGGGACAAATTTGGAGGGGAACTTCCAAAGGGATGATTCCATAAAGGGCAAAATTCAGTGGCCCTTCCCCACACTTGTTTGGGAGAAAAGTTGAAAAAACTGTTTATTTAACAAGCAAAGTATTAACAAGCATAAAAAATGAATCATATTAAACAATAAAACCTCTTGCTGTTATGAAGAGATGGCAAATTCAGAAAGTCCTTCTGTAGTTCAGAGAGAGTTTTCTGTGGGTGCTTCTTGGCTCACTGAGGGTCTCTCAGTCCCTCTGGTGCTGGAATGCAGTGTCCTGGGCCCCGGACACTGGTGTGAGCTCCCAATGTGTTTTCTGGGTTTTTGGTCCAGAGCAGGTTTGAACAGTACCAGGAAAAGAAAAAGCCACAACCCAGGGAACTTTTCTGCCTCAGCTAGCTAAAAAAAAACTAACTAAAATCAAAGGAGAGCTCTCTCCTGCTGTCTGTCCCCGCTACAGACAACACAGTCCGTGAGAAGGAAAGCTGAAGCTCTTATCTTTGTGTTTTTGAAAACACCATGAAAAAATTCCACCTCTTCTCCCCTCTTCACTCTCGGATCTAGTTTTAAAGGCACAAAACTTATTCTGGGCTAAACAGATGAATGGGGGTACAACCTTATCTCTGTGTTTTTGAAAACACCATGAAAAAATTCCACCTCTTCTCCCCTCTTCACTCTCGGATCTAGTTTTAAAAGCACAAAACTTATTCCGGGCTAAACAGATGAATGGGGGTACAATTCAGCATCAAAAAGTCACCTCAGGACTCTCCTTTTCCTGCACAACCTACCAGACATGCACAGGTAACTTCCAGTCAGATTTTGATACCTGACCTCTGCTGTCAGGTGCCTGATGTGCTGGGTGAGACACTGTAGGAAAAGGACTTTCAGCATTTGCAGAGGTGCTGTCCAGCTTGTGCCAGAGCAGACAGCACCTGTGGGTAGCCCTAGAGACCTTGTTCCCTTGCTGCCTCCTCACATTCTTCTGTCAAAGCTGCTTTTTGCTTGTGCTCACCAGCAATTTTTGACAGTATACTTAAGGGGTTTATTTTTGGGTCCATTCTGTGGTGGGTGAATCATGTCTTCAATAACATTCAGTAGATTCCAGAACATTTGGAGGTTTTAATCTAGAAGCACAGGGGCAAGGTGGTGTCATGGTTATCATACATGTATGAAGGCACCTCTTACTGGCACAGGAAAAGGAAAATTCCAAGTTTTCTGTCATTTAAACATAATGGTGACAGCAAAACAACTGTGCAGTGGCAGAAATGTACTCAGGGACTGAGGCAGAGTGGTCAAGGTAAGATGCAGTGCCATGATGGTGATTGAAGGGTTGCCAGAAATGAAATAGTTACATTGGATTTGTGTTAACCAAGCAAAATCTCTGGGGTTCAGAGTTGGTCCTGCTCTAGAGAGGTTACTTGAGTTTAAGACACCAGGTAATTCCCTAGTTATTCACTTGAAAAATTCTGTCTGTGACTGTGTGTAAGCATGTGATATCTTTTAGTTACCTAAAATCAACTTCCCATTATAAATAAATAAATTCTAGGTAATTCTAACTTGTAGAAGAATTTCTGTTAAATTTGATGTCTGAAATTGTCCATAAGTATTGATTTGGTATGTATTACTGTGTTAATGGAACTTATTATTACTCAGCCAGATTAATTTATTAGATTTATCCCTACATTACAACCTATAGATGTATTGAGACATGAGCCCACAGAATCAATACCAATTTCTTTCCTCATTTATGAATGTTCTTACTAACATCCAAATCACTGTTACACTCAAGAGTATTTAGCTGCCATTTATTGTGAAGCATTACACTCCAACAATTTTAAATTTGTCTTTTTTCTTTGTCCTTTAATGATTATTTTTTCCATTTATCTGGGCATTTGTTTGAACAAAATGCCAAGCATCAAGCTTTAAATGAGTCGTAATCATACTCCAATCATTGGGTCTAGCACTAACTTAGGTGTGCAAAATCAGGGCTCTGAGACCAGACCCAATCTTTGAGATGCATTTTGGCTGCTGTTCCGTGTGGCAGGCCCAAAGAGGGAGAGGGAACAAAGGCACAAATGTAACTTCTCCTAAGCTGCCTGCCAAATGTGCTGTATTTGCATGTTTCCCTTTGAGCAGCGGCCATGCGTGCATTTATCTCTCAGAAGCAGCAGTGTTTGGCTGAGGAGCAGTTGCAGAGACCAGCTGAAATGGGCAACTGATGTGGAGCTCATTCACTTGCTCCCAGAGCTTGAGCTGTGGAAAGCTCATGGTGGGAAGTAAAAGTGGGGTCCAGAAGAAATATGGGATAATAAAGCTATTTGATCGCTTCTGCCCCTGCTGCCATTCAAGACTGGCAGACAGCACTGATGGCGGGCAGAGACAAGTCTTCAGACAGTCCTAACACTGGCATTTCTATTCCCATCACACCTCCAGAGGTGCTTGGGTATAATGTCCCTCCTTCCTCTGGACAGACCAGAAATGTTCTGTAACCCTCAGGAACAGAACTGGAGAGACTGTTTGGTCTCAGCTCAGCCTTTAAATGCAATTCTAAGCAGCTCACCAGACATTTATGCAGAGAAATCTCCAGCAGCTGCATACACACAGAGATAATGTTTCATCCAGTGGTCTGTGAGGTGAAACTGTAAAACTCACTCTTCTCCAGACAGTCTTTCTTTCTTATTTTCGAGTTAAAGCTGCTGGATTCACTGAGTATGCTTCTTATCTGACCAATTTTTGGCTTGTATTTAACTGTTGCTGCTGTAGCTGCTGCTTGTGCCCCACTGCAGTTACTGGGCAGTAAAACCTCAAGCCTGATAAACTAAATACAACGTGCACAAAAGGATCAGCCAGGTGATAAAGGGGGAAAAAAATCACCCCCAAAAATATCATATAAGTAGGTATTGGAGTCAAAAAAGTGGTGAGTTGCCCCATGAATACTGTCTGCCTGACCTAGCTGTGGGATTTGGGACCAAAGCCAGAGCAGGATGATTTGGATCATCCTGACTGTGCAAGACTAAATGTTACAGGACAGCTGGTGGACAAAATCCAGCTTTACCAACGTGTGCAGTGCAGGGACAGGGAGGGGTAGGCTTTGTTTTCAGGAGAAGATGTATTTCAGCAGCAGATGAGGGGAAATACTGTGTTTTAAAGGTCTTGGAGAGAAGTTACATACAGTAGCTTCTGATTTACAGTCCAGAATTGGACACCAATTGGTTTTTTTGGCCTTGGGTGAATCTCTCAACCTCGCTGGGTCTGGTTCAGCACCTGTAAAATGAGGACAATTAAACTTAACTACCCGGAAGAGTTGTTGATTAGTTAATGCTTGTGAAATGCTACACAGTGCTATAAAACAGAGCATAGTACTCAGAAACATCTGGTTTGCAGTTACTATAGTGCTTCTCTGAAACTTTATGGGCAAACTTTGCCAAGAAACAAAATGATTAATGTGTGCAATACACGTAGGCATTGGGACATGAGGAACAGACGGCTTTTCCAAAGCATCTAACTTTCCTCAGGTACATTTTCTCAAAATACAAGAGGTTTCCCAGGAGCACTGCAAGTGGCCTGGGACTGAAAGCAGTGTCAGGTGAATTTGGGGCTGCAGAATGAGGATCTGGCAGGTGGCAGAAGAGCTCCTTGCTCCACTCCTATCTTCTTGTTCTTTTTCTTGACCCTGCCCAGCTTCTTCCTCCTTTGTTTTTCTGATGAAACTGTTTGCACGGTACCATTGAAAGACAGGTTGGTGGTTTGATTCAGACAGGAAAAAATGGGATAAAATTGGGGAAAAGTTTCTGCCATTGTTGGTTTGTGTTTCCAGGTGGATCTTATCTCCAGTGTAGTTTATCATGTGGCTACACACACATGGACTCTGAGGTTGGTATATAGTGGAGTCTGGGGCAGTTGGAATTCTCCTGACACTGGAGATGCCATGTTACCCAGACACAAAAGGTGTTGCCACCACAGAGCTTAGAAAGCGTGCTAGTGAGCTAACCCTTTTTCCTGCCTCCAGAGACAAGTTACACTGATTTCATTGGAGATGTGTATGGCAGCAGAGAGCAACCATTTGGTGAAGAGCTGATCCTGGCTGAAGCTCATCACGTTGTGTGTGAAATTCTGCTAACAAAAGGGACACAGCTAAGAATGTGCTAGAAACTAGCTTGTAATTCTTTCTGAGATTTGCATCTTGACTATTATTTGAGATACTTACAATGTGAATATGTGCACTATATGAATAATGCACATACATACATATTGATTTGGTTTAATAGGAGACTGTTAAAAAAAATAGAAGCAGTGGTGGAGGGAAGAAACCATTTCCAAATCCATCACTCCTTCACTGATACCTAGAAATTATTAAGAGAAGGTCACAAGTTACCTCATGTGAAGATTCAATTTCTCAGTCATTTTACAGAGGTAGGTAAGAAGAACATGAGCTAAGGCTGAGGAATGAGTTTCTGAACTGCCAAAAGGAGGTTGCACTTCTGTCTCTTCCCTGCTCCTGGCCAAATTACTCCTTCTGCTTTTGCTAAGCCAGGTCTGGTTTCTGTCACAGGCAGATCACTAAAATCACAGATCATTAACCCAGCTGAAAGAAGTTGCTGTTGTAGATGGGTTTTTTGGCTAACTTTTGATTAAACTAGTGCCTGGACTGATGATAAAAGGAAGGAGGCTGTGAGCAGAGAGCAGCAAGGGCAGAGGAAGTGAGGAAAACAGGGATGGGAAATAAAAGAAGCTAGAAAGAAGGAAGGGAAAGTATATCTTTCTATGATCTCAAGCTTTTTATTTGGTTTACCTGTATTGTAATACCATGCCTGAGCTAACTACTTACTGCCAATGTCCTCAGCTTCCTCCTGCCTTCTTGCTACAAACCTTAGTGTGATGTTCCTGATGAAATGAACACATGTGAAACCTGTTGGCTATTGACAGCTGGTAAACAATCAGCTGTAGCCAATTCCTTCCTCAGGTAGGGGGGAAGAGGTGTGAGTATACGCAGAGAGGAAAAAGAAGGTTGCCAGAGACCAGGTAGTGTGATTCTGAATGGGGGTGGTGGAAAAATGTGTGCTGTTAGACCTGTAAGTACTTGCTGTTGGAGGTGATGGTGGAGGTGTGATGCAGCCCTAGTCTTTTTTGTTACAGGTTAAATTTATTTGTTTTTAGGCAACCCTGAGTTCAGTGAGGATAGGCATTTGTGAAAAACCTTGGTGTAAGCATGCTCTGTGTTTCCCTGTTGATAGAAAATGGAAGGGGAGCGTTATCCATGAAACAGGTTCTTTTTCACAGTAAATAAAAGAGCAGGCAGATGTTCAGCAAAATCATTATATCTGGTGTGCAGCAGTGCTCCTGTGTGCTTTGTGACTCACTTCTGCCTCCCTGCCAAGGTGTGCAGTGATTTCTTTGCTGTGGCTGACTAGAAAAATAGCCCAATCAGCAGTGGCCAAAATTGGTGGCCACTGAACTGGACTGTCTTCCTTTCCATGATGGCATGTGATGTATTATAGCATTCTCCTATAGTCCAGTATGAATTGCTGTTTTTATTTGGCTGATGTGATCTTGGAGGCTTACTGCCATTTTCTGACCTCTTTCTTCCTGGAGCCAGCAGCCATGCACAAGCTTTCTCAAAACTGTGCCTCTGATCTGCAATCCCATAACTTCAGTTACCAAAATAATTCTTTAAGAGCAAAACATCCACCAATTTGGCCACCTTGGGAATGGTCACGAGATTGTACTGACATAGATAATTTTCTGGAAGCGTTTCTCTGTTGGCCCTGCTTCCCAAATCAACCCTGTATCCTCCTAGCTGTTGTATTTCCACTTGCAGTAGTGTTGTATAGAGAGATGCTGCACAGTTCCAAAGTATCAGTTCACAACAACTTCTTCTCTCCTGCAGCAAGCAAAGCTTTTGTATTTAGAGCACCAAAAGCATAGGTAAGGAGGAAAAGGCTCTGATCATCTTCAGATTGGGAAAGGTATCTGTTAGTAGGAGTAGAGGCTCTGTTGATATTTAAATGAAACAAAACAACAACACATCACCCTTCTCAGCCCCAGGAAAAAAAAATCCAAACCCCAGAAAAACGAAACCACACAAAGAAACCCACCAACCTTGCTACAGGGCATTGTACAGCTATTTGTGTTTTGATACCAAAATGAGTGTGCAGAAAGCTAGGGAAGAAGCTTTCAGGTAAATTCTGCCAGTGTTTGAATCCCATTTGTTGGGAGTAGAGAAATGCAACACAACAAAAACTTACTTTGTCTGTGTTCAAGTATGCTTCTGTGGCAT
>NW_005054306.1:7107680-7116136 GCF_000277835.1 Geospiza fortis
TTGGTGTCTCCTGATGACCATGGCCCTGATCTTAGGTAGGCAGAGATAGACAATGAACTAGCTTGCAGGTGTGCTGTGGTATTACCACATTGTCTGTTTTTATAAACTCAGTGATGGTGTTGTCCTGAAAGAGGGAAAGAAGATGAAGGACTTATGGTGTGAGTAAAGAAAATATATCATCAATGCAGGAAAAAGTGGTGTGTCAATTCTTGAGATGAATTCCTAGCTGGACCCCAAAGTAGATGATAATCCCCAGTTTTGTTTCCTTTGCCAGTCCAACTCTCTCCTTTCCTCCTCCTCCCCCAACATGCAGCCTCCCTCCACAGCAGCACCATGGTTTCAATATTTCCTGTAAAGGAAGGGGGAGTCAGGGGAGAGTCCCCCATGCCTGGTTAAGAGGGTCTATTATAGAGGATTAACTGTGCCCAAACAATGAAGCCCCTCGAGGAGGCCGGTACCCTTTTGAGATGCGTGTGTGGGTAAGAGGGCACACTGCTGTCCCTATATCCCAGCCCAAGTGCGTGTGGTTCCATGCCCTGGTTGCTATGACAATTAATCGCGTCTTTTAAGGGCTGGTGCCGACTACAGATCCCTGTAAATTGCCTGAAAGACTAGTTAAAGCTGCTCCTCAGGCACCTTTATTTGCTTTTACCCTCAAAAATGGGATGGAGGTGTTTTCTGCTTCCTACTTGTAAAAAAAGCAAGAATAACTTGGTATATGCTTTTAGACTGGCTTTCACTTTCCTGAGCATGATGAAACATGAATTTTTTCTGAAGAACAACTGTAAAATAGACAGGGATGTGGTGCCTTCCAGCTCTGTGCATGTAATCTTCATGTGACCAGCAGACTGTGCGTGCCTGGGAAATGTAAGTAGTATAGCCCTCAAGAAGTGTGCATGGACTCTTTTGTGTTTGTTTGTTTTTACTGGAAGGTTTGCACTAGGCAATTAATGTATATGTCTTTGGCTATTCTTTGTACATTGAAAAAGAGCAACAGGGAATTACTGTGGTGTCTCAACCTACAGCAAGACCGTACTCTGTATTTGCCTGTTTGCCAGGGTAAGGGGAGAGAAATAGATGTTTCCCCTGTCATTAGTCCAGAAACCTGAACAGCAGTGATTGCAAATATTCTTAAAAGTCTTCCTGTAGGTTAAAGCCCTGTTCATTGGAAAGGCAGTCCTAACTCCCTCAGTACATTATTAGAATGGTTGGAAAAATATGTCCAGAAGTTTGAGAAGTTTTTTGTCTTCCTTGAAGGCACCAAAGTCTCTGTTACCTTTAATAGTTCTTCTCAGGGAAGAAAAAAAAGCCACCAAAAACCAAGCCCCATGAAAGGAAACAGTTTTAAAGGGATAAGTTATCAAATGCACAATATTCTCTCTCAACCTTAAACAAAAGGAGAGGTGCAATTCAGCGCAGTCTCACTTTTTTAAATGAATGTCACCTTGATACAAACACATTCATATACACAATATATATGTCTGAGGAAACTTACAACTGCTTTTACTGGAGACAGTGGGCAAGATGTTGGCGTTGTTTGGTATGTCACATCAGAGTCAAATGTGCTAAAATTAATTAGGTAACTTTGATTATCAGAAATATTAATAGCTGTGTGCACTTAGTGCATGCTATGTATCCTAGTTTTGGGTGACTAATTTTGTCCCACTGGTCACAGAACATGCATGTGCCATCTGCCATCACAGGTGTGTAATATTGGCTTGCTTTTCATTTGTAATTTCAGTACTTGAGGAGTATCAAGTACTACTGTTGATAATCAAGCCATGGCTAAAGAAATAGTTGTGTTCCATCTTGTGTATGTAAAATATGTATGATCTTTTAGAACTGGTCAAGCCAGAGCAGCTACAGGAGAAGCAATCAAAATGGACTCAACCCCGAGTCTATGACTCTGCAGCCATTACTTCTTTCTCTTATCAAAGAGTTTTAAACTGGAAGTGTGCAGGATTGCTGCTCAAGGTCTGCAGGCTGAAGTCTTGTTTATTCAGTTTGTATCCTCCAGGATCAGCTTTCCTGTGTGGAAGAACAAGAACCAGTTAACTAGCAGTACACCCCCTTCCTTCCTTTTCATGGTGGAAAACCTTTTCTCAAGACTCCATTCTTCCTGGTCAGCAGAGGACTGTGAAAGGCCCCAAGACAGGTGGTGCTTTTGAGGTAGTACCTGTTCAACTTACTAATAGCCCTGGAGGTACTATTCAGAGAAAAAAATAACATCCTCTGGCCTTGCCATTGACAGTCAGAGCCCCATTTTAGCATCCAGAATTGGCTTGCAGGGGATGTGAGACAGAAAAGGTTTCAGTTCCTGTCATATGTGTAGTGGCTCTGCATTGTGATGATTTGATCCAGACAAAGACCTGAACTTGGGTATGCCCGCACCCATACTGCTGCCAGGACCATTAAACTATTAGCCTCTAGCTCCATTTTCCCCATGAAACTCTCTTCAAGCCAGTATCTTTTAATTTTATTCCAGTACAATGTGTTTGTTTGGGTTTTTCCCTCTTTAATGCAATGTAATAGTACAAAGGGGTTCTTGCTTCAGGCAGCCCTGTCTGTGTGGGCAGTGCTTGCCTTGAATACATCACTGTGATTTCACAGGCCCTGCTGTAGTGCAGTGCATCCTGTTCAGCCATCACTGTGTATCCTTACAGAACTCCTGAAAATTCTTTTCCTCCTCCTGCATCCACTGCAGTGCCAGGACTCCCCTTTGTGGAAATGGTGGGCCAGGTCTCGGGGCTCTTCTTGGGTGACATTCCTCCAGATCCCAGTGGGACTGTACCTGGAGGCTGGGAGGAGATGCTGCCATGGCAGAAAGCTGAGGGTGCTCTCCAGCTGCAGACCTTGAAATGCAGCAGAATGACAGATAGCAGCTTCTTTACCTCTGCTGGCAGTGCAAGAAGAAACTTAGACTTGTTTGATACCCCCTGAGTTCTCACTGCTAAAACCCCTGGGTCCTTGGCATTTTAGGGCCACCAGACATCTGACAGGAGCCACCGTGGTGCCTGGCAGGAGCTGCTGCTGCCATTTGTGTCACTGCTGCCAGCCGTGGCCCTGCTCTGCTCCTGCAGGGTGGCTTTAGCACAGAGCCCTGCAGCATTGTGCCAGCTCCATCTGCCCTAGGAAACAATTTTATTTTGTCTTTGTCCTTTTAAATCTTTGTCTTTTGTGAAGCACTAGTTAGTTGTCCCTTTTCCTCTGCTCCCTGTGTGGCTGCTGTTCCCTTCACCTACAGCTTCCCCTTCTTTCTTCTCCCCAGCCTGGCTGCCTCTTTTTCTTGCCCTTCTCTCGGAGGAAGATATTCTTAGGCAAGGGTCAGATGCTCAGGTCTCTTGGGGAAAGTACTTCAGGGTTCTGAGACAGAAATAGCACAGTGGCTTTTGGTGCCTGCTGGGAGGAGTCACTAGCCTGTGATCTCCCCCGAACTTCTTTGGGCTCTCATGGAGTTGTTTGGCCCTACTTAAATGTGTAGGCTTGAAGGGGCTCTGAAAAGCAGAAGTGAGCTGGGTCTGTTTTCACGTGGCTTTAGAATGTCCTATAAAAGCAACGTGTCTAATTGAAATAAAAGCAAACTTACATTAAGATTTGATTTTTTGCAATGGAAATTGTCTGATGTGGCAACCATTGGATTGCAAATGATGTCTGTGTGGTAGCAGCCTCACTTGTCATCACCTGCAGGGCTATGCACTCCTGTTCTGGCTTCGTCTGCTCCGGGCTATGGATCTTCCAGCTGCAGAGAAAATCCAGTGAGGCACAGCATCTCCTGTTGTGGAAGAGCAGTTTCAACATAGCAAGGGCATACATAAAATCAGCTATTTGTAGCTGGAAAGATTAATGCTGTAATGGGATAATTACAATGCAGTAGTATAAACAAAGAAAAAAAAGCTTTAGTTTTAACCCATGTTCTGACATGCAGTCCCTGCCTTTTGAGCAAGTCATTTTCCAGGTTTGCTGCTGGTTTTCCCCCTGGGATGCAAACACTAGCCCTTCATCAGGAAACTTGGACTATTTAATTAAAAAAAAAACAAAAACAAAAACAAAACAAAAACCAGGAAAGATCTTTCTAGATGTTTCTAATTTGTATTGTAAATACTGGCTGGCAAGGAGAGCAAGAGGCTAGAAAGGCCGTGGCACAGATATGGAAGAGTCTCTTCTATCTCTCACTACAAGCTCAGAAAAACATGAAAGGGCAATGTAATTGGGATGCTGTTGAATTATGTATAATACTGGCATCAAGTTCTCTATCAGTTTAATTTTGGTAATGCTTTCTTTCTTGCCAACAGAATAGTCGCTGTAAATAAGCTGCCTCCTTGTTTGCTTGCATGGCCTGATTATATACAATTATCCCTTGACTGCTATGACTTTTTAAATTAGTAGCGAGCTCAGCTGGGTAGGTATTCTAGGATTTCATCTGAAATATTCATTGCTTTAACTGACCACATAAATGCACATGGTTCCACCCCAAAACTGGGAAAAGCCATTCTGCTGACAGCTTCACTGCCTTCCTGCACTTTTTTTACCACTGGAATTGCTTGCCACAATGACCTCCATGGTTTTAAGTAGAAGGTATCCTCTCAACAGAAGTCAAATTGAGAGTATTCTATAAACATTGTACTTCTAGAGCTTTTACATTTTAAAGTTGACCCAGTAACAGTGAAACAAACCTGGACAGAAGGTTTTTGTCCAGCCTCGGATCCAGATGTGTCTGCAACAGCATCTTTTTTGCCTACTTTGCAAAGCATCCACATCCTCCTTAACTTATGGAAACCTCTGTTCCATGCCTCAGCTCCACATCTCTGAGGCATTGTTATCTTTACTGCTTCAGAGATGGAACACAATTTTCTCCCTTGTTAGAGGGAAATAACCATCTACAAATGTGCAGTGGTCTGGCTGTGATATGATAGACTAATATGTTTATTCGTAAGCCCAGATAAACTAGATTGGGATTCAGATTTCAGGTTACAGAAATTTTCTGCAGACTGTTGTTTGAACAAAAAGACAAGAGTTGGCAAATTCATGTTAACTGCAGTTAATGAACCTGAAATTTTAGTTTTAAGTATTTGAAAAAGGCTGTCTTCAGCATATAGAAAATAAAGATCAGTGTGGAGCACGTTAGAAAAAACCCACGTGTTTTGTAGTGAAACTTCCAGTATTTGGCCCTAGAGAGCTTGGAAAAATCAACACTTCCATCTTATGTGGTGTCTGAAGAAGGTAAAAAATCAGAATACAATTCCCAAGTGTCTTGGTTTCTGTGTGAGGGGGTGTGGCATACTCCCAAAAACTAGCTTCGCCACAAAATTTGCCTGTTCACCATGTGCTATAGTAATAAGCTTAACACAAGATTTATTAACTTCCTAAATAAAATATTACTTCTCTATATTTTGAGTTGAATTTTAGTGGCTGATCTAGAATAAAAATTAGCCCCAAAATGCATTGAAAGAGATTTGTACCCTCCAGTATATCAAAGATTGATTTGGCCCCCCAAAGCTCCTTAGTTTTAAACTTTTTTCCTTGCTCCCTTCACTAAAAGTTTCTGTGATATCATCTTTTTCTGTGAAGCCCTAGCTCTGTGTGCTCTTAGAAAAAAAGGTTATATTTATTTTCTGGTAGGGACCCTGAGGGATGCAAAAGAATGTGTACTAACCAACCTTATGTGCTACTTACTTTTATTTTTAAGGGACAAAATCTGAAAGTCTTATTTCTTTCTGTGCTGTAGCAGAAGGCTTTTGGAGCATCTCAAAAAAGACATAATTAGAACTAGTAGGATAGATACAAAAACTAGGTAGTAGAAAGCAGGATTCGATGGAGGTGTCTATTTAATCTTTCAGAAGAAGAGGTATCATCCAAACTAAATCATAGAAAGCCCTCCCAAACCCATTTGGAGGAAATAATTCTCTGCTGATGGGAGGAAGAGAGAGGTGCAGATGACATAACACATCCCTTGTAGCTCTGATATCGATAGCTCTTTGTCAAAAGCGACATTTTAGGGTTATTAAAGAGAGGGATGAAGGATCTGTGCAAGAAGCATCAGGTCTAAATGTGGCTGTGGCGTGCCATTCTCTGTTTCCCTTGGCACAGGCGTGTAGTTTGTCACCATGAGCACAGGCAGGCACCGGACCCTGAGCTGCGGGCTCTGGTTGTCCCCTGTCCCTGCCCTTCCCCTGGAGCAGTGACGGGGACCGGGGTGTCATCCCAGCCTGGGCTGGCCTCCCCTGCAGGGCTTTGCTGGGGGGCAGAGCGGGGCTGTCCTGGGCAGTGCTGCTGGCTGCGAGGGTACACATGGCCACATCTGTCCCACATTTTTCATAACTGGGAGCAAGGTATGTAACTATCTATCTCACCACTTAACCATTAGTCCACAAAGTGGGAACTTCTGACAGTTGTTGCTTCAAAGGTCAGTATCAGTCACTTTAAGCCTTATTCTCTTTAGTTACATCTTTCTGGTTTGTGTGTTAGCTCCTTCTGTTGCATACAGAGAGATACTGATTTAAAATATTACAGACTGAGGAGAACTGAAACACAGGTAACATGCTGAGTACTGAACACATGCACCTTAAAATATTTTAAAAATTTTAAACATAAAAATATGTTTACTTTTAATGGTTTATGTGAAAAATGCCAGTCACTTGTTTTTAAAATTTTGAAAGTTTAATAGTAATAAAATGGTTGTAAAAATAGTAATATGATTAGAGTAATAATAATTTGGACAATTTGAATTAGGGCAATATCAGACAATAGAAACAAAGAGTTACAGATGTCTGGGTACCTTTTCTGGGCAGCATAAACCTGAAAAAGGACACACGTTAACAGAGGATTAACCCTTAAAAACAATAATCTGTTGCATATTCATACATCTCATACATTATGCATAAATTCCATTCAAACACAGGATTCTGTCTGCTCAGTGTCAGCTTCTTCCTCTTAATCCTAATGGCGTCGTCAAGCCTGAGCGAGGCGGGAAGAAGTTTGTTTCTTCTGATAAGAGGGCAATAAATTCTTTTTCTCGGAAAGATTTATGTGTCCTGTGGCTGCTATCTTGCTGCGAGTCCTTTCTTTTAAAAAAAGTATCTTACCTAGCATAGTTTCTATTTTAACAATTTGTTATAACCCAAAACTATATTTAACACACTACTTAAGAAAATTAATACAGCGTAACTTTCTAACACAACACACATAAGATCCATTTTCATCTTTGAGAAAAGCCAGCCATACAATACGCATTTTTCAGAGTTTATTTCAAAGGAGGGCGGTGCTGCAGTGCCCCCCTTTGAAGCGCTCGGGGCGCGGTGCCCTCCTTGGTGGCACCTGAGCTGAAAGCCTCAATGTGCGCCCGGCAACGCGGGGAGCGGCGCCTGGAATGCGCTGGGTTCATTGAGAAATCCCCGCCTGAAAGAGCCATGAGGGTGCCTTTGTGCGAGTGCATCCAGGCTGCCCGCCGCCAAACTCCGCTGCCCTGGCCCTCTGCCGCCTAATCGGAGCCACTGGGAGGGAAGTTGCTTCTTCGGACTCCTTTTGGGGTTTTGTGAAAAATGCGTGTCTTATGATTGGCTTTTCTTAAATATTAAAATAAATATTATATGTGCTATGTTAGAAAGTTATGCTATATTAATTTTCTTAAGTAGTGTGGTAAGTATAGTTTTAAGTTGTAACAAAATGTTAAAATAGAAACTATGCTAGGTAAGATGCAGGAAGAATCCTGCCTCGCTCAGGCCTAGAGATGCAGTTAGGATTAAGAGGAAGAAGTTGACGATGACCAGACAGAATCCCGCGTTTGACTGGAATTTATGTATCATGTATGAGATGTATGAATATGCAACAGGTTATTGTTTTTAAGGATTAATCCTCTGTTAACGTGGGTCCTTTATCAGGCTTCTGCTGCCCAGAAAAATGTACGCGGGCATCCGTAATGCTTTGTTTCTATTGTCTCATATGGCCCTAATTCAAATTTTCCAAATTATTATTACTCTAATTATATTGCTGTTTTTACAACCATTTTATTATTATTAAACTGTTAAAATTTAAAAAACAAGTGATTGGTATTTTTCAGAGGTTTTAAATCTCTCGTGTTAAAGGAATGTATCCTCACAAAACACTGCATGAACTCGGGGGCCCTTGAGGACTTTTCCATAGAGTTACGAGCATTGGGAAGCAGAAACGTAGCAGAGACCTGCTTCATGAGGAAGTGAAACAGCATTTTGTGGCTGCGTTGAAAGATTAAAAAAGATCCCAGCAACCTAACAGACGAAAAGTAGTGAAAGTAGTGTGTTGTTTGTTTGGGTTTTTTTTACCCCCAAACACAAATGTGAAACAATGGCAATGTTCCAGTAGCCAAACAATAAATGAACTGAGTGTGAGATATGTGTTTCTTTGCCTACCAGCC
The DNA here is from genome assembly GCF_000277835.1 of Geospiza fortis. Lineage (NCBI taxonomy): Eukaryota > Metazoa > Chordata > Aves > Passeriformes > Thraupidae > Geospiza > Geospiza fortis. Next base: position 7,116,070 of record NW_005054306.1, read on the forward strand.
TGACAGCAAATATTGCATCTAGAACAAATGGGTCAAATTTGACCAAATTAGCAGAGAAGCACTGTCT
>NW_005054306.1:7116180-7135836 GCF_000277835.1 Geospiza fortis
CCAGTTGTGCTCCAAGGCTGTGAATGAGTGGAATTTTTCTTCCAAAGCAGATAATCCAACTGCTTGGCTATGAATGGAGAATTGCATGTCTTTCAAATTACCACACCAACTCTTAACACACGACGATTTTCTGAGATTTACAAGTGGAACTCTTAAATTAGTTTGAGGTTTAAATGGAATTTTAAATTTTATTCCTTTGAGCCTTCTCTGGCTGCTTCTTTTTCATGTGCTAAGCAGAAAAATAACACAGAGCTTGTATTTTTTTTTCCCTTCCCTTTTTGTTCTTTCTTTTTCCTCCTCCCACTATTGTAGGGCCTGAATTCGTGGTGTTTTGACCTTCAGCCTCATGGTGCTGATGGATAGAGGAGGCTTGGGAAGTTTTCCTTGTAGACTTATTTATGTTGTTGTAGATGTAGAACTGCTGTGTAGGGTATATGTCTTCATGCTGGAAGAGAAGAGGAACACTTTAGTTTCCCAAAGATTAGCCAAAGCAAAAAAAGGCAGAGAAGAAATAAGTGTAAAGGAAGGTCCATTTTTTTTTTTGCTATCTCAAGATGCCAGCTGTGTTGCAGCCATCAGTTTTACCATCTTTTCTTCTTGATGCAAATGTTGTGTTTTTCACCTAAGGAAGCTCAGCTACCTGAAGGAGACTTGTCACAATCAGGAACATGAGTTATTCCTGTAAGCTGGAAAGTGCTGACAGCTGAATAATTTTCACTAACGAATTGCCAGTGTGATTTTTTTTTTGTTTTAAATTTATGTACTCTAAGCTCTGAGTTTACATGCATTTTTAATAAACATGTGTGCCTTCCCCTCTTCTTTGTGGAAGAGTGAGAAGTGACCCAAGAAGCCTTTTTTTTCCTGTGGCTTAAGTTACATGGGATGCATTCCACTCCCAAATTAAAAGGTTGCTCTTGTCTTTTGGGGGGAATCAAAAATCTTTGACAAATTCTACTTGATGAGAGTCAGTCTACTTCCTCCCCAAGACATACACAAGGTAAACTTGTGTTATGCAGGAGAGCCCTAAAGTTAAAGTTAAAGGCCCCCAGACACACACCCCCCCTCCCATCTGAGAACAACTGAGTGGTGCCTAGAACAAGATTTTGTTGTAATAGCTAGAATATGGTTCCTTCTGTGCTATTTGAATTGGGAAAGAGCACCTTGTTGGCTTTAGCAGGAGTATGAAAGAGTGAAATGATGATGGCAAGAGCATAGGAAATGAAAAAGAAGATTGGTGTTTTTATAAAACCTTTTAATTGATTTTAATGTGTTGCTTTTAATGGCAGCATTTAAAAGCCTTTTAGTAAATAATCTCCTCAGTACAGGCATTTATTTGGAGAAGAGACATCTCCATGAGAGATTTTTAAACGACAGTGCTTCATGCCATAGGTAAATCAACTAAATGGTGTTTTAAATACCCATTGATTTCCTTCTTTCAGCCCCTGTACTTCTGCTATATTTCATGCTGCCTTGCTGTGTGATAATATTGGGCTGTTGTACAGCTAATACCATCTTACTGCTCTGAACAGCAAAAATAAACCCATGTTTTGCCTCATACTTGGAGACAGATGAGGATTTTTCCTGTCCTGGTGAGTGAGTTACTGGGGAAAGCTGGCAGACCTAATCCGTGCTGCTAATAGGTAACGTGCTCCTTCAGATTTAATTTCTATCAATTTTAGGTAAGCTTAGGTGAGTGTCTGTGTTATGGAGAAGCAGCAGTGAGTTTTAGACTTATGTCACTTAATAATTCTTGTCGTTTTAATGTGGGTCTCCCATCAACAGAGCCCTTTTTAGAGCTTTCAGTGAGACCTTTATACTGAGTTGGTGTGGAGTCTGAGTGATGCCATCTACTTTTTTTTTGTGAAAACTTGCTCTAATTTGGCCAAGATTCACATGTCTAAAAAACCACAAATCCCAATGAGATGTACTATAATACAGCTTTGTGTCTGACACCATGCCAGACTTCAGTGTCCATCTAGTACCACACAGATCTATCTTCCACTTGGAAGTGTGGTACCATAAATAACATCACGAGAGTGCAAAAAGGAAAATACATTCAGATTTCCCATAGGTAAATAAAAGAGGGTGAATTTTAACACATATGATAAAACTTTCCATAATGTGAAAGTACCATCCTCTGGCCTGCTAATGTAAAGTCTAGTATCTTGGAAAGTGGCATATAGAAGATGGGTGCTGTACAAAACAGCCAGATAAAATTAATTCAGCCACTAGAAAAATAAGGCACATATCTTTACCTCAATGACTTTGCAGTAATTACCCTCAGCTACTGCCTGCTAAATCTTGGTTAGATCTTAATTGACATACTCAATTATAAAACTATAAATGTGGGAGAGGAAAGATCTCCCTTGTCTTTAGCTGCAATAATGTAGCTAATTCTAATAACGGTTTGTTATCTCGCCAAATACGTTTAGCAAAAGATTTTTCTAATAGTTTAATGTCCCTACAAGGAAAAAAAGAATATCCACATCTCTGAAGAATATAAAACATCCAATCAATAAGTTAATCAAATTAATCCTGTCAGTCGTAGAGAGGGGTTGGGTCTCCTGCTCTCTGACACTGTAGTAGCTGCAAATGCTGATAGCTAAAAAAAACCCCCAACAACAGTGCAAAAACTGAGTTGTGGGTTGATAATGATGCTCCTTTTAGATCTTGAGGAATTTTGCATTCTCTGGAATTATTATGTCCCATTACAAGTTTTCTCAGTTTACAAATGGGATTTTATTTAATCATTGTCTTAAAAAAAACCTAACACCAACCAGCCACAGAAATGAAAATGCTAAAAAAAACCAAACAAAACACCGCCATGAAATTCAATGAGGAATTTTAAAGCCTCATTTAAAAATTTCACAGTGGTCCTGTAAAATGTAGTTGTTACCCTCCAGAATATTTAGAGCTGCAGTTTCTATCTTTAACAAAATTGACTACTGTTTAGTCTCCAGAGGGGCGTGCTGCTACCAACAGCTTTGAAACCTTTCCTTGGAACTTCTCTAATGTGGGGTGCTTGTTGCATGTTTTGAGAAGAGAGGGATAACAGATCAGGCTATTTTCTACATTTTTGAAATGTTCAAACTAAAAAGTTGTGATTTCCCCCCCACACTCCTCCCCCAAGGAGGGGAACTGTAACTCAACCCACTTGTTGGCTCTTCTCCACTGAATACAGATCATATGGTGTAAATCTTTGTGAAAGGGAAGATGTCATTTATTATAAACACATTTCTCTGAAGAGAGTAACTAGTGAACTGTAGACACCTGGATGTATTGAGTGCGTGACTAAACACGTCTCTGTGTACCTGCATACAAATTTTGGGTACTGCAAAGATCACACAGCAAGCCTGAATAATCCACTGTGTCATTTTGGGGATCAGCATTCCCCAGAGGAGGTTTTACAAGATGAAACTGGCTGCTGCTTCCATCTGCACTCCATGTGCATGTGTTTTAGAGTACCTTCTCCAGCCTGATCTCTCCAAGTGGCAGCCAGATGTGGCTTTGAACTACTCCCCTGCTCTTTCTCTCCTTGGTTTTGACTCTAGTGAATCAACACATGGTTCAAAGTTTGGGAGTCCCACACTGCCAGGCTTCAGTGCTGGTGTATGAGGTCCAATTCCTGCCAACAAAATCCCACCTCCAGCGCTGTTCAGGAGAGCTGCCAGTGCTGGTACCTGCAGTGGCAGCCAGGGGTTCATGCTGGGATGTGAGCAGGCCTGGTACTGATAGAGCAAACCAGTGGTAGGCACCTGGGAAAGTGCTGTGGGCAGCATCCCTAGCAAAAGCAGTAAAATAACTGAGTGACCTGAGCCTCTGATGTTAGACACAGATGGGCTATGGGCTGTATTGGATTCTGAATCTGATTTGTGCTTTCAATTTAAAATAATGTTGCTACAGCTGCTTTTTTCTTCTTAGTCTTTTTTTTTTTTTCCTTTTTAAATCTTGAAGGACTGCATAGGAGAACAAAGATTCTTTTTACTGAAGTTGGCATCACCCTTTTTCCCTGCTTTTCTACGTGATTTTATACAACAACCACAGCTGACTTTCACGTGAACTGGACAGAAGCAGGAAGAAATTCTGTCTCTGGCATTATTAGCTGACTTCTTGGCATGGGAAAATAGGAGAGTGTGCAGACCGCTAACACAAGCAGTATTTCTTGAGATGAGTTTGAACAGGGGCAGCATCTGATGAAGTGGAAAAATGAGCTTTTCTGTTCCAAAGGTTTCATACTTTCTAGGGCAAGGCAGGAAGTGTTCTTTTCCAGAGAGAAAGGAAATGGGAGGGAGGCTGGAGAAGTGATATGCATGCTGACAGAGGAATAAAAAACAAATAATACTTACAAGAAATAGTATAGACCCCAAAGTATATATTTGTAGATTTTTTTTAATAGAAGTGATTTACTCACTTGGATGCTATTAAAATGCAATAGATGACCACATCAAAACCTGTGATCTGAAAGAACAATTTTCTTCCCCTCGTTGTTTCTTCCTGTGTTTAATTTTATGTTCAATTATGTGTTTTGTAAAAGAGAATACAGAGTTTGAGCTTTATAAGCAAGGACCCTGTGTGCAGGAAGCATATGCCATATTGCAGTAGTTGTCAGCAATAAATACAGTATTCCTAGAAACCTTTATCAACTGGATTCTCCTTGCCTCTCCAGTATCATTCCACTACTTGTTTGTCCAGTGAGTTCTCCAAAGACACATTTTGCTGTGGCTGAAGTGATGCTGAATGCTTTTATTTGGAATTAAAGTTGCTAGGCATTGAGGTTGCTTGGTCCATAGCTAATGCAGGTCTTCAGGCTGCTATAAATCTTGGGGCATCAGGAAAGTCAGACTGCACCAATGGGAAACAGTGATTTATTCTCATTGATCCCTTCTCCAAATAGTTAGCCATTTCATAAAAATGTCTAGATACACAGCAGCATTGGCTCCCTGGGCTAGTAGCTAATTATAAAATGCCTTGCAGTTCTCTTTTAAAGCAAAATGAATTTAAAGTATTTATGTCTTATTTTTTTGTGCAAGTTAAGAGTTTAAAGTGCTCTCAGTTTCAGAAGAGACCTGAGATACCTGCAGAGACTTGCAGAGGCAGCACAGCCTGTGCTGTGGGGCAGGCAGCTGTGAAGGGGCACAGGTCTCATCACCTGCACAGTAGCCCAGGGCAGGATCTGAGTCAGTATCTTGTGTTCCTTTGTGCATTTCAGATTTTAATTGTCACTAGAAGCAGCAGCCTTTTCCTTGGCTTTAGTGGGATTGGGATCAGGTACAGTGTGATTTGCTTTCAGTGGTGATTGAAGTATAGGAAGAAGTGATTCTGTGCCCAGTGTCTAGCCAGGACATGTTGCAGGTGCTGGATGTCCCTTTGTCAGGATGCTAATAAATAAGAGTGGGTCAGTCACTTAGGCTCTTGCTTTGTCAGAAAAAACCCCACCTGCTGAGAGAGAACATTTTCTAGTGGTTGGTGAGGAGAATATTCCCTGGGGTTCCTCCCTGCTCAGCAGTATGGGGCATCATGTTCCATCTCTGATTATCTTTCAAATAGCTGTACCTTTTGGTTGCCTTGTGAACTCCTGGTCCTGACCTGCTTTCTGTGTATTTTTTTCCCCTGTCTTTGTGCCTGGCTTTCTACCTCTTCCTAGGTTCTCTGGTCCTTTCTGTCCTGCTTTTTAATCACCTTGATATCTTCATGCTTCTCTCCTTTCAATTAATGAGTTTCTCATATCTTGTTGCTCTCATACTTCTACATGTGTCTTTACTTTACCAAAACCAAGCTGTTTTAAGAGGAATAACAATAATTTCTAAATAAAAACCAAACAACAGTCAGTCTCTCTTGCAGATTTCCTGGGACTTCAGTACATTTAAAATGCACACAGAGGTATTCTAAGCCACACTTTGTTTCTGAATGGTGTAGCTTCTAACTCAGCAGTTGAGAACAAACAATAATTTTTTCATTTATCCTGGTGACAAATATAATCCCTGTCCATTTGGGAGAATTTGGAGGCCACCAGCAGTAGCTACAGCTATCTCCCTGCTTGTGTTCCTTTGCTGTGTTTAAGACTGATTATATTTTTAATCATTGATATGAAGTAGGGTTACTCAAGATTTTATTGTTTGCGATTTAGGGATTTGATGGAAAGGTTTCTGAAGGAGGGTCTCTCCATACATGTGTAGAACTTCACTAAAATTCTCTCCACAGTGCTCAGACACACAACATTAACATCATTTTCTCTGTAACTGTAGGAAGGAAAATGAAAACAAGTTAATATTGCTGAATGCAGCTCAAGGGTAACAGGATGCATCTCAATGTACTTACTGATGCTGGATTTTGGCCAGGACTCCAAGCCTGGAATGGTATGGTTTCTTTAATGGTCATAAGTAATCGGGAGATTTTGTATTTGCATTTTATCTCGGAGGCAAGAGTTAGAAATAGGTGTAACCAACTGTCACATAATCCAGCTTGGAAGAATGCAGCCTTTCCAGCTGCTGGATGCCTTGCTGGCTGGATGGTTTTTCTGCACATTAAAAAAACCCCAAAACAAAACCAAAACACCACCTGTCAATAGCATATGAAAAGACTTCAGTGTCTTTAATCTCCTGACTGTCTTAAACTCATTTTTAGGGACTATGTGGTAGAAATAATTGGATTTTTCCCCCTAAATACATACTAAAGTGTTGCATGAACCACAATGCAAAGCTGATTTTACATTGATACAAGCTGCTTGTGAACCTCTGGTGTTATTTTTAACCTGGAGGTGAAAATGGTGTATTAAGTGTCTGTTCCCACAGTGTTTCCTTTGGCTTGACTTTTCCTTTTACTACCAAGATGTTTCACTGATGCATGTTTCAAATGCACATCAACTTTCTGTCAAAGATTGTGGTGAGAAGGAGAAACAATAGATTTTGCAGGGTTACAGGTTTATACATATTCCATCTTGCAGTTATGGGAATTTATTGTATATCCTATATTTTATTTTTTCCCTGTCTTTTTTGAGTTTATTTACATGAAAAAAAGCTGGAGAACTGCAGTGTGTGTATATATAACATAACAGAGACAAAAGTCAGTATTTGATGGAGATCCAATTTAGCTTCTTTTCTCTGCAGTGGAGTCACCTTTGTACCTTTGCATTGCCTTGGCCTTACAAACAGTAAGAACAGCCCTTAGGTCAAGCCTTAAATCTTCAAATAAACTTTTTTAAGCTACCAATTTTTTTATTTAATGTAGTAGAAGTAAAATTTTTATTCTTCAGAAAGCAGCTAGTTTACAATCTAAATACTTGGATTGTCTATGCTTTTCTTTCATAAGGTCTTGCTGAGTCAGAATGCTGATGTATTTGTAATTTTATTTTCATCTGCAGGATAAAATTCTTCCATAACATGCAACTACAAATTAACTTAGCTGTGACATACATTTGCTTGGTTATATGGTTATCTCTTGCAAATTTTAGGCCTGACTATGACTAACCTAAAGTGATGCAGAAAAAGCCTTGATTTTGTGGGAATTTGGGTATTTCCGAGCTTCTTTATGTAAATTGAGAAATGGCCTTACTAACTGCTTCAAGAATAGGTACTATAAGAGCATGTGTGAATTTTGATTTTGTCTGCATTTCATTTTACTGCTTGTTTTTAATTAATTGTAGTACTAATGGCTAATTATGTAAATACTGAAAAGAAAAAATATGAAGGGATTGGTTTGCTTTTCCATAGCAATACAAAATCCTGGTCTGGTTTTGATGAGTACATAGCACCCTCCTTCATAGTAAGGGATTATCCATTTACTTTTAGAAATGCAGGCAAATCCTCTTTATGATGCCACCAGGTGTACCTAAGAATCCCTGAGCTTAAGGCTGTCCTTTAGCTCCCCATCACACTCTTCCCATGGATGCCCATACTGTTAGAACTCAGCTCCACTCCTTCAACTCAAGCTGTTTGCTCTGACTAGCACAGAGCGTGAAAAGGAAGAAAAGGGGAAGATAAGGGTGTTTTTTAGCAGGCAGAGCTTCCACGAGGCTGAAGGTACATTGGAATGACTCTGAAGGTGTGTTGGCTGGGGCTGCTGCCTCTGCCTGTGGTGGGGGCCTGGCACTTGTCCTCCTTGGCATGATGCTCATTTCTGCCCTGAGGTGATGTCTTTCCCAGAACCCCCCTTCACATGTAGAGAGGATGTGATGCAGAGGACTGGAAGAAGCTGGTTTTTTGGAGGATGAGTGTGGCATTCACATTCTCTGAAAAAATTCCTTCGCCCAGGATTTTTCTCTTGAGAAGCTGAGAAGCTTCAGAAAAAAGGAAAACAATTCTTATCTCATTTGCTTCTCCTCTGTTTTGCTCATGTGGAATGTGTTTGGAGATTGTTTACCCACAGGTGATTGTTTCATTGGTTTCTGGTGTGAGTTGTTTTGACTCATTGGCCAATTGGGGCCAAGCTATGTCGAGACTCTAGAAAGAATAATGAGTTTTCATTATTATCTTTTTAGCATTCAGTAAGTATTTTTTCTGTATTCTTTAGTGTTGTGTAGTATAGTATTCTTTAATATAATATAGTATTGTAAAGTAATTAATTGGCCTTCTGAGAACATGGAGTCAGATGAATCATTCCTGCCTTCGTCAGGGCCTTCCCTGCTAATACAATAGATGAGGGCAAGTCTGAGGCAGACTGTGCTGCTGCAGGATGATAATTTTTCAAAGAGATTTGTGTGAAAATGAGAAATCAGAAAATACGGGTCGTCATGGGAAAGGAGAGCGATCCAACAATGGGAAGGAGGAGACAGAGACTGGGCACAGGGCAAAGGTAAGAGTGTAGGAGGAGTTATGTTTTCCAGATGTGGGCAGTAAGCATGCATTGGCATGGCAGTACTTTTATCCAGGTCTGGAAGAGGACGTGATTTTTCTGGATGTCATCACTGCTGAGCTTCCATCTAACTTGCCATCTCATGGCAGAGAGCATTTTCTCTTTGCAGTGGTGGTCCACCAAGAGAATGACAACAATTTCAATAATTTCATTAGCCCAGATGGCAGATGAGTAAGTTCCCACTGTGCCAGTGAACCTGAGCAGCATGGCAGGATGGTCAGTGAGGACATTTTCAGTTTGAAATTTGTTATTGGAAACCTAAATGATTAATTGCAAACACTCACATGGAGAGGGAATTCCACATGTTAGGGTTACGTATGAAGGATATCTCAGTTGCCAGAATGAGTGATCTGTAAATGCTGAATTTGCTTCCCCTTTCTAGACCAGAGCTTCTGATAATACAGGCATGTGCTGCAAATTCCCTACCCCGTAAGTAAGCAGAAAGATTTGCTCAGGACCAGTTTGGGTACTGTGCTACAGTCCAAGGATCAGAAACTGGAAAACATGCAGCAAAGAAGGGAATTTCAGGGTGGCAGAGGAATACTTTGGCAGTTTGGACTGCCATAGGCTGCCTTGAAGGATGAGTCAGGCAGGATTCAAAGTAACAAGCATTCAAGTACTTACGGATTTAGTGTTTTAGCTTGTAAATGTTAAATACAGAGTCAGGGTGGACATCTGTTAGTCTACCAAAACTTACTGTGTTCAGGCAAAGCTGCTGCTTAAGAATCTGGCCAGAGTGAACATGAAAAAAAGAAAAAATGCCTTAAAGACATGGAAAGTTAGCTTAGGCAATCAATAATGAAGCATCTTTGAAGTTTCTAAAACCATGGAGATTAATTTCCTAACAGAAGAGAACTTCTGTGCCTCTTGTGACAATATCTGGTATTGCAAGATAACTTTCAAGATAACTTTTTATCCTTTGATCAAATTTTAATAATACTGTGGGTAGGCACATAAGCCTGTTATACTGTCAGGTCTTCAGGACCTCTCTGGGCACCCTATTCCAGTGGTTGGCCTCTCTTGCAGTAAAGTTATTTTAAGATGTTTCAGTACCCCTTGTCCTGCCAGTGAGGACCAGGGAGAAGAGCTGGGCTGCAGCTGCTTGCCAGTGGGATTGTGCCATTTACACTGCAGGTTTCAGCACACTGAATTTAATAACTGAATTTAACTGTTATTTAACTGTTTCCCCTTTCAGTGGTGATTCAGATCCAGTCTTGTCACTTTTAACTCCCCTCCATCTCCTGTATTGCCGGGGAATGCTTACACCATTTAGGAAGGTTTCCATTTTATCAAACAGGTTAGAAGAATTCAAGGCAGGTACAGGATTTTTGGATTCCTTGGAAAAGCACTGGTTTGTTACTCATTTCATCTGAACATCTGAAAAGTTACTTGCTTCCTTTGGAAAAAAAAATAGTAATACCAACTTTCAGAATTACTATTTTAAAGGAGTCCTGTCTTTCAGTGTTGTAGTTTTGTGTTGAAATGGTGGCTCTCTGAATTGCTTCTTGGAGTTGAATATTGATGGTACACAAAGATAAAATAATTTTGTAATGACTCAGGTTAACACATCCTGTGTAAGAAGTCTTGGGGTTTTTTTTTGTGAAGATCTCATTAGCCTAAAGTCAACTACTACTCTGCTTAATTAAAAAAAAAAAACAACAAAAAACAAACCAACCAAAAATTATATATGTTTCCAAGTAAAATCATGTGTCATGCAGTGCATCAGGGTCATGACATGGAGGCAGGTGGGCTCCAACCTGTGAGGTGCTGGCACGTAGGTCTTCCCTCAGCAGAGCACTTTATTTTGTGCCAGGCTGTGATTAGTAAGTAGCACACACTGCCATGCTTTGCTTGAGAGAGGCCAGACACTCAGCACCCCGTGTATTGAGCCAAGAATGTGCTGCATATTAGAGGGGGGAAAACTACATTGTACTCTAAAAATACTACCTTTTTGCAGGTCATATTTCCTCTCCCTATTCCCTTTCAGGTCTCTCTGGTACCTGATATTATTCAGTGGTAGTAGATAGAGAGGTTTGCTGGACAATTGCAATGCTTTTATAGAAAGTCATTCTGCGATTTCAGATTGCTCAAAGCTTTTTCCCTTCACTGCACTTATTGAGGGGAAGGGAATCTAAATGTATGAGGGCAGAAATAATTTCCCTTTTCTTTAACAATTGCACCCATGATGTCAGCTGCTGCTAGTAATGTAGAGTGATAAATTGACATTGAACTTGAACAGAATTCATGGCGTGCTGGAGACAATAAGAACCTCTGAGGAAATAATTATTTTGCTGCCAGGAGCTCATGCATCTCAAATTGGTTGGTGTGGGGACTTTAGAGCAGCCTGCCTGCCTATTGACTGGAGTTGAGAGCTGGTGCTGCCAGCTCTGTGTTAGTGCAGGAACTCAGGCTTTGTGGTTTGCTCATAGCATGTCAGAAAAAAGAAAAGAGAGTGACAAAGGTCTGATGTTGCCCACTTTTACTTGCTTGCTTGCAGGGAGAGGCAGTGGGTGTTGAAAACCAAGTTCAGTAATATGTTTTTTCCTGTGAATATAGGACTTTGATACTCTCACAGCAGTACTTAACTGCAGATACTTGGTTATGGCACGATTCCTGATGAGTGGCAGATCAGTTGCACGCTGTAGCCGCTAGAATTCAATTTAGTGTTCATGGGCTCAATCGATTTGGGGAGGGCAGAGTCCCTCTGATCAGTGACAATTGTTACCAATTGGGTCACAATAATTAAATTTCCCGTGGAAGTAATTAGTTTGCATTGTACACAACACTTTGCTGGGTGTTTTTTTGTTTTGTTTTGGGTGTGGCAGTTCTAACAAAAAAGCCCAATCACCCTCTTCTCCCTCCTCTCCTCATTAAAGTCAGTTTGAATGTTGAGGATGCTCCATGATGGCCTATAATTAAGGTCTTACTTTTCATTAGAATAAAACATAAATGACAATCTGGCACTGAGTTCCTGTTGACTTTCACTGAGAATCAGGCATCTTGATGTCTTTTCTGACTTTGAAAATATTACTCTTTATTCAAAGGTCATGTTCTTGCAGAGAAATAATCTTTCAGTGTGTATTTCAGTTTTCCTGCAAGGGACAAGAAAAGATAAGTTCCCAAAGCTTGTAGCTTTCTTATGTTGCAAAGAGACTTTTCATTTGAACTTTGACCTCTTAAATCAGGACATGTTAATTTATACAGGTCATAAAGTTTTGGAAGGTTATAAATTAGTGTACTTAATCCCTATCTAAATAATAAACTTTAAATATACAAGCTTGCATTTTCAAAGAATAGTTGGGGTCAGAAGGGGTCTCTAAAGGCACCATCTGGTCCAACGCATCTGTAATGAGAGGAACATCATCAACTACATCACCTTATTCGGAGCTGCTCTTGTAATATGCATAACAGACCATGGATCCTTGGTGTCATGTTGACTCCTGATTTGGGCTTGGCTTCAACTATCAAATTTCCAAAATGTGGGACAAGCAAAATAAAATTTTCATCTCTGAAAATCAACATCATGTGTTCAGTAACAATAACTTTTAATAACAGTTAGTGTTACAGCTCTGTGTTTTCCAGTGGGCAAGTTTTAACAATGAAAATTTCAGGCATCCAGTGTGGTGTGAAACAGCGGCCTGGACAATAAGCTTGATGTCATCTGCTGAAATGTGCTTGAAAGCTATGTCTGAACTACCAAAGGGTTGTCTCCTCTGATATTTATTACTTTGATAGCAATAGTTTTTCAGTGATGCATCTCTGGTTATATTGGGTTTATTTGATTCCATCAGTTACCCTGGTCAGAAATAACTTTTTGGGTCTTTTTTAGGCATGTAGCAGTATAAAATCAAGTGTCATTGATATATTCAGTGGTGGTGCTTCTGCTGTGACAATTGAGACTAGTCTCTGGAACAACAAAAAAATCCTTCCAGTAATATCTGGGTCAGGAGAGTACATTTTATTTAGTCTCTGACCTATCTCAGTTCTTTGCTTTGTTTGATGCTTTCAGAGAAGAATCCTGTGTTCAGTATCATTCTTCCCTTTTTCATGGTACTGAAATTGTTAAAAATGGAGATGTTTCATAGTTTGCTTACCAAGGTAAATGGTATAGCTAAACTAAATGGTAAAATGTAAAAAACCAATTAGAATTACTAGTACCTTGTGTGCAGTGAGCTGGTTTGGTTACCTGCTGGTAAGCTGACTTGTCTTGCCTGCTGTAAACTAGAATTTGATGTTGAGATATGCAGGCATGAATGAAAAGGTTAAAAACTGCAATACTTTCACCCAACAGAAGTGGTGCATATTACTCTTTTTAGGGGAGTTTTGGCCAGTCATTGGGGGAAGAAGGCTTTGATGCTACCTGTGCATTTCTTCTGTCACTAGAAATGTTCAATGTGTCCTATCCATTTCTTCAGCTGAAACAGCAGTTCATAAAGTGAACTCTTAGTTTTGCTTGGAAGTCTGTGCAGTATGTAGTGGCTTAATTTTTCTCTATACAGCTTCATGCAAACGCCCTGGGGGGAATTCTGAACAGGAGAGTTTTAGTCATCAGAGGATAATAAGCGGAGAGAAAATAAGGGCTTAAGTATTGTGTACTTCTCTTTTCCTTTTAGCAGTATCCCATGTAATGTCAAAGTCATAAAATGGTCCATAAAATGGAAAGGTGAAAGGGTTCCTTGTCCTATATAATTACTAGACCTTAGCTCCTGTTCACTTACTCCCATTGTAGGAATGCTTTGGCTCTGGTTCCCTGCACATGTTCTTTAATGAATTGCTGGCATTTATACTGAAGACAAAAAAGGAGAACATTATCCTTTAAAACTTTTCTTCTATTTTCATTTAATTAGTGCTATTTACAGAAGTAAAGAAAAAAATTTAAAAATCCAAATCTGCTAGTTTTTCCTTTTCTGATGTGGTAACAAATGTCTGGGATGCAAGGCACTAACTTCAGTGATGCTGATAGGAAATTATTTGTTTGTTAGTTGACTGTGCATGGTTATCTGTTCCTCAGGCTTTGAGATTCAATTTCTCTGGAGTCTCACTGGTGGCAGGATTATAAAGAGTTTTTGCATGCTCCATTGTACTGACCTGTAATTTTGTGCTGTGGCTGCTGGGTTTCTGAGAAAGCAGGAGTGGACTGGATTCTTCTCGTTTTTGTAGGGGAGAGACAAGCATGTGCTAATATTCAGTTCTTTTTTTTCTGTATCAATCAACAAGTGCCAGCAACACAGATAAATAAATGAAAATGAGTCCACAGTTAATCTATGAGATCTGGGTATGAGATGGAAAACCTGACTGGTCTTGTGTTGCAAATAAATTCCAGTTCATCAGGTTTGTTTTTTTTTTTTTTTTTTTTTTTTTTTTAGCAAGAATCTGAGTGCTGTGATTATTACTCAGGCCACCCAGTTATCGGAGAGATGCCTCTTTTTGGCTTCTTGAACCTCCTTACCCTCAGCAGCCTAACCTCACCCCTTTCCTGACTGGAGTCAGCCTCATCTTTTCCTCACCTTTGCTCTTGTTTTACTAGGGACAGTTTTGATCAGCTGGAGACTGCTCATGAGCAGCAGCTCTCAGTCTCTGCTTTGGGGTTTAATCTCTGTAGGCCTGTGTGTGCAGCTTAGGTGTATTTTGGAAGTGCAACATGCATTGGTGGTGCCACTAGGTGAAACTACCCCTTCTGCTTGAATCTCTCTGTGTTTGTTTTGCAAAGATTTATTCCTTTATGATGCAGAAAATGTCACCACCATAATACCATCTGGGCGCTTTTTCCATAGAGGAATGCAGGTGACATTTAACACTAGGGTTGTTCCTATTTCCCAGCTGGGGACTTTAAAACCTGCTTCGTTCTTTTCATCAGTTCTGGGCAGAAATTTCATTTTGAGTAACCAGTAGAGATTGCTTTCCATCTGGGGAAGAGAAAGATAGCCAGACACAAACCACATATTATGAAGCTAAAGGTTTGATGTGGACCCTGTGTGTCAAGACTCTAGGAGAAACAGCAACACAAGGTAAGAGTTAGAAAAAAAGAAGGTGGCTGCTGAACTAACATGCACAGGAAAGGGCAGAATTAGCAGTAGACAGTTCAGAATGTTGAATGAGGGAAACTTAATGATTATAACAAAGCAAACAGTCAGTGTATTGTTTTGATCACAGAAGATAAATCACCTAGCCAGCTCTCCTTTACAAACAGTTAATGTGGGTTATTTTTGCTCCTGGAGTTGAGGGCCTCCAATTTATATTAAGATTGAAGAGCATTAATCATACTTCTTTGCACAGACTTTATCCCTGAACAGATTCTGGTCGATTAAATTTTGCCCCATTACTGCTTTAAGTAATGACTGTGCTACATTTAGGCTTCGTTAGGGGAATAGCATTATAATAGCTGAAGTTTTGTGTGGTTTTGGGCAAGCTGGAGTGGCCTGAAGGCTTTTGTGTAGTTGACTGTGATTTACAGCATAGAAGAAACAAGTGGCTTGGGCTGCCAATTCAGAAGATGCCAGAACTGAATTTTGGTGGGGAGCCTGGTCACGTAACTTGTGTGGTTTACAATAGTATAAACTAGTGATTACTTTTACCTCTATCTAGTGGCATAGGAAGTTCTGTTCTTATCTTCTCTTGAGTACAATGCAGCTCAAATCTAAAGCAGAGTTAAGCCATCAGGTAGCACAGGTGAATAATATCACTGGGTCACTCTTCAGGAGATAATGACAATTTTACCTGTGTTTGAACTGGAACAGACCAGCAGGTGGTATATCCATATCTGCTGCTTTATTGCCATGCCAGCAGTTGACAGCTGCTCTTGATGGCTCAGACAGAATATCATCTGTGGTATATTAAGTGCTGTACTTTAAGCTGACTGTCAGGGGTACAGCAGACAGATGTCTGTGTTAAGTTGTCCACTAGTTAATGTACATTGTTATGAGTGGTTTATCATGTAAAGGGGTAGGGTACCTAATGCCTGTTGAGATGCATGTAAATGGTTGTCTGGATCCCTGATGCTGTTCTGAATGTCCTGTTGTGTGCATTTTGGCTGAAGTGTGGGAAATGCATATTTGGATTTTTTAATAGGTTAATCAACATGCATGTAGGCTGTGTGCCACATGTAAGCAATGTATGTCTCAAACTTCACTACAACCAATATTTTCTCTCAGGCCAGTAGTATCTTGAGACAGCATACTTTTCTTTACATTTAGGTCATTGTTTCATTAAGCAAAGTTTGTCTAGTGTTATCAGTAACAATATTTATTAGTGAGTTTTTCCTTGCCTGACAATTTACTTACTTGGAGGTAAAACAATTTTCTGTGTTGTCATTTTATTTCTACAGCTTTAGCCTCTTTCCTGCCTCTTAAGTCAACCCTGGGATTGTGTTTTTGCTTAGCTTTCTCTTGTATAGATGTATTTTAGCAGAGACCTGTTAAATGAATTTGGGTATTGCACATGGATATGTATACATATATACTCATGCACAGAGTTTTCTGTTAATGTATGTTCTTGTGGAGAGTGACACTTAATTAGTCATCACAACTTCCCAAAATCTGGTTTGATTAGGTTATGGCTATGTGCCATTTAAAAGTGAGTGTCTTCATATATCTGTCTTTTTGAGTTATTGTAGTCTAGCTAAAAATTCATCTGAGAATATACACCTATGTACAACTCTGATTCAAATGAAACAGTATGATTGCATCTGTTATTCATATCTATGCATCTGATATTCATATCTATGCATCCAAAGGTTTTAAAATTTTAATTATATTTATGAAGATGTTATATGCTGTTCCTTATCAAGATATAGAGTGTTACTAGACCTTAAATGCTTCAGGTATATACCAGTGTCTCCAGTTGCTAAGAGGAGCCTGTTAGCTGCTTGCTAGCTTAGAACTGGGATCATCTGGCAAATATATTGAAACATAAAAATCTTGAAAAGATGCTGACTGTAGATAAGAAGCTAAGTGCTGAGGTCTGGCTCCTGCTCACTTTACCCCATTCTTGCATAGGAAATGTCTTGCAGTGTTGACTTTTTCTAATAAGAGCATTGCCTAATTCAAAGCTCAGCAGATCCCGAGGATTCGAAAAATCTTGACCCAGAGGTTTTCTTTCTCCTACCCTTTTTCATGTAACCTGTAAAGGGAAGTTCTGTGATTTTTTGGTGGCTGTTGAAATTAGCACTTTGAGTTCAAAGGATTTTTTAGCAATTCAGAATGTTGTAGACTGACATTTGTCAGGGCAGGCCCAAAAGGAGAGACAAAATCCTGGGCTGCAGCAGATAATAGGTAGAAAGAGGTTGAGCTCTGCCCTCTCTCCAGTTTTATTAGCTCCCTTGATAACTCAAGGGCAGCTGAAGACATAACATTTTTGAAACATCACCTCCTTGGAATGGGTTCCTGTGTAAGCCCCACAGCACTAACTTAAAAGTTCACCAATGTGTTGAGAAAAAATGGACAAAGGTCTGAAATGTATCATAATTGAACAAGCACTTCTAAGTGCCAACCTAGTTAAATTACAGGAATTTGCTCTAATTAATGCAGCTGTAATTAATACAGCTGTACTAGTGCCATAATTAGTATCTTTTTCAGCAATGGCTTGTGTTATGGAAACAAAATACTGTGTAGTAGAATTCTGTTCACATTGGATGCTTTGATTTAGCACTTGTTTGAGGGTTTTTTTTTTAGCTGATGATAGGAAGCTCTAATAGGAAGGAATCCAAAAGCCCTTTAGACACCATCTTAATTTTCAGCATTGTTACTGGATCTATTGCCTCCAGTAGAATTACTGTTTTGGTGCTTTCCTAGATTGAGCCTGGGTTAGCTGGAGTATTTGGGAGATAGACACTGTACCTGCTGTGTGCAATTGGGAGGTAATGGCTGGAATGAACAAGTCCTGCAAATCTTGTACAACACCAGGGTGCCCAGGGAGTAAGTGTGGCTAATTTGCAGTGTTCATGGATTTGGGGATAAATTTGCTGGCTCTTTGTCCTATGCTGTAGTTGAAGGCTGACCACTTAGCACCTTTCCTTACCCTGTTGTGCAGCATCACCATGCCTGTGCTTGGGTCTGACCATGAATCATGTGCCAAAATAAGCATAGAAATAGAAGAATTGCAAACCCCTCCTGTAAGCCAGAGCTGGGCACCTCTAATGGAGTATTTTTCTATTTATGTTCTTTGTCTTTTGCTGAAGCACCTAAGTGTCAGATACAGAACGCACACAAGTTAACTCTTCCATTGTGATAATATGGCATTATACTTTTACTAAAGATTTTTTTAAAGGCTTTTTTTTTTTTTTTTGCTTTGTACACTCCATTTGTTGACTGGAGTTGTCAGTTTTGCCAGGTCCAGTCTATTGTTAGTAGAAAAAGTATTTCCTACTTACTATCCCTTGGAAATTATGTATTTCAACAGGAAATAGCATAATAGACTAAGCAAAGAAAGTCTGAGGAAGGTAGCCCTGTGCTGGTGGGGGACTCCCAGTTGTCCTGGCTCCCACTGTGCCATGACAGTGGGGAGAACATGCTGCATTCCCTGAAGTATGACTCTCCTAAGAAACAACTTACTGATTAAGTAGTCTTACAGGCCATAAAGCACTTCTTTTCATTAGCTACCTTGCCTAGCACCACTTTTGCAGTGTCTGAGGTATTTTTTGACCCAGGGAATATCTTTCTATTTAGACCACATCTGTTGTTGAAGAAATCAGAAAACTAATGGTTGTGGTGGTGGTCTGAGTCCTTGCTAGTACATGGATATGCCTCTGAGCTACTGTTCTGTCTAACTTGCATGGATGTCAGTAGTGTCTGAAAGACAACTTTTGTACTCTGCTGCAATAAGATTTGAAAATAAGGAGTTCTTTGTCATAAAACTCAAAAAAAAGTATTGAGATACAATTTATAATTAGCTTTTTTCCTGTAGTTGCCAGTGCAAGTACTCACACGAGTCCCTTTTTTAATCCAAGACATAAATGAAATCAGAAAATTGTCATGGATGCTTAGTTTCCTTGTTTGCTATAATGAAATAGTTTATGCTGGTTTTCTTTTTCTCCTTTGTCTTGGAGAAGATCTATTAGGGTACAGCTTAAAGTGATTTTCTGGATGTTGTAGTAAATTGCCAAAGCAGATTAAAGTATATTATAGAGACAGCAGTGTGATGAAAAATTCAGTTTTATTTTCTCATGAATTGTTATTCATCATCAGAGTAATTTAGAATCTCCAAGTATATTCTTGCTCATTTTGCATGTATCTTTGAGATTCACCTGGGGTTGTAACTCAAAAACACAGGAAGCTTTAATTAATTAATTTATTTCCTTGATGGCATTAGTCCATGCTTCATTTCTAGTCAGATAACACCATAATGATGTGACTTTTTCATCCATAAAACCTTGTAGATGTGCACTGAACATCTGCACATAATGAATCCATTCATGCAAAGAAAGATAAGTGACTTATTTATCATGCTAGATTTGCAAGAATTTCTTCTTTTCTACAGGCAGCTTCAGACTTCTGTTGCCATTGAGGGCAAAACTCCACATTCTGTTCATCTAATGAGCAAGGAACAGGATGGATCCTTAGAAAATGTCCATCTTGATTTTTAGATTAGCAGGTAAATATTTGTATAGTGGAATGAAAGAAGGGCAAATGTTTTTTGCTGTTGTTGTTACTTGCTGAATTACTTTGACAGCCACAAAGCACCAAGTGCTACTGGTGCATCCTGGATGCAGCGGGTGTGACGTGGGCTGAGGTGGACACCCGCCCTGAGTGTAACAGCTTGTACTGTTCCAGAGCTCTCAGCCTGTGTGGTCAGCAAAGCCTTGGGAGCAGC
>NW_005054306.1:7135856-7137465 GCF_000277835.1 Geospiza fortis
ATCTAAACATAAATGGCATTTGAGATGTGCTGTAGAGGATCTGGGCATCTTCATGGACAGGTAGGTGCTGTACAGGCTTGCAGGAGACCTGCTCCATGCCCTTCTGGCACCTGGGAGCTAGGAGGGATATTCCATGGAATATGACACTGGACAATTATGCCTAGTGACTCGTCTATCTGCAGTGTTGGTGACAAGTGGGTTGTGCCTGAGGTGTTGACTTAAACATTAATTGAATTATTGTGCACTGATTGACTGGATCTGCATGGATCATACTGGTCATGTACAAAGCTGGGGCATCCCTGGATACCTGTTCATAGACCCCTAAATGGAAGTGTCTTGCTGCCTGCCCACCTTCAGGTCTACAGTAGGGAAGGATTGAGATGGGTACGTGTGCGTTATCACACCTGTGACATTTTAATTTATTCATGGCAGAAGGGGGGTTCTGGAGTTGAGGAGAGAGAGTGGGGTTTGCAGCAATTTGTATCAGAGGGTCTCCATGGATAGAATTAATCTTTCAGAGAGAAATAGCCCAGTGTTTGGATTCAGCCTCCATGCAATGGATCCAGGAAAGTGAGAATGTGGAGGTTTCCCAAATACGGGCTGAGGGGTGTTAAAAGTGACCAGGGCACGGTTACCTCTGTTAACACAGACTTCTGAATAGGAGCAGATTAAATAGAAAGACGTAATCTAGTCTGTTCTGAGGATGTGTGTGAGGGTGGTGAGGCACTGGAACAGGTTGCCATGAGAAGCTGTAGATGCCCCATCCCTGGAAGTGTTTAAGGCCAGGCTGAACACTGCTCTAGGATGCTCTCCTGGTTTCCTTCATCCTTCCCATGTGTCTTACTTTCGCATGCCCTGTGGCTTGGAAGGTTTTTCCCTGGTTAGCACAGCCCACTGCTTTTGGGGAAGGAACAGTTTTCCCCTCCCACTAGTGACTTCCACTACCTGCAGCTGGGAACAGGCAGGCAGAGACCCTCCCTTCCTGCATCCCACTTGCAGGATGAGAACAGAACAACCTTATAACAACCTTGTACTCCCTCAAGAAACTAAATAAATAAAACGGATAGCATTCATCCCAGACTTACTGAGGTGAATGGAAAGGGAGGAAGCAATGGGGAAGTTGTGGTGATTTATGGAGAAGTGTACCGAGAATCATTAGACAAGACTCTGGCACTGAAGTAGCTGGAGGAGAGTAGATGGTGTGAATTGGGATGTTGTGTTGAGTGGGAACTGTTGAAAGTCATAAATGGGCCAAGGGACATGGAGACTAAGCCAAAGCCTTGAATTTGAAGGAATTGCTGGAGATGTCAGGGACAGCAAAACCAATAAAAGGGACCTCCATGAAATTGCTGGGAACAGCAGATGAAATCCGAGGAGTGAAATGTAGTTTTTTCACTGCTGAATTTACCTTACAAATGACTGGAGGAAGGAATCTGAGAAGCAGCTAAGAAGGGTGATTAGGATCAAACGCAGGGTTTTGGGGATGGTAGGAGGTCCCAACAGACTGACACTTTAAATGCAGCTCCCCTGGATATATTGAATCAGTCTGCTAATGCCTTCACTTAGCTGGCAGCAAAGTCACTAGTTTTAGGATTGTATTTCTCCACCA
>NW_005054306.1:7137518-7144807 GCF_000277835.1 Geospiza fortis
TCGGGAGACTGGGCCCAGAAAGGACAAGGGAAAGGCATCCCTCTGCTCTGACAGAGATGCCTTCAAGGCAGAGATGAATAACACAAACCTTGGCACTGTGGCAGAACTAAGAAAGGTCGAAATTATTTTCTTCTTGCTACATAGTCCTTTTTTAAATCTTTAATTGCACCAGGCTGTTAAATCTAGTCTGGAAGGGAGAATTTCTCTGTTACAAAGAGTTTTGTCACTGTAGGATTTTGAACACATAGGTAATCTGGTTGTGTAATTTCTGTTTGTGTGCTGCACTGAAAGTGGCTGTAGCATTTTTCAAACTCCACGGATAGATTTTGAGCAAACCCACAATGAGTGGTGGGGTTTTGAGAGCAAGGGTTTGATCAAAGGAAGAAGCAAGAGTATTTTTTTTTTTTTTTTTGCTGTAGTGGTCCTCTTAGCTGTAATGCACTGCTGTAGCATAGAACACAAATGTAAAAGGGAATGAATGAGGCAAAAATAGAATTGAGATAACTTTCTGTTTGGTTCCATGAGGAAATTTTGTCATGCAAATATGCTAAGAAGTTAAGCTGGCTATGCTCTAAGATTTCAGAAAAAAACAAGTGATTTCAGACGCCTCAATTTTTGTGATTCATGAAAGTCTATCCCTGTTTCCATATGTCAAGATGAACACCCAGAAGCAGCAGTCTTTTGGTAACATTTAGGGATTATCCCTTGATTCCGAGTCCAGGGTCACAAAGGTTGTCTGCAGTCTGGTAATTCACAACAGAAAAAGGAAAACTAGGTCAGAAATGCTTAAGGGATTCCCATTTAATGACATTGAGGCATTGGTGTTGTCAAACTATTTATGATTTCAAGTTTTTCTTTCTTTTCCTTCTGTGTGGCAGATGATTCCTAGAAAGTACAATCAATTGCAAGTTCAGGCAGCATGGGAATTAATGTCAATAAATATGGAAAATTGTACTCTTGTATGCCAGCATACTGTAAAATCATCCAAAGTGTCTCTGTCTAGCCACTCTTGGAAGGTCTTATTTCATCACATTTCTGAGCTGAGAAACTTGATATATTGAAACTTGATATATTAGCAAAATCTGTTGGGAGAGGTAATGTGTGGTTTAGGGCTAGCAGAAGTGCTGGGAAAGATCAGCATAGAGGTAGACACCTAAACCTGAGCTCCTGTCTGGACTGTTCCATATAGTCAGTGCAGAGAAGGCATCTGTGGGATTGATGCATTTCATCCAGCCAGTGTCAACCCACTGCAGATGGGAAGAAAAAAAACCATTAACAAATTGTTTCTTAAAAGCACTTCTTTATCACCACTGAATTTTAAGGTTGTTTTAAAATAGCTCATGTGTACTTGTCTATCCCTGGTCTGACATTTAGCAAGGAAACCTCCCAGAACATGGGAGCTCAAAAGAATACCCAGGAACAAAGTCTAACTGTTGATTTTTGGTTGCTTAAAAACAGGGGAGAAAGCTTGAACCACTCAGCTTCACTGACTTATTCTAGGCTATAGAACAGGTATGTGCCTGTGCTTTTTATCTTGATTGCAGAAAAAGAGCACAAAGAGGTGAGATCATACACAGCTCTGAATAGGCTTATTACAAATCAGAAGTCTTGAAGCCTTCTGCAACCCTTGCTGAAAACTGTCGGCTTCAGTGTGACCGGGGTGGAATATTTGGAATGTTATTTAACTCCTGTGTTACAGTAACTCCTGTAGGGCCCAGAAAAGTCAGGGCTTCATAGTACAAATGCAGACAAAACAGACCTATCTCAGAAAATTTACAGTATATATGCATTTCTCAGATGTATATTTACTTATTTAAGCTCTCTGTCCTTGAGTTGAGTTCAAACAGAAAAAACTCAAAGAAATACATTTTCTTGCATATTTATGGAGTTCTATGGGTTAAAAAAATTAAAATTTCCAATTCTCATATATTAAAAGGCTGTTTTATATAAAACCACCCCTGCCCTGTAGCAATGAAAAATTTTAAGTGTAAATAGAAGTGAAGGCAAAGCAGTTAACTTAAGCAAGTACTTTTATACTTAATGTTAGCTGCTTCATCCACCATGACAAACTCAGTTTGGAGAATGCGTACCAAAAAATATAAACCCATTTTGGAACACCTCATAGGATCATTTAAACATCATGTTGAAAGGGATCTCTGACAGCCTTTAGTTCAGTCCCCTGCACAAAGTCAGCCTAAATTCAAAGCTGCAGCAGGTGGCTCATGACCTGGGGTAGTTCACATCAAAAGGTCTGCAAGAGAATCCACAGCTTCTTGGGACACCTTGTTCCAGGGTCTGCCACCTACAGATCTCCACCCATTCACACAGAAATTGCATGTTTTTTGGTTTTCTTTGAAACTAATCCATTACCATCAAGAGAAAGTTGCTATGGACTTGCTTCCAAACTCTCCATTTTGCCCTGGGAATGACCCAAGGTGCATTTTGGTTGTCTGTGCAGAATAACCTGTAAATGTAAATCCACAGACTGAGAATTGTTGGAACCACTTTGCAAAGAGGTTGCTGCTGCTGCGTTTTGAACAAGGCTTTTAAGTTTGGGATGCAGAAAAAATCAGCAATAGATGCAGGCTTGTGCCTGAAATTTGTGACTACAGGGAATTTTCTCTGAAGTGCTAATGCCCTTTAAAATTGTTTTACTTGAAAAAACTATTTGTAGAGGTTTGCTGATTTAGTTCCTTGTCAAGAAAGGCCTAAGTGAGGGGAGCTGGTTTTATATTTTTACAAACTACTTTTTCTTTGAAAGTACTGATTCAACAGGACCTCAGGATCTTGGGGAACACAGCAGTCCTAGTAATGATTTTCCCATGAAAGGCTTTTAAAGTCCAATGGACTACCTGGTCAAGTCAATGAGATCTATGGGGAACTAGGATTTTCCTCTGTAGTGGTGGATACAGCTGTGAAAAGCATGAGATTAATAACCCTCAGGAGATATCTGTCTTATCCATGAACTATAGAGTATGCACAGATGCAAATCTTAGGTGAGACATTTAACTTCTGCAGGGCCGAAGTCAGAAAAGTCAAATTCTTTTTTTGTCATATATTTAAATGGTTAGTGTCTATGCCTTTAAATATTTTGTGGATGTAAATTGCTTTGGAAAACTACATGGCAAAATTGTAAGGAAAGGAAAGAAACTGATATGATGAGCTTCTTAAAGATCATGTGTTGTGAGGTGTTCCCCTCCCTGGGGAGGGCACAGCTGGACTTGGTTGCACTTTTGTGACATTCACCTGATGCATGATCATTGAGGACACTATGTAGAATATTTAATTGCTGTCATGTACACACTTCTGTGTTCTGAGCAAATTTTTCATGTAGCAATGTCTTGTCTGTCACCTGTTTATCCCAGCCAATGGTTAGAATGACCTCAAGTGCTATTTTAAGTTCATTCATAGGCTTCCATGATCTTGTTGACCTTTTAGTCCTGACATCTCTGGTGCCAAATAATATGAAAAGCCAGATTCTCAATGAAAATGAGATTTTTGTCTGGGATTTAAGCTTTCATTAGTGAAACAGATGCAGCACTGAAGACATTGTCATGTAAAAAGGATATATTTGACATTAGTAGGGACTTCTATTGCTCTCTACAGCCACGGTAGAGCTGGGCAGGTGGACAGTATATGTGTTTTCAGATCTTTGCCCTTTCATCTCCTCCAAACCCAAGATGCTGCTAGAATAATTTCAAAGCCAAGAGGATTAAGAGCTAAAGCACAGGATCAATATGAAAGTATTTGTTGTTGTATACACAAACATCTACTGTGTTGCTCAGTACAGATTTAAAAAAGCAACACTTTTTTTGAGTTACCTTTTTTGTCTAACCCACCCTGTTATTGGGGTTATCCATCTTTCTCCAGAGTTTTGTGTTGTGGCTTTTCACATCCATATATCCTTTAGAAACCATTAGTTCATTAGTGCAGCAGTAATCATGGAAATAGGTCACAGCCTCTTTGGAGTTAAGCTGTTACGTGCCCACAGAGAAGGGCACTTAAATATCAATAGCGTAACCGGGAAAACTCGGCAGTTATTTCCCTGTTTTCTGCAATTCAATGAGGAGTTGTTCTGTGCAGACCCCATTGCACTCCAGATGAATGGTGGTGATTGTGAGAAAATGATCTTTTACTAATGCAAGATGTCACACTGAGAACAAAGACTGGTTCTTACCATGATGGGATGAGCTCACTCTAATCCCCAATTTGGGAGACTTTGATGCTTGTTCAGGTGCCAGTTTTTCCATATATGACATACCAGAAAGAACTTTAAAAAGAATGCTGAACAGGGCAGTGTTAAACTGATTCATAGCTCCCGAATCTCAAGGTCGTATTGGGTGAGATGTCATATATTTATCCTTTTGCATGCAATTTCCCAGAAAACCACCTTCCCTATCAACAGTTTGAGCTTTCAGGGCGCTATGAAAATCATTCATATTAAATTTGCCTTAAGTAAAGAAGTGCAGGCATTTTTTTTGAGATCCCGTAACTGTTTCAATTTATCTTGCATAAATGTCTAAAATATGTCAGTTTAATTAAAACCGGCTTTGCCTACAGGATTTTTGAACTGCAGAATTTACACCCCCATCCTGGGATTTTGGTGTGTGGTCAGTGAAATCCAGGAAAGACTCATTGTGCCTTCCTGACACACTGTTCCTCTGCAGTGCCCACCCATCCATCAGAACAGGAAGGACTAAAACAGTACGAGTGCTCTGTTTCATAAGCTATTACAAATGCTGTGATAACTGGAGATTTTGTATAAATTTACTCAGTTATAAAATTTTTAAAAAAAGAACACTGTCATTGTGGCTTGGAGATTTAGAAATAGTGAGATAGCCAGCAGGATTTCAAACTCAGTCCTGTAAGTTTACGGTTTCCTCTCTCTGTTTCAGTAGTGTTTTATGTGGGTTTCCATATTCCACTAAGATGCCCCTTCTCTTGGTTCATTATCTCTGCAGCACATAACTGTCTTTTGCCCAAGATCCCCAAAAAGACATTTGGAAAGTCAAGCAGCAAGTTCTAATAAAAAAAGGACACATACTGCTCATTGCTCTAAACCTAACTTTTTTCCCTTGTAGTCCGATGCAGGTGGCAAACAGAGGAGGGTCTGGTGGGTGCTGTCCCATTGTCCTGCTGTTCCACCTTTTTATTGTGTTGAATCCTTTCTTTGGAGAAAGTAGGCAGAGTGCAGAAATATTTTTTATTCTGTATATCCCACAAGATTAAAATGTGAACATTGCATAACCAACAGGATCAAAGGTTGTTAGAAACCTCAAAGAAATAGCATAATTTCTTTTATTCTAATTTTGAAGGTTATAGGGAAGACTTTTTCAGGGGGTGTATGCAGGGTATCAAGAGATTAGAAAATAAACTCCCTGAAGAAAAAAAGAAATAAAATATTCAAAATAGTGCTGGAACTGCCAGACTTGTATTCCTTAGAGGACACAAGTTTTTATTCTGTAGGCTGCTTTGTAAGGACTAAGCTCTCAAAATTTCTGTTTTCAGTTATGAGTTTATTTTAATGTCTGTATGCTGTGATGTAAAGTAGAAGCAGATCAATTAGTAAAGTAAAAGAACTAGGCTGATGTGCCAGAAAGATAAAAACTAAAGTAGCATTCCTTATACCAAGTAAAGGCTGTAAAATTCCAGCCTAGATTTGTGGGGGAAAAAAAAAAGAAAATCAATGTCAGAGTAATTGGCAGTTCAGAAGCACTATATTGGAAAGGCACGTTTTGAATATGACACAATTAGATTCAGAAGAGAGAAATTGCAAGAAGACATAAAAGAAATCTAGTATTTACCTCAGTTTTAAAGGTAACTTAGAGTTGTGATTTGTGTATGTTTTACCAAAGGTGTGTGGTTAATAAGATGCTAGAATGAGTCTGCCTACATGCCTAATTTCTGGAATGTTCTTTTGTTTACCCTGGAGACTATTCTTTCTTTTTTTCCTTCCTACCTTTCATTAACTCTGGATGCAGAATCTTTGTGGGTTATCATCAAGTTTTAGCTCAGGAACTTTCCTGAAGCTTTTATAATTATCGCCTTTAATTAATACTGTCAGAAAGATTGTCAGCATCTGTGGCTTTCATCACAATAAACAGAAAACCAGGAGATTGGAAAAGATACAAAGAACAGCAATCCTGCTCAGAGATGCGTGTGTGTTCTTCTCAGGTGGCCCAGAAGGAATTTGACACCTGCCCTGGTGCCAGCCCATACTGGGGATGCCTGGCAGTGGAGCAACACCTCTTCACCAGCTGTGTAAAGCAGGAACAGGAATTGCAGCACTCCTTTAGAGCACAGCTCCCCTTGCCCCCTCCTCCCCTCCCAGCACGCTACAAAGCTCCAGGTCACAAACACACCTTGCTGGCTGACAGAGCTCACAGCAGCAGCAAGGCCTGGTGTGTGATCAGCTAATGACATCCCTCTGATTTCATCCAGTGCTTGTGAGCTCCTCTGGGACACTCCTCCTTTGGTCACTGCTGATTCTCAAATTCATGCAGTGTCAAAAGCCCAACTGCAGGTATAGAGGGCTCTTCTAAATAACAGTGATTTAAGCAATGCTGTGAACTCCTACTAATTCCATTTAAATCATCAACAGTAGGCTTTTTGTCTTAGCCGTAACGTGGAAGTAGCATTATTCTGGTCCAGTGATGTTATTTTAGTGCTCTTCTGTAAAAGATACTCATTGCCTGAAGTGCTTGAAATCAGCCCTTTTTATGTTGTTTTCCTGGAGCTGTTGTAGTCTAAGAAGAAATTGGAGATGTGTGAGCAAGGAACAAGTGGCTACTTGCACTGCAAAATAGAAGGCCAAGCACAATTTAAATGCATGGGCTGGCAAGTTACTGTGCAGGGTTCAGAGCTGCCAGATGAAGTGGCATAAGTTACATGCTACTAAGTGGATATAAGTGGATCTGGCTGAGTCTGAAGGAGCAGAAATGATAACCTGGAAAAGAAGCCCTAATTACAGCAGTGTAAGTGATGCTAGAACAGTTTTAAGCACCAATCACAGAGAAGATTAGCTTAGACAACAACATGCAAAAGTTACATACAGTGGCTGGGAGAGAGCTACTCAATTGCCACATTTATCTTAGTTTCTTTCATTGCTGAAACCCTCTTCCTTTTTTTTCTCCAAGTTTGGGTTGCTGCATACATGGTGCATAGATTATGCTGTGTTCTGTGCATTCTCTGAGCCTCATCAACCTTATCTGATGGCTCACTTTCCTCTCTGTGCACGTAGGGTGTGTGTTTGGGGAGTGGGGAGGGCTGCTCTGCTCTCAGGCATTCCT
>NW_005054306.1:7144838-7161827 GCF_000277835.1 Geospiza fortis
ATTCCTGGGGCAGCAGAGAAGCACATTGTGCTGCTTCTCTCCTGCATTTTCCTTGTATGTTATTAGCTGTTGACTTGCTGCGCCTTGCCATTTCTGTTTACTGTTGCAGAACATGTCAGCCAAGGCAATATAAAAGGTAGTAGATAGTATCTGGGATGTTTAAGATATAGGCAGGTGTTCTTAGACACAAAGCATAAAACTGCCAATACTATGCTGTCAATAATAGTATATTGATTTTGTGATCTTAACAGAAGTTTTCAAGGCTTTGCACACAAAAATGCTATATGAGACACTGTTTTCTACCTCATGCTTTTTTTTTTGGCTTGCTTTTCTCTACTTTCTTAATGCAATAATAATAGAGTATGGGGATCAGTAAAGTAGTTCTCTTTGTTTAAATACGCCAGGTCAGACATCAGCATTGTTGTTTCTGCTCCAGTGCCCTTTCAGTTCTAGTTTGTGCAGGATCATATGAAACGAATGTGTACATTAGTTGTTAATACAACTAATTTTCTCCACTTCATTGCTTGACTAAGTTCTGCTGCCTCATGACACCAGCACTTGATTAGAATTAGATTTGTTCATAGTGGGGCAAGGAGCACTGAAGAGGTGGTTCTATATTGGAGAAGCATGTGCTTATCCATGGATCACTGATGCATTTCATTTATTTGGCAAGATTTGTTTTGGATTGGTTTGGGGGATGGAGAGACTACTTTAACTGCTCTCCAGTTCTGACAGCAAAGACAACAGTAACCTTGGCAACTAAGGATGCTGAAATACCACTTAATCCTTACTCGTAAGTCAATAGGGTTTTGCTCAAGTAATAAATTATCAAACCTCTCAGCGTGTGGCTGAAGAAACTATAAAGCAAATCGGGTGCTGCAGTTCAGATAAAGTATTGGTGCAGCCACTAACTGCATGGCTGCACAATTGAAACAAACTTTGTCAGGAATTTTCCAGCCAGAGGTTTTTTTCTGTCTGAAATTGCTGATTCACAGAAATCAAAACTGTGGGAGAAGATTTGTTTTCAAGTTTCTAATTTCAAAGCAAAACCAAGTAGTTGTTTAAATATCTTTCTCTGACATTTTCTTAACAAAAATGTTAAACACTTAACAAAATATTTTTCTGTTAGGCGTGAAAGACTGTAAATCTAGCAGCTGTGTATTGCAGAGTATTTTGGAGCAAGCAGGTGCCCAAGAAGAAAAACCTGCTCCCTGTTTTGCTGCATAGGGCTCAGCTGGATGAGCTGGTGGGCCCTGAGCTGTTTCACAGCTGTGAAAGTGCCAGGTCCCGGGGCAGGAACGAAGGTGAGAGGAAGCAGCAGAGTCAATCCTTCTGGCGGCAGCTTCTGCTTGTGCTGCACGGGGTATAAGGTGAAGTCCAGCTTTGAGTTCAGGTTTTGCTTCCACCCTTGGAAGACCTTTTCTTTGTCTCTCTCTCACATTTGTTTCTTTTGTCTTTGGGGTTTTCTTTTTTAAAAATGTTGACTTTTTGTCTCTGCAGCAGAAGCCCTTAATATCCTCCTAGTCTTGGAGCAGTTTCCATTCCACGTTTATACACACAGTAAATAGTAAGAAAGTTCCTTTGCTATTTCTAGCAATGACTTCTGTTTATTATCCTGAGAGTCATTCAACATGATCAAAGGTAGTCATTGTTTCTTTATAGCCCAAACCTCTCCTGAGGGTGTGGAGCGTAGCTGCCTGTAACATGACCACAAACATGCACAACTTTTCATTTACTGCCACAGCCTCTTAATGTGGAGAAGGTTGCAGTTGAAGTTAAGCTGCTGTGAACATTTTTACAGTAGGGCAGGGTTTGGGGTCAGGTCAGGAGGCAAAGCTGCCTGGAGTGAAGGTGGGGTGGGCAGGAGGTCAGACAGGGTGTGCTGCCCCCACCTTGGCTTCCAGTGCTGCTTGCCAAGCCATGGCTGGGTGCAAAGAGTGGGGAGACAGCAGTGCAGCACCAGCCAGGGGAGCACTGCTTGCTGAGGGCAGCTTTTAGTTGCCAGTTTTGGGACTGCCTTCTTAATTTAGCCGACAGTTTGAGTGAACCAAGCCCCATTTGTTGACTTGACATATATAGGTAAGTGTACACAGTAAGGAGCTGATGTGGGCCGATAATTTTTGATACAATATAAATAATTTTGAAATAAATACAGGTATGTTAAAAGTCTTGAGACATGACATGGGCTTTTAAGGTTGAGAGAACGCAGAACAACTTCTACTTTGTTTTTCTTGTCTTTCCTGTATTGCTGTCTCCTTCAGTTTTTCCTTGGTTTCCCATTTCTTGCTTTGTTTTTAGGCTGTTTTCCTGAACAAGGTTGGAAATGTTTTCAGGTCATCTATAAAGCCCTTTTCCTTTGGCTTTTCCTGTGTTTGTATATACACACATAAAAAAGATAAGTTACTATTAGAGTTCCTGTCATGTCATCTTGAAAGGTGTTTTCAAGGCTGGAGAACAAGATGTTTCATCTTTTCACTGTTGTACACTAGTCCCACCTTGTGAAGCTAATCCATCTGCTGACTCCTGTTAGCATTGTTAGTACATGTCCTCATTTTATTCCCTTGGTTTTTCTCTTTTAACCATCTAATAGGAATTCAGCTCAGCCATGGAGGGCATATTGAACCTTGCAATGCCTTTCTGTATTACTTTGGCAGTGGAGATATAAGGAGTCCAATATTCATATGAAAGATTTGACTCCTGTAGGAAAACCCTTAAAAACCTAGCCAAATGTTCCCAGAACCAAGGGAAGTAAAGCTGGGATCTCAGAACAGCTAATTGGATCTTGTGCTACCCCTCTCATTTTTCAACAAACGAAAAGCATCAGTAGTGGTTTTGTATGTTTTGGGGTTCCTTGTTGTTCCCCCTCAAATCCCTTTCTTGGAATGACTTTTTTCTTAACAAACAGGATCCAGATGGTTTAGGAAAGAGTAATAGCTACTACTTAACTCTGACTGTCTTTTCCATTTATTGTGTGTTGAAGGCCTGTTAATAAAGGTTTTATCCCTTTAAAAGAATATGCAAATAGACATAAAGGAATAATTTTGCTTTTGTAGATAATAAGTGTTAAAAATAATTTGTAGAGTTCATAAGGCAAAAGATTCTTAAGGATGATTATGCTGTTGTGACAGATTAAAAAAAAATGGAAAATAGGCTGGAAATGGGAATATTATGAACTTGTTAGATTAACCTTTTCAGTTGTGCTATCGATATCCTGCATTCCCTTCACTCCCATTTCTAAGGTGAGTTAGTGCTGAAAGGGAGGATGGAAAGTGGTCCCTCACACTCCATCCTGTGCCCAGGCAGGGGCTCCTCACACACTGCTGCCAGCACATTACTGGATGCCTAGAGGCTGCTGCACGTTGTTTTAGGGGAGCCAGCCAAGGCTGCAGTAGCGCTCCATCACTCCCTTGAAGTTTTAGGGGGAAGGAAAGTTTAGTTTACTTTGCTGGTTGATCAGTGTTCTGCTGCTTTGGCTTTGTACCAGTGTATCTGTCAGGTTTGCAGCTGTGCAAGTTCTGCCCTGGCCACCCAAGGGGGACCTTTCCTTCCCCTGGCATGTGTTCAGTGCACGTGTTACGCTTGTGTTTGCACGGACATCTTCAAAACTGTGAGCATTTCAGGTCCCTGCTGAACTGAATTCCATTCTGCTTAATTACTACATGAGCCATAATGTTACTTTGTGCAACTGGGACTAGTTTGAACAAGTCCCCTGAATCTTTAGGGTTGTCTATAGCAGTACCTCAAGCAAGATGCTGTAGCCAAGGGCCCCTAGGACTCTGTAGCCTCCCTCATCCAAGTGTAGTATTACATTGGATATATTTGCTCACGCAGCAGGAACTACAGCTTGTAAAGAGAAATTAAATGAAAGGGAACTAATAAAAAGGTAGAGGTGGGTGGTGAGTTATTTAGAGAAAACAGTTTTGTACTTACCCTAGATCTAAGGCTGCCCTTAAAGCTGAGTCAGATTTGGTAAACTTTCACATAATGATGGTGATCTGGAGCATGGTGGTTCATTATTGCACTTCTTGGATTGTAACAGCAGCCCTGGTTGCCATTTCCTCTTTTCTAACAGGGCTGGGAGCTGGAAAAGGATGCGGCGTAACATGCTGAAGCACCCCTGCATATGTACCCCAGGGAAATAAGGAAGCCCAACAGACCCTGTTTGAATACAGGGCTTTGGTGTTCAGCTGTCCGTGCTTAAATAGCAGTACTGGTCCTCCTTTGCCTGGAGTGATACAGCAGTCTGGTGCATGTGATTGCTGTGGCAAGTAGGTTCACTGCAGATCTTTAATCTTATGGTACAGATCTAAAACATTTTTTCTCAAAGTTTGCTTCTCTTACATGGAGTTGTCTTTTTTTTTCTCTGTGTGTTTAGTGGTGGGGTTCCCCTCCACCCCCTGCCATCATTACAATCTCTTCATTTTACTGTAGTATGCAACAGGCACAGAATTTGTAGTCTTGCCATTTTTAACAAATTTTTGTTTTATTTTAATACATTTCCTACAAAACTATGCCTTTTTTGTCACAAGTCAAAGGGTTGAAATGAAAATGAAAACTGGTGACTTCCACAACACACAAATCAAAATTAGAGTTTCCTTTATGATTGCCTGGACTTTCAATCGATAGAACATTTAAAAAGAGCATTGATGCCCATGAATAATAAAGTAGAACATTGCTAGAATTAGGCAAAAAGAGCATTTGTAAAATTGTGATGAGTTTTGAAGCAGCTTTTTGGTGTATGAAATTTCTGTCTAATCACTTTTTTAAAATGAAAAGTGACAGGTAGGTGTTGTATCACAACAGTGTCACTCTGCTTCTAAGAGTTCTGTAAGCAGCAATACAACATTAGGCAAACCCAACCATCCTGGATACAGTTTTATTTCATGCAGCCACTAGACAAGCTTATTTGCTGTAGCATCTCAGACTTGACTTCATTTTAGTTGGGATTTTCCTGTTCAACATAAAGACTTAAGTGTCTTGTTTATTTATAATGAACCTGAAAAAAAGGGGAATTATTGAAATTGATATAATCTTTTTCAATTGATGCAATCTTTTCTGCCTTCTGAGTACACTTTAAAATTGTGGAGATAATTTAGGAACCTAGATGAAACTAACCATCAATGAAAATCAGAAAGTCACTTCATAGATGGACTCAAAAACTTTGGGGAGACCCTTGTGTCTTTTTGCTTCCAAATAAAATAAAGACACTAGTGACAAGTCAACCTTTTAAAATATCCTCACTATTGTGGTTTCATTGCTTAGTTCTAAAAATCTCTGAATCTGACTTAGTAGAAAAGTTTTTAATTTTCTTTCTTGGTCAGATTTGGAAGCATTTTTTCCAGGTGTGAGCTTTGCAGCTGACACAGGTTTCTCCTGCATACCATGTAGTGTGCAAGGATGGGAAGGCGACCCTGTACCTTGGAAGAAGTCACTGTGTTGTGACTAGGTAGACACTGACCTTTGTTCCCTAAATGCAGTGCCACCCATCTCAGCTGTCCTCCTTTCCATTGCATCCCAGAGTTTCAACGCTATCACTTAGTCTCCCATTTGGGCAGAAGTAGCTCCATAGATGCAGCAGCTCAGGGTTTTTCTTCAGTTTGATTTCAGTGTGCGCTTATAGACGTTGCTCGCAAAGTGGTGAACGTGAGAAATCTGGGAAGTGAGAGCCAGCATATGGAGCTAGCAAATGAGGATGGGAACGATGAACTAAATGTCGCTTTGGGGAGACATGATGTTAAGCATTTGGCTTTTCAGCTTTACAGCTTAGACTGCGTAAAGCTAATTTATACTCTTCGACCCAGTGATGTCTGTCTTCTAACTGTTTATTGGAAATATGATTGCAGTTCATGTAGATGTTTTCATACAATAACTGTGTTGTCAATAAGGGGGTTAGCATATGACTCCCCCCCAAAATCTCACGGCTCACAGTCACTTTCCACATTTTCCTATGAGTACAATGAATTATTTCTTTATTTTCTGTATATTGGAGTATCTCGTGTGCAAGATTCATGGACTCTTATCATGACGCACCTGCTACTCTTAATGATACACATACTACACAGTAGTAGGAAGAAGAAAAGGAAAATCACTTTTTTGTTATTTTCTTCTAATGTTCAGACCTTCTTTATACACTTTTCTCTACCATCCTCAAGCCTTCTTTATACATTTTTCTTTACCTTTCTTCAAGTTTTTTCAAAGTGTTAATAGCATTAATGCTGTTATTGAGTACTTTTTGTGGAAAGTGGTTTTATTTTTCTACTTTCACTGAAGGAGAAAATCATCTCCCCATTTAATAAAGATGTTCTTTTAACTTTTTCACATACAGAAAGCTAGCAGCATACTTTTGTAGGCAAAGTCAGAGAGTGTCAGTAGTTATGGGAGGAGACACTGGTAAAATAATTAAACCAACAGTTGATCGGATTGAACCAACAAAATGCAAACCCCAAAAAACTTTGCTTTCAAGCATTTTACTGGGCTACTGGTAAAACTGTTCAAATTAATGCCACTGAAATACATGATGAAATAGCATTTCTGAGCAGTCTTTCAAAATTGCTAAAAGCTTGTAGTGTCAAGTACCTTTCCAATACTAGAAAGAATTAAAAGAGATTATGCAGATTTTGAAAGTAAAATAAATTTATTTCTGGTAATGGGACTTAAAGCATCATACAGGTTTCCAGAGGCTTTATTACTCAGTACTTTTATTGGCAGAGTGAAGAAGGATGCCTAGTGGAAGGGTAGCCTTACAAGTAGTTACCCATCCCTATGTGTAGAGGATAATTTGGTCTCACACAGTGCTTAGATCTGTGTCTGTGTCCACCTCTGGTTTTCATTAATGCTGATAATATCTTAGCAAGTATTCAGTGAGTCACATATGGATCTGCAAATTGTAATTTAGGTGCAGGTGTCAATTTCAATGGCAGGGGTTTGGTTCCAGCCACCAGCCCTGCTGATGGCACCCAACAGCCATGGATGCAGTGCTTCGCCAGGCTGGCCACTTGTTAGGAAACACTGTGGTGTGTCTGGGTGCAAGCCTGTCAGGCTGAAACAGTTCATGTGAAAAGAAGGAAAAGTCTTGTTTTATACACAGCGACTTGAGCCTGAACCCTGTTCAGGGGCATGCGTTATCTGCTTGAGACCACAGGAAACTTTCCTTGAGTGAAAAGATTCAGTCACAGGTGAGAATGGCTACACTTTTTATAGAGATTCACAAGTTTTATTGAAGTTTAGATTTGGTTTTTGTTAACCTCTGCTCAATGCTGGATGATTTCTAGCCAGTGAAGATATTAAATGTAGTTCCAGAAAAATCTAATTTTCCCTGGTAAAATACCTGCAACCATCGTGGGTAAAGTTGTTTGGCTTGGCATAAACTCCTCTAAGAAGGTTTGCCTGTGGATATGGCAGCCGAGACTGATTTCTACTGAAGGAGGCTCTCCTTCTTACAAAAAATAAACAATTTAAATCTTCTGGAAGAGAGCCCAGATTGTTTATTCTTAGGCTTAAAATGATGGCCTTTCATAAAAGTCTGGAGACACTCAATCTACATATTCAAGTAAGATTCGCAGTACAAGTGAGCAAATGCGAGTCCATATGTTTGTTGCAAATCTTCAAGGAATGACAAGAGGGCTCTTGGTTTTGTTGTTCTGCTGGCAGTAGTGGCTTACTTTGGAGTCTGACTCCTTCATACAGGACAACTTTTCCATGAAGGGTTTGCTGCCCTTGTGACAGTGGCAAGACTCCTTCTTCCTGACTGA
Organism: Geospiza fortis; assembly: GCF_000277835.1. NCBI lineage: Eukaryota > Metazoa > Chordata > Aves > Passeriformes > Thraupidae > Geospiza > Geospiza fortis. Next base: position 7,152,590 of record NW_005054306.1, read on the forward strand.
CAGCCAGTGTCAAACACCGAGCACTTTTATTGAACTTTTACGCCTTTTTGGTTTTACTGTCGCTCCTCACTTCATGCTCAGGATACAGACTGCTCTTAGGATCTCGATGGATACTGAGGAGGACTTGCTCTTTTTAAACTAATTGGCAGCATTGCCAATTGAAAGGTTTTCTTCTGGATTCTACAACTTCTATGATGTTTCTCTTGTTCTTTGCATTTTGGTGGCTGTTCCTTGTTCGCCCCGCTTCAGAATGGGATACATGTTACTAACAAAGTTGCTTGCAGGTCGTAGTAGGAACCCCTCTCATTATAAAGCTTATTTTGTTCCCTGGTCTGTGCACACAATCAGGATTGCCTAATCCCAGGTGCAGAATCCATCACTTGCCCTTCTTAAACTTCACACAGTTGGTGATTGCCCAATTCTCTTATTTGTTAAGGTCTCTCTGCAGGGCCCCCCTGCCTTCGAGGGAGTCAACAGCCCCTGCCAATTTAGTGTCATCAGTACACTTACTTAGTGTCCCTTCCAATCCTGCGTCCAAGTAATTTATGAAGCTGTTGAAGAGCACAGGGCTGAGGATGGAGCACTGTGGGAAGCCCATCAGTGACAGGTCACCAGTCCAGTGTCACCCCATTCCATTTGTGCCTGACTGGTGAGCCAGTTTTTCACCCCATGGCATGATGTGTTTATCCAGCTGTGTGCCTGACATTTTGTCCAGAAGGATACTGTGAAAGAAAGTATTGAAAGCTTTACTGAAGTCCAAAAAAGTTACATCAGCTGGGTTCCCTTGATCAGCTAGCAAGTTACCCTGTCATAGAAGGAAATTGGATTTGATGAGCCAGGACTTCCCCTCTGAAATTGTGCTGGCTGTGACCAATGACTCTTTTGTCTCCCAGGTGTTTTTCAATACCTCCCAGAATAATCTTTTCCATGAAAAAGATTTTCAGGCTTTGAAGTAAAATGTCCCATCTTCTGTAGGCTGGGGACCAGATGACTGTAAAAATTGATAATGGTATCTGAAATAGTCTTGATTTTGTTCTTTTAATTAGCCACTTATATGCAGTAGACCCTTTTTTTTTCTCGTGCAATCTCAGAAACATAATTTATATTTTCATTATAAACCATTTACATTTAATGCTGTCCTAACACTATTGTGTACTCTTTTACTTTCTCTATACATTTCTTCTAAAATTGATGCATCTACTTCATATAACTCTCATTTTATGCCTGACACACTCTTTTGATTGCAAATTATTGCTGTGGCATATTTTCAAAAGCTTAGTTTTTAACTGTATTCTAAAATCAATTTCATAAATATATTGGAAATAGTAAGAAAATCATATTTCAAATATAAATTGGTTCCTACAAGGCTCTGTTAAGGATTTTGTGAAAACATTGCTTAATTCTTCATTCGCTGGAAAAAATCTTGAAAGAAGTAGTTAATGCTGGTGTCAGCTCGTGATTTTCCACAAAAATGAAGTGACGTTGCCTGCTCTTGGTCTTGATCTGTTTATATCAATATGTTTACATATATGGCAATAGTGCCAGTGCAAGAAGACATACATTTAAATTTAGATGAATAAATTTCCTCACAATCTGGGCTGAAGGTCTTTTGTGCTGATGGCTGAGCATTCACCCAGGAAGGCCCAGCATCAGTCAAAGATCAGAAATCAGGCTGTTTCCACAAGGAACAGGTGCTGGAGGTGAACCTGCTCAGGATCAAAGCAATGCTGATATTAAACTGTTAATGTAACTCTGGGACAAAGAGACAGATGACTAAATACCAGAAAGTAAGAGTCCAGCAACAGTGTTAACATTGTCTCATTTTACTTATTTTTAAATAGTGTAAAATGCAGTACAATGTTAAGATGTATAGTTAATGAGAAAACCAAGACAAAAACTACTAAATATACAAAATAAGGCTGAATTAATATCAGTAGTGGAACAGTTATTTAAAAGTTTACTGACACCTCTGACTATTGATGGGAATCTATTAATACTTCCTTTTCTATTTAACTTCTAATCAGTAAAAAAACCCCAAACTCAATGTTGTCAATTCCTCATTTGATAAGTAGAATATTGAGAAAAAATATCATACAACCTTACTCCTTTTTAATTAACTTAATTTAGGGATAAAATTGGCACTAACGAAATCCTTTCAAGTGATTTGAATGTTTGAACTCTTTGAATGTACAGTTGTTGGTCTTTGAGGCAGTCGTTTGTTTTTATCAGGGGGGGACCAGAAGATGGATCCATGACACTGCTGCAGGGCAGGGGCTGGCAGTGGAGTGTGGAGGCAATGCAAGCCTCAGGGCACAGGGAGAGGGAGATGTGTCTGGATGCTTCCTGCTCCTCATTCAGTCACATGACTGTAGCAAGATTAACAGCTTTGATTTTGAGGAGAAAGCCTCAGTTTGCCAAGCGTCAGAAGTCAGAAGATTGATAGCTTGGAAATATGGTTATTGTTTATTTAGCAAGTATTAAAGGCTTGAAAAAGCCTCCACCCTTTTAACTATACAGTTTCTCTCTCCAGATTTTCAAATAAAATATACAATGTTGAGAAGAAATGGACCATGGAAATTTTAAATCTGAAATGGATTTATTTTTGAAATTATCAGTACATGACTAGGAGCCCTTAATGGAAATTGCTTTGTAAATGCCATGCCTACTGAAAGTATTAGTGAAAGTCTGATTTGCATTTTTATTCCAGTCACTCTGATGAAATTGAAAGAGACAAAGATTAGCAATGTATCAGTTGGAACAAAAAACTTCCATTCTCACACTATATCAGAGAGCTAATTTTGAATTCCCACTTTCATCTGGGTAGCCATAGATGATGGGACTGTTACCTGTTAAGTTATAGGATACTTCTGTTCCTCAAGCTTTAAATTGGTACACAGATATCACTTTACATAAAAATGTGCATAAATGAAATCTCTGTTACATGCCTGACAAAATCCACTGACAAAATCAGCCAAGCTGCAGGGAAGCTGTGATGGAAATAGAGATTATCTGCTAAAACTGATGGATCATGATGGAGGAACTCCAATGACAACTTAGAAGCATCTTCCTGACTAGTTGTATATAAAATGTTCTTTTTGCCTATGAAATAGGGAAAGTGGTATAGTGCTTAAAAAAGAAGTAGAAATCAAGGTTCTGATTCTGCTAAGACATTCTCGAAACACTTATTTCTATATGTCGTGTATATTTCCGTTACTATAGTAAGGGAATTAAAGGCAAGTCCAAAAAAAACTTTTCCTTTATCAAGAAAATGTCAAGTTTCCATAGTGAAATCCTTGAGAACACAAAGTATCCACTGTTAAGGTTGCACAGGATCCAACTCACCATGTTGCTCCTTCCTAAGTTCTGAATTTTTTTCTTTTTATTTATCATCTTCATAATGGTTTTTCCTGTTGACTAGCTAGAAGTAAATAAGCATGTGAAAGAGTTGAATAATGTCTTTGCAAGGTACTCTTTTTATCAGTGGACCTAGTGCAGAATTAGTTTTCATGTTAAGAACAGCAGAGCACTAGAGCAGGTGATGATGCTAGTCCTTGTTGTGAGATTTGTCATTCTCTTTAAAAGTAGCAGAGCATTTCCGGTTTTGGCCTCCTTCAGGCAACAAATTTCTTGCTCTGCCTTCTCATTCTCAGGGCCCATCCATTACCAAGTAATTTTTTTCATATATTGCATTCTGAGGCAGTATCAATTTTTCTTTGCATAAAAGCGTGTATTCTGCTGGTGGCAGATTCTGCATGACCTTATAAGCTCCTGACTCCCACTGGCTGCACACTTAAAATAACTTTTTTTGAGAAGCTACCTCTTCCTGAAGGCCACAAGTACAACTTACATGAATTTTTTTGGCCCTGATTACTGTATTGAGATTCCTTACCTATTTATCACATTTTTTGACTGATTATTTTCAGAGGAACATCCATAAAATGCCAAGTGTGATGGAAGTTGGCAAAGACAACTGGTGCTGTGTTGGAACCTGTGCTAAGATGTTCAGCATGAGGTGTCACAGAAATAGATTATGCAGCTTTTTGAGGGGGGTGGGGGCTAAGAGTTGTGTGATGGATTGCTGGCTCCTCAGGAATCAAATTACTGATACATGCAGAGCCTTGCTACTGTTCTTGTCACTCATGTTGTCAACTGGAGGAAAAATACTTGAGTGTAGTGCTTTGATGGAAAGCCTACAGGGATTGCTGTTCAGGTTGTTACTTGGGATAGTAACTAAGAGGCAGAACAAATTTTCATGAAAGTGCTATGAGGACATTGAAGAAAGAATTTTCCTGTGATGTGAGGATACTTGAGCACATGTTCTCTGTAATTAAATTATTTATTCCTTTGTTTGCCTTCCTTCCTTCTTGGGTCATCTTTTTCCTCTCCTACTACCCAGTCTTCCTTGAATTCAAAATTGGTGAAGTTGTGATACACATCTTCATGAAAAATGGTAGATGATATATTTGTGGCTCCACCTCCACTGGAGTCTGCCTTCAGTTGTCTGCAGACTACCAAACTGCATTAGGTCCCAGGAGCTCAATAGATCCTTAGACTAAACAAAAATTTGGTTTGATTTAAAATGAAATTTGAGAGACTGTCAAAGAGGTTAATTAGTAAGCCAATTTTCTCAGGACTAGGAGTAATACTGCCTGCACGGCTCTTTGACCACAACATCTTGCAAAACTGAAACCTATAATACCGTACTGACTCAAGAATTCCAACTTGCTTGAGGGTGATAGGAAAGAATATAGAAGATGGTCTTAGTGAGCCTTGTGAGTGGGAGCACCTTACCTGGGCATAGGATGAAGAGTTTTCTTTGTATTATGTTAAAAGGATTCACAAGAGAATCAACAGACACTTTTTAGTTTGCTGATCGACTAGATCTTCTGGCTTACCAGGTTTTCACTACTGGCACATTCCACATGCCCTCGTGCCATAGATTTCTGCCCACTCTGCAAGGTGATGCCTGCCCTATAATTCTTTAAACTAGTTTCTCCAGAGCTCCTTGAGCTCTCAAGTTAGCATCTTAAGTGACTCATGTTGTACTGCACAGTTCAAAAGCAGATTTCTGGGTCCCTCTTGCAAAGGGCAGTGACACTGGAAAAGTTGAATGCTGTCATTTCATTATGTCCTTGAATGCTCCTGTATTCAGTGGTCCAAAAATTACTAAAATTAAACATATATGGTTATTCTACACTTGGTTTCTCTTGGCTGCAGTAGACTAATTTTGTCTATTTTGTGTTTAGAGGGCGGGGCTGTAAAAGATTGATTAAACTCTTGAATGTTGTGTCTTTCTTTTTCCCCCCTTTTCATCTATATTCTGTGCTTTCATTTTTAAGTCTCTTGCTCTTTGTCTTGGCTCAATGAAGCTCACTTCTGCAGCCAACCTTGTACACTGCAGAAAGCAGGAGGAGGTCTGCAATGGTCATCTCAGGAAGCAGATCCAGAATCCTCCTCATACACCACATTTGGAGCACAGCCAGACTCTGTTTGTGTGCTGTTTTCTGCCTTCTCATTCCCTTTTCTATGTCTGCTGGCAGGTGCTATTAAGCAACTGCTTTGCTAAAGATTTGAATTACTGGCCATGAAAAGTTGCATTTAAGTAGGTGTGATGTTTGTTGATCTGTAGCAATAACCTGTTTTCCTTAATAGGTTTTCTAATGTAGGTGATTCCTTTTAAACTGGGTTTTATTTGCTAAATTTACCCTGTGCTGTTTGCCCTGCTGCATTTGCAGGACAGGGGCTGCTCTGCTTGCTGCCGACAGGAATGCAGTAATTACAGACAGCAGAGGATGAAAAGGGCTCTTTATCGGCTAACCTGGCTGCCCTAAACACTGTGCACCAGCAGCATTTTATTGGCAGATTAAATGTCAGGCACCTGGCTTTAGAACTGGCTCCTGCTGTGTTTTGATGAATACTGGTACTTTCCCAGCTCAAAATAAAAGAGTGCCAGGAGTACACTAGTGCTTTAAAACCTAATATTTGAAACAGTCTGCAGTATCATGAGACTTCTGTCATCCTTCCTGTAGAGCCCACCTGAAAGCGTTCCTACCTTGGAGCAGATTCTTAACATGTACAAGAAATTAGCTTGAGCTCTACAAAAAACAAATCCATGTGTTCTCTGCACAAAACAAGAACATTTGCAGTAAAAACAAGTTATGAGAATAAACAACTTTACCTGTCTCTTGAACACAACATCTTTATAGTAATTTTCATATAAGCAGTGGCAAAGGAGGTTTTCAAAGTACAGTTTTCTGAGATGTTAGCATAAGCCATAGATGATAAATCCAAGTTGTAGGATGTAGATTCTGATTTTTATTTTTTTAATGTTCCAGATATTACCAGTCAAATCCATCAGGAAATTTGTTTCTCTCTTCACAGGAGAAAGGTTCTGATGGTTGATGTGCACTCCTGCCCCAAAACCCGTTCTTTTCTCCACTCCTGCTCCCGACAACTGTTTCTCCAGTACAGACAAATAATTACATGCTTGTGCAGTTTCTGGTACTCAGATGAGAACATAAATCACAAGGTTCACTGTAGTTCCACACTTGATGTTGTAACTTTTATCAGTCTGCAGTGCAGATGCTGTAATTGCAAAGAGAAAATTACATCACTTTTCCAGGTGCTGCCTTGAAAAAAATGTACATCCTGAACTTGCTCATACTGTATTTCCATTAGATTGATTAGGAGAGCCACAAGGAGAGGGTATAATGCCCCAGTGACCTTTTCACTCTCCTCACTAGTGCCATTTTTTTGACAGTTCGGGTCAATATCTGCTCTGTGCCTTGCTTTGTGGTGGATGTGTAGTGAAGTTGCATTCCCTTATAGCCAGGCAGTATAGAAAAAGAGGGTTTTCCAGGGTAGGCAGACATTTAAACAGGCTTATAGGCATAGCCTGTACTCCTGTTACTGATACAGATACTTTACACTTGGTGTGTGAATTGTAGGCTCAAATCAGCCCAGCTGAACACCTTGTCACCAGTTCTTCCCAGGTCTGTATAGCTGCTGTGGCATCACTTTACACTGGTAGCTTACTAATGGTCCAGAGTGGTGGATAAAAAATGTGTCTGAAAAACCATGCTTGTCAAAATGAGACTTTTCAGTCATCTTAAGATGTTGATGAGGAAGATATTTGGTATGTTTTTCTAATGGAATGAATATATCTCACTTCATTGCTTCAATTATATAAAGCTGGGGGAAATATATACTCTTAGGCATACAGAGATTCAGGTTTGGGTTTTGTGGTGGGGTTGGTTTTTGGGTTTTTTTGGGGGTTTTTGGTTTTTTGTTTTGTTTTGGTTTTTTTTTTTTTGTTTTTTGTTTTTTTTTTTTTTTGGAAGGTTTTAAAGGAGTTTAAGTAATTTGAAATGCTCTGACGCAGCTAATTATTTTATAGACTAGTATCCAATGGATTCATAGGCCTATTTTTCCCAGTGATTGCATCATTAATGATTGCACACCATTAGCAAATTATGGGGTCCAGTTAATAAATGCATTTATATATTAGATGCCTGACAGTGTAAATTTGTTTGTCATTTGGTTTTACAGAGCTCTTGCATGTTTAGTTGTACACATCACACTGCTGAAATCAGTCAGGCATTGCACAGGCCTAATGAAGAACAGTGTGAACAAACCTGCTATGACACATCTCTTAGAGGTCAGCATTTTACTTTGGGGTCTTAAAAAAGAACAAGTGAAAGAAGAATAAATTTGACCACCTTTAAGATTTATGAATGTGAAGTAAATGAGAAGTTTTAATTAACCATATTAACTAGTTAGTTGTTTTTTGCATAGCCTCTGTGAATGTGCCCTGAAAGAATAATATTTGTCTGTTGATTTAGATTCTTTGAGATTTTTTGAATAAAAGAATTATTAACTTGGTAACTTTAGGAAGAGCTGCTTTCAGAAATACTTTTTGCCACAGCCTTATAATAGTCTTTGGATGATTTTCTAGTCTGCCAGTCTCTAATGGCTGCAGAAATACTGTGTGACAGCTATGTCAGGTGAGGGATCCCTTACAGCTGCTCAGGGCATTGGGGCACATTGTGGGTTTGTGCAATATCTCACTGTTCATCATAGTTGTCACTGATATTACCTGGTGGTGTCAGTTTGAAGGTGGTTTTCTCTGCTAGGCTGTAACTTGTGACCAAGTGGGCTGAAGATTTCCCATCTGATTGCCTTCTGTTAGTGGGAGCTTAATCTGCGTTTTAGAGGGAGTTAATATCTGCTTGCTTGACTTCTACAAAAGCTACTTAGCAATATATTATAACAGATTTAGAAAAAATATATTTTAAAGTTATTAAAATGTCTTGTAATTCTAGGATCTGGACCCGAGAATTGAAACATGGCAAGGTTGTCATACACACAAATTTTTAAAAATAATACGCTATGAATAATATATTTTTTGTGAGTTAGCTTACTCAACTGGAAACAAAAATATTTCAGGTCAGCTGCAGAACTATATTTTGTTTTCTTACCAGACTAGAAAAGAAAATGGTTTTGGATAAATGTTTAGTTTAACTTGCCATGCTTTACCTGTATTTTTTTTAATGTCGAAAAGAGAAGCAGTTTTTTTTTTGTTTTTGCAGTTCCTTTTAACTTTCTTGACCAGCTCTTACAAACTTAGCAAGTACTAATTGCTCAGACAGGTTTACCACGTTGCCTTTTGCAGGTAGGGCTGAGCAGATCCCATGGTGTGGTGTCTGGTGGGCTCAGTTGTGACAGACAAGCAGCTTTTTTCTGTAGATCCCCAACTCATCAATACCCACTGCTTATTTTTAGAAGCTTCTAAAAATGGCGAGCAGTATATGAATTTTCTGCCAACATTTTGATAAGACACTAAAGTTTCTATGATCTGTGTGGCAGCACCACTGCCCAAAGACTCCTGCATAGTTATGTGTGGCTCGTACTTCTCGCTCAGTTCTAAAGAAAAGTACAATATGAAACAGGGCAGCAACAACTCCTGTATCTCTCTGGACCGCAGAGAGCAGCATCACCCCAGCTGTCCCCCAAGGGCCTGTGCACAGCACAGTGCAGTCAGCCACAGGCAGGTGCCTGCCCAAGCTCTGTTTCCAGTGCTCTAGCTCCTGATTTGGATGCTCTGTCAGGATCAGGCTTGGTTTCTTTGTGCTGTCTTTCTGCACTGTAGCCATAACTATTGATGTACTGTTCGCTACAGACACACAGAGCAGCAGCAGCCTGGCCTCTGCGCTGAATTTGGCAAAATATATTTTGGGGA
>NW_005054306.1:7161853-7192418 GCF_000277835.1 Geospiza fortis
ACTGGCAAGGAGCACACTGTGTTTGTGTTTTTTTATAGGCACTGAAGGTGATCCAGGTTTTCATAAACCAATGTGCCCTGCCTCACTATCTGGCAAACTGATTAAGCTGAAAAAGAAAATACTGCTATCTAGCAGCTGGAAAATCGTGATAAGATGGGGTCAAAATATCATGACTTCTGCAAAGGCAGCCTGTGCTTTGATAGTTAATCTTCTTGAATTGTTTTAATGTAGCAATAGAAGAGCAAATAAAGGTAAATGGCGGGTACAGTTTATGAAAAGTAAGGGAAGGTCAATGAAGCATAGAGCTATTATAGCAGAGAGCAGAACAGAAAGGAGTGAAGGCAATTAGACCAGCAGTATAAGACTGTAATATCTTTGATCCAGAACAACAACTACCTTGCTTAAAATCTAAGACTTCCAGCTTCTTCCTTATCCATAGAAATTATTCCAATTATTAATAATGCTTGTAGTTTTAAAAAAAAGTCAGATAGTTTTAAGAGGAAGACTGTAAAGAAAAATTCTGCACAATTTTGAATAAAAGTATTGAGGAGTTTAGGGTAAAAATTGCTTTAATGTTTTTAAAGAGTTGAATGGAAATGTTTTCCATACTGTAACTAACTTTGGTAATCTATACCCATGATATAATAAAAATATACAGGAAATGTGTATATACAGAAAGATGCCTGTATTTGAGCTAAATTTTGAATCTGTGAATTTGTCCAAGAATGAGATTTAGAAGTTCTTGGTCAGTTATTAGAAACAGTTTGTGCTGTGAACTTGACTTTTCTCTTTTCACTCTAAAAGGTGACGTATCATAGCCACTAAAAAAAGAAATTTTAATTTTAAAAGCCTTTGAAAAGTTACAAAGCTGCTGTTTTCTTGTTGTTTTCTCTTAGTCTGTTTAATTCACTTAACTCTATCTTGGCTGTTCTGTACTTTTTCTGATGAGAAGTGTGAGAGCCAAGGAGTCGTCTCCACTGCCAGTCTTCAGGAAGACAGTCCTGTTGTGTCTGTTTGGTGCTCAACCCAGAAAGTCATGCTGATGAGCATGAGATGAAAGCTCACGACAGACAATTTTGCTGTGCTTTCCCTTTGTGATAGCACAAATTTGATTTGGAGTCAGGCATGCCTTCCAGAAGGGTGCCCAGCTTTGCCTTGAAGAGAGCGCCATCAGAAATTATGGCATTGTCCTCAGCTGTTTGCCTCAGCAGCTAGGATCAATTTATCTGGCTTTTCTCCCCATTTTTTCAAATTAATTAAAGAATACATTGCCAGGGAATACTCTCTTTTTATAAGAGCATTTATAGAGCGTAATCAGCTTTTTTTTTTTAATACTAAACCAATTACACTTTCACAATGAGGTGTTTTCCAAGATCTGTAGCCTTTTTACTGGCATTTTATTAGAAGCCTTTTCTGCACTTTCTGAGTCTTTGGAGAAGGGGTCAAGGGAATGCATCAAGGGAAACATGGCCAGCAGGTCGAGGGAGGTGATTCTGCCCCTCTCTTCTGCTCTTGTGGGAACTCACATGGAGTACTGCAACCAGCTCTGGGGCCCCCAACGAAAAGTAGGATGTGGACCTGTGCAGTGAGTCCAGAGGAGAGCCATGATGATCAGAGGACTGGAACACCTCTCTATGGAGACAACCTGAGATAGTTGGGGTTGTTTAGCCTGGAAAAGAGAAGGCTCTGGCGGGACCTCATAAGAGAGCCGGAGAGGGGCTTGTGACAAGGGGTAATGGCTTTAAACTGAAAGAAGATAGGATTAGATTAGATACTAAAAAGGAATTCTTGACTGTGAGGGTTGTGAGGCGCTGGAACAAGTTGCCCAGAGGAGCTGTGGGTGCCCCATCCCTGGGAGTATTCAAGGCCAAGTTGGACAGGGCTTTGAGCAGACTTGTCTAGTGAAAAGTGTCTCTGCCCACAACACAGGATTAGGAATAGAAAATCTCTAAGGTCCCTTCCAATCCAAACCATTCTGTGATTGTAAGATATTTAGCACAAGGATGCACAGCATTACCTCTGACAAAAACATCATCACCTTTTCTTCCTATGCTTAGCTCTGGTTCTGGCTTCTCTCTTCTTATCTTCTGTTTGTTTGGGGTTTTCTTTTAAATTTATTTAGCACTTGAGTGACTTGGGTAGCTACTATTTCTGCATTTCTACCTGCCAAATATTTATTTTATCCCAGATCCACTAATTAAAAGATTACATTATTATAATTCTGGATTAGATTTGGAGAGGATTATTACTTTATGTAAGTGTATGCATGCAAAAGCACTGGATTACAGCATATCTTATTAAAGAGACTATACCTTTGCAAAGGTTATCAATTCTTTACATGATAAATGTTATTTCAACACACCAAAAACTCTTAGTCAGAAAAGAGTTTGCTACAGGTCTAAAGCTGCTGTCTAAAACCTATAAGATCATGTTCTTTTTACAGCTCAGCTAAATTACAAATTACAAAGCAAAACTCTAATTCAAAGCCATATTTTAGTGTGCAAAATAACTAAGATTGTCCAGTGAAACTTTGTGGACCATAGTGCACGATGACTTATCCTTCTAAAGGAAGATATGTTGATCATATTGTCAGATATTTATAAATTTTGTACACTCAGAGAAAAAGATTTTCAAATAGTCTGGGATTCCCCTTCCCTGCATCCTTGCTGTCAACTTTTGTCAAATGCTTTGCATTTTGTAAATCTCTTTACTAGGTTTGACTGACATCCTAGTACTGAGACAGTTTTTCCTCTCAGGTGCAGGCAGCATCATGATGTAAATCATGTCACAGGATTGCTGCTGTGAGAAAGTAGCCTAGTGTCTTGTTTGATCTCTTCAGGGTGAAGCAGATACCTGCCCCCAGCTTTCTGGGACCGATGCATGGAGTTGATTCATTTTCATCTGCAGCGAAGGCTCTTACCCCCTTTCTCACTTACTAGAACAGGCAGCAAGTGAAATGAGGTTTTGGCTTTTACTCAGAAATGGTTTGGTACAAATGTGATGTACAGGTGTGTTATGCTCTGCTTTCCCTTTTGGTTTGCCTGCCACCACTTGAGAATTTGTGCAGTCATTGGAGGCAGCATGATGATGGACTCCCCAGTGAACAAAGCCCTTCCTGCTAAGATTTCACTCTAAAGAACATTTTAAAATGTGACAAATTTAGTTCGATGTTTTGTTGTTTGGGATTGTTATTCCCTCAGAAGTACAGTCTTGCTGTAGAAGCATGGACATCATGTGATTGCTGCTACAATCAAGGGTTACAATTTTATTTTACAAATTAAACAGGTTGCCCAGATCAGCTGTGGATGCCTCATCCCTGGAAGTGTTCAAAACTAGGTTGGGTGGGGCTTTGAGCTACTTTTTTTGGGTGTAATACAAGGGATCCCTGCCCGTGGTAGAGAGATTGGAACTAGATGATCTCTAAAGGCTTTTTCAACCCAAATCACTCTATGAAATTCGAAAAAGAACTTGCTCAAATGCTCTCAGTTAAAACCTCATTGCTGATTTAAAATTGCTGTGTTCTGGCTGAGGGCTGTATTTGATCACAATAATATTTGGTTCATTATCATCTAATCTTCAGCTTGCAAACTGGCTGTTTTCCTGTGACAGTGATGTATGGTCCATGGCACGCAACTGAAGTTAACATTTATATTGAGCTTAGTGATTTAAGTACAGTTAATCTCTCTATTAATGCTGATTAATACTCTGCATGATCATGTTTTCATTTCTAGTTGACAGAGAGATAGCATTTGGTTGATTCAGTGGTGAAAGCAAGAATGTGTCTTTTTACCCTAATTGCAACAATTTCTAACAGTTACTGTTGTAGTTTATAATTCATAACAAGAAGAAATAATGGAGAAAAAAAGCTATGTACCACATTTTAAACAATTAGCATGTATCTCATTATTACCTTAATAGGTGAAACTCTCTTCTGCAGCTTGATAATATCACTGAAAAGCAAGCCAAGGTGCCTTACTCTGCTTTGGCCAATATCTTAGTATGTAAACAGAATAGCACCAGATCTTCAAGTCTTTGCTCTGTCCTCACCAAACTGTGATGAGCTTGGGATTTCTCCACGGGCTCTACGGTGCAGACTGTCCATTCAAAGTTGGCCTGGCACAACTGTTTCTGTTTGAAGAGGGCTCCCCCTCCCTGCCCTCACCCTGTTTCAAGAAGTGGCGTGGAGTCCTTTGGCAAAGTTGCCAACTCAATTAAGAAATGCTGTCAGTCTTGCCTTTCTTTTTGAAAAGACAAATTGGTACTTATACATCTGGGAGCAAAACCAATAAAACATATTACTGAATGTTAAATTTTCCATCTGAAGATTTATTAAGTGTTCAGAAGCATTTTGCTTCAGTTCTGAATATTAACAGGATAATTGCATTTCTGGAGTTATCAGCGTTTGAGGTACAAATCACCAAGTGTTTTAATTCAGGCCAGGTAATTGTGTCACTTTGATTGATTGCATATTTAAGGCAAAAGAGTATTTTTTTAATCCAGGCTGAACATTTTGCACTTGATTAAAAGTGCCTCGTGGTGACGTATTATCAGAAAGAGGTTCTTTCACTATATTCTTGGCTAATAAGATACCACAAAGTAACAACTATGCAACATTTTTCCTGTTTCTCTACACATGGAAGGTATTATGAAAATTCCACGTCCTCCTAAAATGGCTGAAAGGGAAAGCTAGGCATTATGCATACACACACACACACACACACACACACACACACACACACACACACACATATCTATCTGTCTGTCTGTCTGTCTGTCTGTCTGTCTGTCTGTCTGTCTGTCTATATTCATTTTCAGAAGATAGTGCTTTCATGTACTTCAGAAATGTCACTGCCAGGCCATCACTGCAGACTATGAGAGAGCCCACTGCTGTGCAGTAACTGGTGAGAGTCCCAGGCTGTTCCAGTGGAGGGCGTTGCTTCCTCTGGATTCGCTGAGTTTTCTGCACAAGTTTTCTCCATCTTGAATTACCTGGATGTGTGCTGCCTTTCCCAGCTGCCATGCGATGTAGAGTTGTTATTAGATGCTGGATTTGGATGGGTTAGGAGAAAGGAGCCAGCGGGTTCTATATCACGTCCTTAAATGGAGTCAGAGCATCCCAAATCCTGCTGCTGGTGTGGGAAGGGACAGGTGCTAATCTCATTTGCAGAGCTTGAGGCCTCAGTGTTTCACATTATGGGCAATTGTTTAACTGAAGTGGGACTGTAGAGGGTCTATGAGATTACAGTGAAGGTGAGAGTGATTGTGATGGACACAGGACAGACAGAATGAGTGATCAAGCCCAGCTGGAGTCACACTCAGCAGTGTGTTGGATAAGATGAGAGGACAGCTGAATGAAAAAACCACTATGTGAAAAATTCCACTTTTGGGAAAAAGGAGCAGTGTGAACAAACACTCACGTTAGACAAAAACCCAACCCAACCAACCAACCAAAATGTAAAGAGAGAAAGCAGGCAGTCTTGGGGAGCAGCTGAAGGCCCTGGCAGAGATGGATGGACTGAACCCCCCTGCTATGTGAATAATAAGTTGTGCTGTTGTAACTGGTACAGTCAGTGTGCCAGGCAGCAATGGAAAGGAGTTTTCCTGAGTAGGCAGTTGCCAGAGATGGAAATTGAGCAATGAATGTCAGTGGCCATTCACATGGTGTTTTCAAATTACACTTTTTGGCCAATGATCTGTTCATGACTCCTATTTCTGACTTCAACAGAGTCATCTTTCAAAAACATTTTCATACCAGTATCGATGAAGAGTGGTGGTGGTGCTTCATCTGTGCTGTTGTAGTTCAAATGACAGCCCCACAATTGTAGAAGAGATAAAAGCAACTGGCAGGCTCAGCTGGCCAGTGACAGTAGCCTTCAGGCTTTGAACATGGTGTTGATCAGCAGAAAGCAAGCAGTGTTACATGGAAGAAAGGTGCAACCAAAACATGGCCCAAGATCTCATGAGAGACCTCAGCCCAGAGTCTGACAGTCTTTCTATCAAAAGCTATGGAGAAAGGATTTCATATCTCTGCCTCAGCTTGTCCAGATGCAGAACAGAGATGTGAAAAATATTTTGTGCAATAATGTGGAGTGTGAGAAGTTGTCTTGTGGAGAGGACTTCCAGGCTGATGTTTGTTCTTGGCAAGGACCTTTTGAAATTTTGAGATGGCAATAACAAATGTTCACCTGGATAGTTCTCTGCAATGTGGAGATGCGTGGTAGACTTCTTAAAAAATATATTAAATATTAGTTTGGTTATAAACATGTTCTTCTTCTGCAGTGAGCTTTACCTACTAACCAAGATTTCAGTGTTCAGAGGAGATTAAATGGATTATATAAATATTCAAGAAGTTGGATATTTCATGTCTTCCTGTTGCTGGAGTTAATTTTTATTTCTTACAGATGAGTATAGCAACAATGAGGTAATTACATTTTCTGGTGATTAACATTGCCCTGGTGTAACGTATAAGAGCCAGAGCCTTCAAGAGCACTGTCTTCCAAAGTTACCCTATCACATGGCCCATTGGCAGAGGCAAACGAAGTAATTTAATTCTCTATGATTAGCATTTAAAGCCATCTACCCAGAAACCAATAAAAAGGTTCACAATTCATCCTGTATTATTTCACATAAGCCTTTAACAATATTAGTCGAAGGCAGTCTAGTTCAGGGAGGTAGTAATTCAATCTGTCCTCCTCCTCCGAACTCCTGGTTTAAAGCAGTAATGAGCAACAAAGGTTGTTGTTAGGCAGCTGTTATAGGTCCGGTGGTGAGCAAGCAGGTGACAGGAGCCTGGTTGCTCCAGGACAGCTGTATGTGTGACAGAAAGTGTCATCCTGGCTGGTGTTGAGCTGCCACCTGGGCTGGCAAGAGCAGCATTCAGCCTGGCTGGCCTCATGCCTCCACCTAGCATCGAATGGTGCTGGGAGAAGGTGTGGGAAAGGCTGCTTTCCTCCCACTTCCCTTGTCCAGGCTGCAGTTTAACACAAGTCTGGCTCTCTGAATTGCAAATTTGGCTTCTTCAGAACCGATTAATTCAGTTAGGAAAGCCAACACCCCCTATCCCACCCCCTGTCGCAACTTTAAAGGATGTGCCAGTTGGGCACGCTGCAAAAGCCATTTACAGCTGGAATAAAGCAGGACCTGGGGTGGCAGTGCCAGGCCTAGCTCCTTTCTGAAAGGAAAGGCTGCTGCAGTGTGGGTGCCTGGCTGTACTCTTTTGTGCATTAACATACGTGCCAACTGGGCAAGTGTGGGCAAAGGCAGAGTCTGGCTTAATGGCACACAAAGCAAATGTCAGCTAAATAGATTTTCTTTATCTTAATAAGTGATGAGATGTTGGCTGCGGTACAGCCGTGCTGGATGGTGGTGCAGTGGTTTCCAGCTCTGCTCTTTGCCATCTATCCTAGCTGGTTGCTGAGGTGGCACTGCCTGTCTGGGCATCCCCCTCAGGGGCAGGTTAGTGCTGCCACCTGGATATCCCATTAGAAACACTTGGAGTGCACTCGGCAAATTTTTCTCCTGAAAAAGCCTAGTTCCACAATTTTCTGCCAAGCCTAGTGGCTGACCCAAATGGCACCCTGATTTTCAAGTTTAAATGTACCAACAAACAGAAAAATACCCAAGGTCAAATCATACTTTAATGCTGTTAGGATTTGTCACTCCCAAAAAAATACCATGAGCAGAGCCATTAGTCAAGGTGCTAATGAACTTTTTTAAAGGATTAATGGAAAATCCTATATTCTTTTTAATACATTTTTAAAATTTTCACAGCCCTCCAAAATAGCAGGGAAATAAAACAAGCTGCTTCTGCTCATTAGTTTTTGCAGTGAGAGAAGGTTCTAGCCCTTTGGACGAGCTCTTGCTTTTCTTTCACTTCCCACCCAGTAGAGGGGAAATGGGATGTTGCATGTGTAGCACAGATGGGGACTCGGCATATGGGTCACGCCAGCGAGAATTAGGAGGGGGAGTGAAGCGTGAAGACATGTTGCCCCTGACACCTCGGTGAGAGCTGCTGTTTGGGATGGTTTCTTTCTCTGCCCTGATGGATTAACATGCAGCAGTGCATGTTACAAAGCCTTTTCTCTGATTTTCCTTGCCTAGAGGAGAAGGGTTTTCCCACTTCAACAGCCCCAGTGCCTTTGTGTAATCTCGTATGCCTGCCCAAAACCACCATTTCAGTAGCTCAGTGTATTATTTTTATACGGTCTGTAAGTATCTTAAATTGCCAACGTTCAGAATGTGCCATTTGTCTTTGTAATAGTGCTTTCCTTTTTAATCATGTTCTTTCTTTGCTGTTTTCCTGCCAGCCCTTGGCAATGTTTCATTTTAGCTCAAAGTGAAAGAACATCCTCTAACAATATTCTGTAATCCTCAGCTATTGTTTGATCAGTTTTAATTCAATTTCACTGCAATGAAAATATAATGGGAGGATGAACTCCAGAACGTACAACTCAAGGAAAGTTGCTGTCAACATTACCAAACCTGCAACCAACTTTTGAGACAGCAATGGAGAGCTAAGCCTAGCAGCTCTTTGGTCTCATGGTCTGCAGTTCTCTTATTTATCTGCTCAAGTATGAGTCACATTTTTCAAAAATTGTCCAAAGTAACCTCTAAAGTTTTGAGTAGGTTCCTTTTGGGATGTTTATATGAAATGCCTTGGGTGTGCCTCTCTGATAGGGTTGATTGCCTTTTATTTAACAGCAGTGTTCTTTATCCTCAAGCCTCTTTAGAAGCAGGCTTTGAAGACTCCATCAAAAAAGTTAGCACTTGTTCGGTGTGCTTTCAGTGCAGATATAACTCAGAAATCTGTGATTATCAAGACTCCTCTGCTATTTTTTTTTCTCTTTTTTAGCCTTGTGTAGGAAAGAAAGAAAGGACAAAAAAAGCCTCCTTCTCCCCCAGACTGCAGATATTCTACCTTGTCTGGGTCCTCTGATATTTAGTAGCATTGTCGTGACTGCTGTGTCTCTGATCTACATGTCCTCCATCCAGCTTCAGCCTGTCTCTTGCTCTGTTGGGATTCAAAGGCAATTTCTCACTCTTCACAGGAATTATTTTTGGAGCTTTAAAAATACTCCATCCGTAGCACGGTGTTCCTACACGGGCTGCCTGCCTCGGGAGGATGACTTGGAGGAGGAAAGCGAGGCTACAACCTCCCCAGCACAGCTGATACAATGCTGCCTTTGTATCTGGCCCCTATTCATGCATGACTGCGGCATAAAAGAGCAGCCCCAAACTAGTCCTGCTCTTGGGTCTGGTCCAAGACCTGCTTGGAGGTGAGAAGGGGGTGCCTAAGGGAAGGATTCTTTACAAATAACCTGTACTCTTCCTCCATTTTATGGGCAGCTAAAAGCTCTTGCTGGAAGATACAGAAGTTAATGTTTGGAGCTGATGATGCTTGTTACTTCAGCCTGATAGTAGCTCCTGAGTAGGAGTGCCTCCATGAATGGTGGCAGGGCATGTTCTTTTCTCATCTTTCTTTGTTTTCTTTGGTCTTTAAATAGCTTCAGACAAAGAAGTAAAGATTAGGTCAGATGCCCAAAAAAGGTGTCTTTGCTTGTGAACCCAGCAGTGGTCAGTATGCCTTCCTGGGAAAGCATCCCTGTTCATGCTGGCCTGAAAGCTATACCACGCTTGGCAATCCTGCTGCCTCCAATCTGAATACAGTAAAACATATCTTGGTGATCACTGGATAGACCTAGAAACATCCCACCCTTCTTCTTGGCTGGTCATAGCAACAAGCCAAGTTCAAGGATTTACTTGTATGGTTTCCTCTTCCCTTAATGTACTGAGTTTCTTTGTTAAGCAGCCAGTTGCTTTGATTCCACAAATAGAAATTAATCATCTTTCTGTGCAAAAGGCAGATACAAGAATAGCACTGATCCATTTGAGTGGCATAGTTTGGTTCTTCCATGATTTTTTTGTTTTTTTTGGTTATACATGTGTGAGTGTGTCTACATATGCGCATGAATGCAAGTCTTGCAGGATATTGTTGTTCTGAGCAAGATCATTGATTCTGAGATGTTCAGAGGGTGGAGTGAAAGAGAATGGAAATCAGCTTTCTAAAACAGAGGCCAGAAGAGATATGTGCCATTAGTGAGGTAGCAGTGATCAAAAACTAGTGGGAAAAAGGGTAGGTTACAGAAAAATGTTTGCAATCTCTGGGAAGAAGAAGCACTGGTACTACACAAGCTGTTGCAGTGTGGATCAAGTTGATATTGCTTTTGGGAGTGGGGTATCCACAGGTCTTTTGACAGCAGAATTCCCCAGTTCAGAGGGACTGACAGTTAGGTCTTAGAATCCTCTCTGTAAAGCCATGATGATTCAGGGGGTATGAGCCAAAATGGGCTCTGTGTGCAACCAACCCACACTGACACTTTGATTAATTTAGAGAAGGACCTGCAAGTAAAATTTAGTGTGAAATGAGATTACTTTCATGAGTTATGCTTGACTCCAGCCAAAGAGTGCATGGATATAGATGCTTATCAGCCTTTAAGAAATGTCATAACACTGGAAGAATACAGATTCATAATATACAGTTAAAGACTGTGGCCCCAATTGCACTCCCTTGTCTAGGAAAGCTACATAAGTATCCACTTAACTTTAGGCTTATATTCTTTTCACTTCAGAGGGATTTAATCATGTGCTCAAATAATTTCCTGTACTAATACTCTCCAGGTGCACAAAGGAGCAGAATCAAAATTTAAGACAAGCAGTTCTTTGCAGTGTGTTGTTCATTAGTGCGGGTTGATTCCTGATAAATATTTTAACCTAAGTTCATTAATACTATTTCTGAGGCAAATGTATTTTCTGTACATGAGTGTGCAAAGTCTTCAAACCCATCCCATACTTGCAAACTCAGAATGAAGTGCTGTTTCATCTACACACCTGATCAATTTGTGAACTCAACCAGCAGCTGTGAAAACATCTCCAGTTGCTCCATTGGCCAAGCATTGGTGAAGGATGTTTGCATTTTAAAATTCAAAGAAAACACCGAAATTCTACTTATTTGTCATCAGTATGGTTTGTATGGGGTAAGGCTGATGTTAACAATGATCAAAGGGGAAAAGGGGAGTTTAGGTATGTGCCTGGAACTCACCTCTGCTCCAGCCTGACTGAAAGCTCCATCATCTGTGCATCACCTAGAATCACTAATGCACAGCAATCAGAGTTAATGAAAGGGGAATCTGCTGATATGTTAGACATGCTGACAGCCCTTCTGTTTGTTTGGTTTTTTTTTTAGGGTAATGGAATGTGCAACCTGTTTCTGTTTTTTTCATTGGAGCTGTGTTTGTGTTTTCATGAACTACCTTTTTTTTTCCGATGAGTTTAGTTCTTTTGAATCATGAGCTTGTGTGTCCTCAAAATTTGTTACAGGTTTCCTCAAGTTATTTTGTATTGGGTTTCCGCTTCCTGGGTTCACAAAAATGGATCTTTCCACCCTGGTTTAGGAATAGGGATTGTTCATCTACAGCTACTGTTGTACATCTCCTTCCTGAAAAAGCTGGTGTGGGTCTGCTAGCTCCTTCATTTTCCTGCTTGCTGTTTGTTCTTTGTTTTGGTGACTTATTCAGGGTGGATGGCACTTCCTTGCTTGTGTGCTTGCTGCTGGGGTGGCACCCACAACTGGGAGTCAATGGGACAGCCTCTCACCCAGCAGCTGAGGTTCACTTCTGGAGGTATGGACTTCTTCTGGGAGAAGAGCATTTGGGGGTTGAACAAAGAACAGCTTATTAAGTACACCTTTTACATCTTGTTTCACAATGGCATTTTAAGAAGCCCTTCCCCACCCACTGTCTATTGTTCAACTGGATGCACAATTCCGACAAGCTGCATGAATCGCTCCCATCGACAGTTAAAGCTGTGCCGCTTAACCTTATGCTTCATCACCGGGGAAAACATAATTGTAGTGGACATCTCCAGATGTTCTCACTTTGAAAAAATGGCATGTCTGCGTTGCTTTTACAACTCACAACTGAGACTGCTGTGGTCTTTCCAGATAATGGAGTAGCTTGAAGCAAACTTCTCTGCCACAGGTTCTGATGGCTTTTTCTGCAGAGCCAAAAAAGCTTTGTTAGTCAGGAGAAGGAGAAGTCTTAGGACCCCATGAGTGCTTTCAGGCTCCATGGCTGCTACAATAGGTGTGAGTGCATGTTGGTAGAGCCACTGCTGTCATTATTGTCTAAGCTGCCAACAGGGAAGAAATTGATTATGAATTCTGGGGATCTTGTCAGCCTTGTGGTTGTTACCCTGAAAACTCCAGAGACTATCACAGCATCGGCCTCATCAAAGCCATGGTCCCAAAACACATCAATATTCCAGGATGTATTGTAGGATTTAATGCCCCTGTGCAGCAGGTGTTAAACACTTAGTCTTCCTGTTTCTTCCAACCAGCCATCTCTGAGGTTCTCTCTACAGTTCTAAAGGTCATACACAATACAGCAAGCAGTTATTTCGTCATAAGAGGCAGATACTTACCATCAGCTGTGGCATCTGGTTTCTGCTTTCTCTGTCTATCTTTTGGTTTGTGGAAGCACAGTCCGCCCGCATTCATCAGCTGCTGGGGCTGTTTTTTTTTAATGGAGCTCCAAGGATTTGCCTGGAAGCCTGGATTGTCAGAAAGTGAGAATTTTGGTTATGGGTTGTTGCAATCAGATGGGCCAGCAAGAAAATATTCCAGATTCTGAAAAGTCATTCCTGTACATTATTGGCTAAAATGGGTAACATATTTAAAAGATAGATATGAATGTAAATCTTAAACAGCCCTGAGGAGCTTGTATAATTTATTGTCAGGTGACTACAGTAAATGAAATGTGAGGGAAAAATGTATAATCTTTTGTTGGGAAGACTAATTTGGCATTAAATTAATGTTTTACTAATAGTTTTCATGTTTTAAATAGATCCTCTGATCATTCTGTGTAAGAGCATATCAGTAACAGCATAAGGCTAGAATTAGCAGGAAATTTAAAACCAAAACATTTGGGAGTGCAGATGCTTGGATTATACCCATTAAGCAACTTGGTCTAATTATTCTTGTATATACTATTCTTAGTGTTATGTGCTTCTATCACTTCACCAGCTCAAAGTAACAGTAGTAGGTTAATCTAAACAGTATATTAAGTATAGCTGCATTTTGGTGAACTTCTGTGTAAACATAGAGATTTCTTTATTACTACCTTGGAAGTCACTGGAAATAATACTCATTTAATCACAGTGTGCATCACAGTCTTGAGATTCAGGGAAACAACCATATGCAAAGGTCCTCAAAATTGTCTTTAGGTACTTATGGGATCTATTATAGTTAAATTCCAGAAGTTTTTAAATGAAAAATTTATCAAAGGAAGCTGAATAAATAAAGAAGTAGGACTGGAGAAGAAGAGCTGGAGCTTCAGAAATTGTTTCTGGTGGTTTTACAAAAAACCCCACAGTTAAAAAAGCCACAGGGCAAACCAACTCAATGCTGAGCTTCTCCAGAAAGTGAAAACCTGTCTTCCAACCATGAATTATAGCAATCTTAAAACGTATACTACAAATGTTTCTAGTTTACCTTGGGGATCAGATTAAGCCAAACTACAAATATTTGCAGTCCATTACAAATGTTTGGGGGGAGTTCTGACTTGTTTTTCTAAATAGCTTCAGTTAATTGGCAGTCAACTTGAGATTTAAAAAAAAAATCACTAAGGAGTGAACAGGCACAGTTCTACAGGAAAATTACTTCAGCATGAAGACATGAGCAAATAAAAATCTCAAAAACATTGTTTGCAGAAAAGAAAACTTCAGAAAAACTTGCCCTGGATAGCAGTTTGTGTTTGGTACCTCGTAAGTGCCCTAGCATCACATCAGGATATGCGTTTTACAAGTGTGAGGCCTGTGTTCCTGGTGGGGTCTGGCTGTGAGAGTGCAGAGAAGAGGTGCTGGGAGCACTGGCCCCAGCAGTGTGGATGCAGCTGCAGAGGAGGTTTTGGTACAGAGGATGCAGGTGCAGAGAAGGTGCTGGTACTTCCTGGGCACAAAGACCCTTGGCCTTGAGCAAAACTCCGTCAGAGCTCAGCAGACTTACCCCCAACAGGAAATTTGGTGTTATTTGGCCCTTAGAAACAGGAAGCCTAAGGATGATTTTTCTTCCAGATCACTTCTCTGAAGCTCATTTTTCCCTTGGCTGGGGCAGCACAGGAGACCAGCCACATCTAGAAACAGTGTCCACCCACTTCCTCCCTTTCCCATCTTTCTCATAACTATGGAGAAACATAACAGTTTGTACACTTGTTGTGTACAAATTGTTGTACACAACAGTTTGGTTTGGAAGTATTTTTTTCAAGCTAATAATCCAGTTATTTCCCATATAGTTGACTGCTTTGAGAGGTTTTGTCTAACCATGTAAACAGTTCTGTTTTTTAAAAAAAAGTTGCAATTAATTCTTTTACATTGTAATTACAAAATTAAGTTCATGGCAGTAATATGTAATATATGTAGGGGGATAGAATATAAGAAAATAGTGTAGAAAGTAATCTTAACCCTAAGGAGTTGCAGCTGGGCCAATTATCAAAGATTAGGAACAGGCCTGACTTTAACAGGCCACAGCTGTAACCAATGAGAAGAAGAGTGCTGTAAAAGAGTGGGGTGGCTGGTTGAGAAGGGAGGAACTGGAGTAGGTTGGCTACTTTCTGAAGAAGAAAGAGTTAGTGCTTTGAGGAGCTGCCCACGAGAAAAGAAGGTATGAAACTTTTGTGTTAAGGAGACAACAGTATGGAACCCCTGCAATAAGATGACAGCAAACATGGATATGATTAAAATCTTCTCATTGCCTTTGTGTGAGTTCAGCTACACCACTAAAAGAATGGGTTATGTACTTTAGCATGCAAAAAAAGGGGATAACTTGTATTGTTGTAATTGTATTTTTCAGTAGAGAGATCTTGCAAGTTGAACCCAGCACAAGGAATATGTGTAGATGGCACTGCACTTGACCTTGAAATTTCAAGACATACTCTTGTGTTATAAGAAATTAAGCTAGAGAAAAAGGTCTAAATGTCAGCAAGAAAAGGGACTTTAACAAATGAAACCATACATAAAATTTGTTGCTGTGTTATTTTATGGTTGGGACATTACTCTTTCTTCCTGCCTTGCTGTCAGCTGGCCTGATATACTTTTGTTCTGATTAATTGTGGTACCCTTTCGGATCAGACAGGCATTGCTGGTGGAGGCTTGCTAGGATGTGTGGCAAAGAAAATTTGCAGCTGCTGTTTGAACTTCTAGGAGCAGAGATTGTATGGTATAAGATGGACAAAAACTAATCTCACCAGGGCTGCTGCCAACTGATTTGGAAGAAAATATTTTTAGTCTGACAGGGGTTATGGCGGTGCTGGTTTCCTATTGCAATCCTCTGAGGATTGGATGGGAAATATCTGCAAGGAGTGATGGGAAATGTAGGAAATGTTTTGAATTGCCTGCAATATCCAGAGCATAAGTGGAAGTCTTGAAAGTTTAAGGTTTGGGGGGACTTAAAAAAAAAAGTATGTTTTTTAAAATTCAGAGCTGCTTCATACTGTCAGTAAACACCCTTTAACATATTTTGGTTGCTTTGCCCATGGATAGAAGGGGTGTTGAAAGGGGTGCAGAAGAGGTGTCATCTCTGGTTTTCATTAATTTTTTTTCCTCATTTTGCTTGATTTAAGTTCCATGGCTAAGCTGTTTCCAGCATCTAGGGCGAAAATCTGTCAGAAGTCCAAGATGCTTTTTTATTCTACTTCACTTAAGTCCTCAGCAGTTAAGTAACATTGTGGTAGGTAGTGTAGGAACATTGACCACTGTAGAGTTTGTTCTTTTGTCTCAGTGGAAGAACTGTGTTGTGCTCCTAAACCACTCCCAAAAACCTGACCATTAGTTCAGAGCTCAGACCAGGCTAGCAGTGTGTATATCTAATTTTCAGGGGAAATCCTCATCCTTATTCCTTATTGATATTTTAACTATCACCTTAGAGCTGCTGTTTGTTCTGTGGACCCCATAAAGTTTGTGGGTAGTCTTGCATGGTTTGCCGGCTTTTGCCACTCTTCCAAGTGCTCTGATGGGACTGAAAAGTCCTTGATTTTATTACAGGGATGCATGCTTATGGCAAGTGGCAGAGGGACATTTGGAGAATGGGTTGCAGTTTGACATCTCTACCACTAACTAAGCTGCTAGATCATTGTCACTTGTGCTCTGCAATGATTTCTACTTCCTGTGGCTCTGTCTTTGGGTTTAGTCAAGAAGAATTAAAGGGGATCTGGGCTAAAAGCTCCCTGCTGGTAAAGAAGCATCCTACACAAAGCAAATGATCTCTTAGACAAAGCAATAGCTCAGGGCACCCTTTGTTTTACAACCTGGCTGAAGCATCCTAAATTGGCCACAAAAGTTTTTTTTTTTTGTAATATAATTTAAAGAAATTAACAATGGCTAATTTCTCCAGTGCCTTGGGGATTCTTATATAAAAATGTTGATTTTGAAAAGTGAAAAATATGAAACAAGACTTCAGCCCATTTGTTGAATGGGACCGTACAATGAGTAAAATGTCACTGCCTGTTTCCCTCCTCAGGTTTCAAACTGTACTTGTCAGACATGGTAGACACCTTTTTTCTTCAGCCTCCAGGGAGCTGTACAGTCCAGCCCAGTACAGTCAAGTCCATGGAAAGAGTTCAACTTAAACTGGAGGGAGAAGAACTTTTTGCTCTTTCTGTCAGCTTTTCCAGGATGTGGTTATGGTGTGTGTCTCTTTGCCAGTTTAAGGGCGCTGGTGTTAACTCTGGCACTTTGATAAAATAAATCAGCTCATTTTATTCAGTTACAAACATTCTGTTTTGTTCCTAATGACACAAGTACAAAAATCCTTACATGAATGGGTAGCTGTTATTTGGTACAGTTCTGCCCGTTTGGGAAAAAAAAATCAAAGAATTAACTAGGCTGGAAAGACCTTGGAGATCAGAGTCCAACCTATGACCTAACACCACCATGTCAACCAGACCATGGCACTATGTGCCACATCCAGTCTTCTTAAACACCTCCAGGGTCAATAACTCCACCACCTCACTGGGCAGCCCATCAGGTAAAGACTTTCTGTAATCTTGCAGGACTGGATCACAGACAATGGTAAGTTGGGCCAAACCTTTGAAATAAATTATTGTGATTAAGACGATGGAAAATGTGTAAATATCAATATGGAGAAATGTGATGAATAAAAATGAGTCACATAAAAGCAAATATTTAACAATAAGAGTGGGAGGTGTCACTCTGTTCAAAAGCATCTCTAAGTCATCGTACATAATGCAAATTTGCAGGAATTATTTGTCCTGTTGTCCTGAAAAACATTTGTGCTGGTTACAAATTTAAGTGGGAAATCACAGGCTTTGTACCTGGTAAATTAGGTGGTAAATCTTTGCAAATTCATGTGTAGGAATAGCTTTTTTGCTGCATTTTTGTCTTGTACTAGACCTAGAGAAGCTGAAACAGGATGATTGATCTGCCAATCACCTAGGACTTTGCAGTCATTTGGGGGAAGGCGGAGGTTGAGCAGTTCTAGGAGCATACAGATAGTGGCTTAAAGTAACTTGTGCAGCCCCAAAGACAGTGATTGCAGTAAGCCAAATGTGCAAAAAAGCTGTAAGACAGCATCCATCTCTGTGTGGCAGAGAACAAAATAGCCTCTCTGGAAAAAGGAGTGTTTAGAAGATATATTTAATATTTTGAGGAGAGTATTTTAAGGTAAGGAGTGCAGTCAGTGAAGAACGGGGAGGTGATGTGAATATAGCAAAAGGCAAGTAAGATGTCTATGAAGAAAATCTATTTTTATGTATAACTGAGGTAAAATCTGGAATTAGAAAGGCTACAAGGTCACAGAAATCACATTTGGAATGAGATATAAATGGGAGCATATGCTATGTGAGCTGTGGAGGAAGGCAAGGGTAGATTTTAGACATACAGGAACGATCAGTAGAAATAAGACGTTGGTAAGGATGTGTGGAGGAACTGAAAGTGCAGTGGCTGAGGAGGCTGGAAACAGGTTTCCTGGGAAAGTGTGAGGAGGTGAAAAGGGGCTATCTGCATTCTTCTGGAGCAGAAGCACCCTGGTCTGACTGTGTGGGGGAGGCTGTGCATGTGCTCTCCAAGCTGTGCCTCCTCTTGAGAGATGCAAGACTTGTTTCTTCAGGCTCTTGGGTCAGTTCTTCCTGCACTTCGTGGAAGGGAACGGGAGGCAAGAGAAAGAAAAGCAAAATGTTTTCTTCCTTTATATAACAAATACTCACTGTTGGATTATGCATGACATAACATAGGTAATGTAATACCTAAAATACCTTTGAATTCATTAAACACAGATGAAATATAAAACAGCTGCCATGTGCAATTCAGAAGAGGTTAAAACACTGTTTTCTTGCTTAGACCATTCTGGCTTTTCTGTATCATGCTGAGAACAGACTGCTCTGCCCATTAGGGGAAGGGAGAACTGCAGCAAAGCCAGCCGTGGTTCATGGCAGCACACTGCTCTTGACTGCTTGTGCAGTTGCATGAGGGTAAATGTGCTGGATTTTTGGTGCCAGGTATGTTGACATTAAAGCCCAGCACCAGTTAGGAAGTTTCTGCTTTGTAGTGACTTGAAGTTACAGAGCCTGAAAATATTTCCTTTGACAGAAAAGTAACTGAAGTCTTATTTAATTGGTTTTTTTTCAAACACCAGCAGAAAAGATTTCATTGCTCTAGCTGAAATGCAATCAGTCAAATTAGAACTGGTACAGTGTCCAGAAGATATTTATTTTCTAAGGATATTTGTCATTAGCACCAAGAATCATTTGGATTCTCCATTGGATTATACAATGGGCTACTGAGCATTAGTTTCAGCACTATAGTAATAATAGAGAAATAACTGCTTAAACCACAATTAGGTGGGAATGTAATGCTCCCTTCATGAAAAATTTAGTCATTAATTTTATGTTGATATCTTTTTAACATTATTAAACTGTACACTGGAGACAGTGGTTCCACAAAATAGGTTTTTCCTATAGGAGCTGTATGATTTAGATGGCTGCAGCCCAGTAGGCATTAGAAAGAGTAATGAAAGCGTTAAGATGACAAATGCCATAATTAGGTGTGCAAAGAGCATTGGCAGGCAACCACCTGACAGAGTGTTTGTGTGTGTGTGCATGTACATTCATAACACATATTCATTTGGTTTTCTGCTGGGTCGCATGAAGCCTCTGAACTCTTAATTAGGAGATTTTCTAATGTAATATATTATAATCTCTTTAAGCATATCATGGTGAGCTGGGGCCTACATACAGACATGTATTTCTTCTTTACACAACATACTTAGCCTGAAGAAAAGAGCTGTGTTGCGTTTCACAGGGCAGAAGTGAAATTGTTCTACAATGTATATAATTTTGATGTAACTTAATTTTTTTTTTCCTATACATTTTCTTACTTGGAAAGAAGATTTCCAGTTCACTTTTGGCCCATGTGAATAAAACAGGCACATTTTAATAATACATGTCTGCATTGCCCTGAGTTCAAAAGAGCACTGACAGATCACATCTAGGATTTTTAAAGCTCTCAGCTGGATTTCACTGATGTCATCAGGTGTCCGGTTTTCTATTTGGTATATGATGGGTTTGGGGTGTTTTTTATGTTGTTAGTCCTTGTCTTTCTTTTAAGTGAAATGATTATGCAAAAGGCTTCTTCACGGTCAGCAGCCTAGGAGGCTTGTTCTTCAGGTGTGTTCACTTAAATGATGAGAGGAAAAAAAAGCAAGAAACATCTATAGGGATATTAAAAAAGAGAAGACCACAGTACAGCCAGTCCTTAGAGAAGTAACTCTAGGCTCTAAATGGATCAATCAGTGAATGAAATTACAGAGAGTGATGGAATTGTCAAAACTGTTCTTGCATTACCTCAAAAGTCTTGTTGAAGCTGTGGGCATTGCAGGCTGTAGCTTAGAAAATTCGTCTGTTTTTCAGAAGTGTTTTTGCAAAGTAGTATTACATTGCCCTGTGATCTGGCCACCACAGATGTCTCATCTGAGAGCACTTTGCTTCTCTTCTGCACCACACTCATGCTTGGTCCAGGGTCCCTCCACCACCCCTACTCAACTGGGAGGAAACCCTTCTTCCCCAAAGACAGCCTCTTTCTCCTGCCCAGGCAATGACAAGAGGTGATAGGGTAACCTGGCCATGCCTGCTCCTAGCCACTGGAAAAATTAACCCTGTTCTGCCCAAAACCAGGACAAGAATCTAAAGACAAATATTAGAAGGTGACCCCAAGCCTGCATGTCCATATGGATTCATACATGGCAATTTCCATGCCCTTGCTGGACTACAGAATGTGAAGAAACCAAAGTACAACAAACCAGAGACCTGCTGGAGGGACCAATCAAAGTCCATGCTGGTATTTCTTCTTCTTGATTGATATTGGCTTTCTGGTCTTAATTGAGCTGTTAGAAGCTGGGCCAGGTTTGAAATAGCACAGAAGTGCTTGCAGCATTTTCTGGTGCTTGCTCTGTGGTTGAAATGGTCATTGAGAAAAAGGTGGGAGACTATTCTGTTTGGCCTGGGCTTCAAATAATTTCCATGCCTAAAATACATTACAACCTGTAACCAAAGGTTTACACAAAGCCTAGTTGGCCTTTGTAGTGTTATTTTTCTCAGTTGTGGCTGATGTGCTGATGCCAGCATTTGGATAAGACACATTGAGTAAAAGCATTGCAGTGCCATAGAACATGGAGTAAAACTTGTGTAAGAGTTGGTTGCACTACAAAAGACTCTGAATCGTGTCAGATATTTAGGGCAGCACTGGTGCACTGCCATTGGAAATCTTGGATTCAATCAATTTTGAGCTCTGGAATACAAGATGAGAGTGATTTGTGTTTGGAATTGTAAATTTTACAAGAGGGCTCAAAGCAATGAGCCACTAAATGTGGGTCTCTGGTTTTGGATGGTAAAATTCATAATTTGGATGCTGGTGTTGGACATACTGTTAAAATATAAGAAAAGCCGTATTGTTCTAGTAACTACTCTCTCTCTCTCTAGCTCTGTTTCATTTAAGAATATTTGCCTACAGGCTTTCCCACTTTTCTTTGCCTTCTTTCTTCTAGAGGTTTACAAAATACTACATGCATTTCCGCAGGCTGCTTTGTATTTTTTTTCTACAATTCCCTGTTCAGCAGCAAGGGCTGAATGTCAGATGGGTGTGCACACACAGTTTTGCCTACAAGCAAAGAGCAAGAGAGAGCTTTCATGGAATGACGCTTGCATGCATAGGCTTACTCTGTGGGAGAGTTTATATAAATCTCATTTACAGATTATGTACCTGGCAGCAAGTGAGAGCTGGCAAACCTGTGACAGCAATGCTTGACATCAGCTATGCTAATTTACAAAACAAACCAATATCACCCAGGTAAAATCTTTAATAGCCATCATTAAAAAGTACCTTTTGCACAGTAGTTATTCCAGAATGCAAATGTATATCTTGTTGTGACAGTGTGGAGGTTTTGGCCCTTTACTATGAGGAAGACACTGAGAGTGCCCAAAAAAGAGCAACAAAGCTGGTGAGGGGTTTGGAGCACTGGTCTTAGAAGCAGCTGAAGGAGCTGGTGTTGTTTAGTCTGAAGAAAAGGACAACCTTATCACTCTGTACAGGTACCTGAAAGGAAATTTAACTTGCGCCAGGGAAGGTTTAGATTGGATATTAGGAAAGATTTCTTCATGGAGAGAGTTGTCAAGCATTGGGAAAGGTTGCCCAGGGAAGTGTACCTCCCTGAAGATATTTTAAAAACATGTAGGTATGGAGCTTAGGGACATGGTTTAGTGGTGGACTTGGCAATGCTGACTTAAAGTTGGACTTAATGATCTTAAAGGTCTTTTCCAGCCTGGACGAGCACATGTCCTATCAGCCAGCTTGGCTCCAGCACATGGCTCCTGGCTCCAGTGAGCTCAGGAGGGAAGGGGGAGGTTTGGGAGGCCCCATGGGAAGAAGCTACATGCAGGATCGGTGTGGAAATGCAGTGGTGAGGGCAGTGCAGTGGTGGGAGTTACTGATGGCACCGCACTGAAGAGCTATGAGCATCATAAGGAGGGACTGCTGGACCCAGTCCCGTTAGCAGCCAGGCTTGTTCACCCGCCTGCAGTACAGTCCTTGACCTTGTGGCTGCCCAGGTCTAGGCTAACATGTATGGCTATGTTACACTGTCCCTCAGCCTTTGGAAACCTCTTGGACCAGCCTTCTTCCCACTGTGGGGACCTGCCTGGTGGCTGCCCAAGAGAGGGTAAACTTTAAAATTCTCACAGCAGAGAAAATCAAGACTTTTTAGCTGTTGAGCCGAAATAAAAAAAGAACAGAAACAGAACTGCAGATTACCATGACCTTAAAAGTACGTCTTAAAAATGCACTTTTTGGGCAAGAAACAGCTGAGACAAGTACTTATCATTGCTGAATCTTTTTTAACATATCTCTAAGTTTGACAGATCTTGTGCTTAATTGATTTGGACCTAGAGGAAGACCTCAATTTAGACTTTGGTTGTTTCTTATTTCATACAGCTTAGCCTAGAGATGAAAACTGCTCTATCAGAGTCCTTAATTTCATTTGCTCAGCTCCTGCAAGACAGCAAAATGTGCCGTAGAAGCAGAATTTGCAAATGAACTCAGTTGGCAGAGCAAATACAAAAAAGCCTGGCAGGTGTGCAAACGCTCCCAGCTGATGCTGGGCTGTTGCTGTATTTCTTGGCACTGAGGTAGCACACATCCGTGTTTTCTGGTGTGTATCTAAACCAAGAGTTTAGTTTGTCTTGGGAAGGGCAAAGAAGAAGGCAGGGTTTAACATTTGGAAAGCTGTGCCCCCTTCAGCCAGGACTCACCCACTCTGGCTGCAGGAGATGCCCCCAAAATACCAGTGGCACCCTGTCACCACAGCTGTAAACAGCTGTTTCCAGTGAGCTGCGTGACAGGTTGTTGATTAGATGTTGCACAACCTTTAGCAGGTGGTGAACGTGCTCCATCACTCTCTGTGTCAGGCATTGGACAAGGAGGTTCACAAGACTTATTATATCTTTCCTGAGTAGGTTCATGTAAAAGCCCAGTGTGGCAGGTGGGAGGGAGGGTGTGGAAGGCATCTGGGATTGCTGTGTGGCATCTGTGAGCAGCTGCCATATCTGGGTCAGACAGTGTACTGTCAGGAAACCTGTAGAGGAGGAGCAACTGATGGACCTCCATGATCTGTTTGTCCCTTCTCAGAATCAAAGGGAAATGAGGCTGAAAGAGATTGTGCGCTGCAGAGGTTCCCAGCACCTCAGCTGCTTTGTGGAGCCACTAGCAGTTGCAGTAGCTCTTCCTTATCCCAGACTATAGAGCTGCTTTGACACTGGAAGTGAGGGAAGAAGGGAGGGAGTGGGGAGGTAGGGTTGTGGAATGTGTCACAATCTGGAAACACCATCTTCTGCTGCCTTTTACTCCCTCTTAAAAACCTTGAGTGAAGCAGATTTTCTAGCCTTCTGAGGAAATCTCTCCTGATGCCTCTCCTTCCTCATCACCAGACAGTTTTGCTGTTGAAAGAACAGAGGCAAGAGGATGCCTGGCTGTGAGACCTGTGGAGGGGGCTCCTGGGAAGATGTCTAGGGGTTTGAGCAGGCACTAGGAGGTTGAGAAACTGAGATGGGCTGTGGGAACCTCTATGCAGTGCAGAATCTATTTGCAATTAGCTGGTTACATTGCTGGTTGCTGTGTGACCATTATACTCCATCTGCTCCTCCCTGTCTCCTTGCTGATCTCCTGTCTGTACCTGGCTTCAGCCGTGGCAGAGGGGGAGAGGCAGGAATCTGATCTCTGGCACTTCAGTTTGGTGGTGAGTGCAGGTGATTAATGCCTCAGTCCATGCACTGTTAGCCTTGCATACCCAACCCATGGCTAAATCATGCTGTAGTCTCTGTACCCCAGTTTGTCACCTGCAAACAAAGGTGGCCCTCTCCTGAGTGCTGGGAGTTTTGCTGGACTGTGTCAAACTCCCAAGCCAGAGGCAATTAGTAGCCTCTTAATAGGTAGAGCGTAGCCGCCAGAGGAAAGGCAATGGCTCTTTGCCTGCTAAAAACAATCAGTGCAGTGGCATCTAGTGCACAGTGGGCAGAATTACAGATGTCCAGCAGCCCCCCAGCTGAGCTGGGTGGCACTGAGGAAGGACTGTAGGCTGCCTTTAGAGGATTCTCTGGAGCTGGGAGCATATCTGCTCCTCTCCTCCTCTGTTCTCCTGAATGGAGCAGGGGACCTCAAGTTTTAGGGCAGCTCAGAGTGCAGCAAGCTGCTGTTGTCTTTTGTTTATGAGCACTCAGTAATCCAAATGCAAGATTCTGGTGTAGGATTGAAAAAAAAAAAAGGGGGGATAATCTAGTTCAGGCATGTACAGAGAAGAGTGGGTATTGCCAGTGTTCCTGGTGGCAGGAGCTGCTGATGAGCCAAAGAAGCTGTAGATGTTTTAACTGACAGGGGATAAATGTCCTGGCACTCAGAATCTCAGTCACAGCAGCAGCATGTGCTGTCCCTTCTTGAACTGAAATGCAGTGGGTGCCAAATAGGCATGTCACAGAGTCTGGCCTGAGTATTGCCACAAAAGCCAGTGAAATGCCACATTCTGCTCTTTTTTTTCACATAGAAAAAACAAAATCAGCATGTAAAATGGCAATGAGCAGTCCTGGATCAGTACTTGAGCAAGGAGATGCCCAAAAGGGCAGTAATTCAAATAAGAAATTTGATGAGTCACTGTTAGGTACAAGTGAAAGTCTATTTCCAGTTATATTTTGGTTCTTGCATGGTGAAGTAATCCTGATGGGTGTCACAATGTGTTTGTTTGTGTAGGGACCTTGTGTGCTCATTTTGAGCAGCAAAAAGGTACATGCATACATGTGGCATATGTGCTGTGTTGTTTGTATGCTATGTTGAATGTTCATAGCAAAGTACAGGTCATATCTTATTAATACCAAGAACTGTTTTGTTGTTGGAAGGTTTTTCATAAATAAAATGTATGTGAAGGCTCTAGATAAGCATAGAAAATTGAAAGAAAAAAATTACTGTAAAATAAATACACTTTTATCAATGGAAGACTTAATTTTGTTTTTACTGAAGTCAATGTAATCTTTCCATTGTAGTGGTCTAAGCAGCACTGACCCTAGGAACCTTCAGTTTTGAAATGATCTCTTATTAATGACAATATGTCAAGAAATTCCTCTTATGAAAGTACTGGAAATTCTTGGATTTTGCCCTAAAGAAGTGGGAGTCAAAGTCCCCTCCTAGCAGCATGGAAAGTCAACCACATCCTTATTCCTTTTCCTTTCCTGTGCATCAGCACGCATATACAGCTTGTAGGTACTGGATAAAGCCCTCCAATCCCATTGATTCTGGGTCTGAAGGCTCGAGATTCTTAAGCATGCGAATCAGAGCTGCCTATCACTGAAGAGGAAGGGAATGATAAGTTTTTCAAGAACATAGCTTCATGTGTCACAAAATGGTGCATTAATTCTATTGGAATAATTTGCTATATGGTTTTATTTTAGAAATGTAATGAATCCTTTACTCTCCATGATGAGACTTGTCCAAATGTCTCTTAGTTTTCAAAATACTGCTTTATCTACCAAGCTACTTAAATATTTCTGACCCTTTCACTCTGTTCCTGCAAATCCATTTTTCATCCACCCTGATGTACATGGCCTTCCTTCCTTTCTGATAGGAGTAAAAAAAAAATGGAGCCCAGGTGAATATTGCTTTTAAAGTGTTATTTCCCTGGGCTGTAATATATAGTTAAGAATCTGCTTTCTCAAGACAGAGAATACTCTAAAGATTACCCACAAGGATTAAAGATTTCTCTTGTCTGTACACATCTCATTCATCTGATCACGAGTGATCCACGGGAGAATTTCTAGATGGAGTGGGGATGCAGTGGGTGCTTTGGGAAGTGCCTCTTCATCCAGGCTGGGTAAGATGGACTGGAAGGTATGCTTTGCTTCTGGAAGCAGAGGAGATAAGACCCAGTTTATTTTCTTTCTTTGTCTTTGTATTAAAGGATTATTAAAAAAAAGAAGGAAAAGAGGATTTTATAGTAAATGATGGATTTCTTTTGAGTTCTCTATAATTCCTTTGGCTATCATCAGATTGGGAGTTGCAATAGCAACACAGTAAGTATTTATTTATAAGATGGAAAAGTATTTTAAGATACTAGCTGCACAGTTGCTTATCTGGTGGAAACAAATTTTAAAAGTTACAATGGTTGTGAATTGAATTTTTTTTTAAAACTCTGCTTGAGATCAAAGGTAAAATCCTTCAATTTCTCAGATAGAAAAACAGCCACAGTGCTGCAAGAAGAACTCAGTTATCAATAGCTCTTGGAGAAATTGTTTTCAGAGTTTGCACAGCTTCATTTCATAGCTATCTTTTTTATCTGAAGCCTGTACTTGAAACATCTGCAACTACCAGTACATTGCTTTTGACTGCAGTTAGTTACAATGAAAAAACTTAATGGTGCTGGATGCTAAATTTGTTATGTACAAAACTTTTCCCTCTGCCTCCAGGTGTAAGCAGCAGTTACTGCACACATTCTGCACCTCCTTTCCATTTCTTGTGTCATATTTTCTTTGACATGTTTTCTCTCACTAAGTAAGATGAACTAAGTTTTCATCATTAAAAAAACAAACCAATGTGCTTTTCTTAATAATAACCTGTTCATGGTTTCAACAAGGAAGCAGTCTAATTACGGTGAATTTCATTCCACCTGCCTCAGCCATTGGCGAGTCTGAGATAGGCAGATGTAAGGCAGGGCTGCAGTGTGCCCTGCACCAGCAGGGTAAGGCACAGCTCAAGTTGAAGGTGCTGGCTGAGCTGTGAAAACAGGACCCAACAGAAGTGGCTGTGTGTCAAGGGAATCTGAGGGGGTGGGAGAAGACCCTCTCTTGGGTAGTAAAATGCAACAGATTTATACGGTCTTTCCAAATGTGCATTGCCTGAGGACTTCTAGGTTTCCTTTCCTTCTTACTTGGCTATTTTAATCACTTTTCCTAGTACTCTTCTTCATTTTGTAAAGGCATTGCAGATATCAGGGTAGATGAAATGGCTGTTTAAATAGCATCTAAAAAATAAGAAAAGGTGTGAGACAGAAGTGCTCAGAAAAAACATTTCTCTGACTTCTGTGAAATTAATCTTCTGTGTCTGGAAAATTGGGATTTGACCTGTAAGGGTATTGCAGATTACAGTGCTGTCTGTTTATATGATGCAATGGAACTCCAAATCAAAGCCTACTAAAGTATGGACAGATGAGATGTGTTACAGTTATGAGAAAATTTCATATGAAGAACCAAATTCTCTGTTAGCCTAATCTGATACTTCTCCAATGTTGTTGGATGTATAATGCCATTTATGCTCTCAATTATTTGATCCATAAGTGATATAATTGTCCTCTGGCTTTTGTTTATGAAAACTTGGACAAAGTCTTTCAGCATTAATGAAGAGTCAGCAATGTGATAACAGCACAAAGGAGTGGAGAGCCAGTGGGTTTGTGCAGACTTTACTGACACTGATGGGGGATAGAGACAGAGGTCAAGAGCCAGTAGAGTGGCACAGGGCAGAGAAATTGTCTGTTCCTAAGGAGTGCTCCAGCAGAGATGTGCAGCTGAGATGGTTCCTGGTCACCATCAGAGCAACAAAAACCCACCAGAAGCATAGTGAGGAGCCTACTCACAAATATACTGTAGCTGTTGTGTGGATTGGATTGAATTAAGAACAAAGCTGGCATCACTAGCCTGAACCTAGCTGACCTATGAAGCACTGTGGGAGCAAAGAGCATGGCAGCTTGACTCAGCAGTTATTTAGCTAGGAGGATAGGGCAGGACAGAAGCACAGTTCATGCAGTTCTCCTTTTATTAAGCCAGCAATGTGCATTGTTCACAGTACAGTCTTGAAAGAAAGGCTCAGCTGCTGTAGCACAGTAAGGAAACCACAGAGCCCTAACATGTGATGGCACAGCAGGAGTTCTGCTAGGGGTGTGCCCCGTGCCTGATGGCTGTGCCGTCACCTGTGATTGCTTTGTCTCTGTTGTTGTTTACTTGACTGATGGCACCTGCCAAGGGCAATACACCTACAAATATCATAGCTTTTGGTGTGCCTGGTGACAGCCTGCTATGATTCTCAGGACCAGCTTGTCCAGTTACTTAGGAGTAATCCCCTTTCAGAAGCACAGGGTATTCCTTTTCTAGTTCTTCTTGACTCCACTGTCCTTGTGCTAGACATTGTATCCCTGCTGTTTTCTGTCAGTTGGTGGCTGTTGAGTTTTTTACACTGTACATGACATCTGCTCTTCTGTTGGGTGCTGTTTTACTGCTATAGAGCTGACTTATATCTCCATGGCTCATAGATAGGACTGTGCTACTGCAGGAAGTAGAACTGTTTGCATCCTTGCTAAAATAGTGGGAAAACACCATGACATGTTTGTAAGGCTTCTTTCTATTCTCATTCTCCCCTAATTTTCCCTTTCTTTTTCTCT
Organism: Geospiza fortis; assembly: GCF_000277835.1. Lineage (NCBI taxonomy): Eukaryota > Metazoa > Chordata > Aves > Passeriformes > Thraupidae > Geospiza > Geospiza fortis. Next base: position 7,190,376 of record NW_005054306.1, read on the forward strand.
CCTGCTAACCTTGTTGAAAATGTTGGTGGACCAAAAACAACCAGGGCAGCCTTTTTTTCCTTCTTCTTTCTTTTCCCTTACTAGCTTTTCTTTATGTGCTGGGATAATTATGCCCAAATTGCCAAATAGAAAATGCTTGCATGTGTTTTGGCATGTATATAGTGTTACCTCATATGTAATATGGAAGGATGGCAAGTGTTTTTCCAGGATTCAGCTGAAACAAACCTTAGCTTGCCTACAGCTGCTCAGGGTTTCCTTTTGGTCCACATGTTGCAAATGATCAGCTTGGTAGTCCTCATTCAAGTATAATTGGCCAACTGCAATTGTATTTCAGAAAAAGTTAGTTTTGCTTCCTAAATTTGAATGAGCATACAATGTTTTCCCCCTGGACTGAAAATTGGAGTTCTCGTGTTTAGTGGTTAAGTGGTATTTGTTGTTTATTTTAAAAATTTCCATAGAAGTCAGAGCCCTCCCCCATGCCTGCCTTCATGCCAACAGCAAACATTTTTGCAGTGGTGACTGCTGTAGGTTGCTTTGGCTGTGAGATCCTGAAAAATAATGTCTCTTGAGTGGTTTGTTGGGCTCCCCCCCACTCCATTTCTTTTCTTCTGGTTAGTATGGATGCCTGAGCGCAATCTGACTCATCATCGGGATGTTTTATCTTGGTGTTGACAAATGCCATCTTCTGTGCAAACTTTTTCTTTTTAAAAAAGAAAATCCAGCTGTCTTGGTGGGTAGGTGCAGCTGTCAAGTTGCAAGTGTCAGAGCTGCTCTAGCTGCATTGCAGACTGCTGGGTGGGAGAGTGAGTCCCTTTTCATTGCACACCTGTGCAACACAACCATGGAAATAAATGCGGTGGGCAATTTTTGAAGTTCTTTCTGAATTTGTATTGGCCTTGAATTTCAGGACCTTGGATAGTTTGAGCTTTAGACATTTAACAGTAGATATGTTTAAAAGGCAACAAAAAACCTGATGTAATGCTGAACTAGAAGTAGGGTGGTATTTGTGAAAAGGAGCTGCTTCCAGGAGAAACTTCAGCCAACAGGGAGGACTAAGGGTTTTGTATGAAAATATATGTGACAAAATTTTGGTCTGAGAAGACTTGGTGCCTGTGCTTCTCTGCTGTTGCTGTGTTTTAGTTTGTCATAAAATAAATGACCAGTGACAAATGCCTGCTCTCTGTAGTTACTTGTACAGTGGCATGTTTTAAGGTTGTGCTCTGAAAATGAGAGCAGTTCATGGACTGAAACTAATATCTACTCTCCTACAAATAACAGAGGTCAGGCCACGCACCCCAGGCCTCTCCTGCCCGCTCACCTTCTTCCTTTCTTTAAGCCAAATCACTCTGGGCTGGCCAAAAGGAAATTTTCTCACCTCCCTTTTCATAAAGTTGTGTTATTGCCTGTCAGTGCTAAGATGCCTGAAGGGTGGGAAGAATGATGTGCAGAACTCCATGATATCAGAAGGCTAATTAATTACTTTGTTATACTATTTATACTATATTTTACTATAACTATATTACACTAACAAGAACCATCACTAACTAAGTAACTAACTAGAAAACCCGTGACTCTCTGCCCAAGAGTCCTGACACACACGTGGATCCAATTGGTCAATGAATCCAAAACACCATCACCAGAATCCAATCAAGCAATCACCTCGGATAAGCAATCTCCAGAACACATTCCACATGGGCACAAACACAGGAACAGCAAATGGGATAAGAATTGTTTTGGTCATTCTTTTCTCTGCTTCTCTCACAGCCTTTCTCAGGAGAATCCTGGGAAAACTAAATGTCTCTCTCTGTTCAGAGGGCATGTGAATACCACAATTGCCTGGCAGCCCATCACAGACAGGAATGTTCCTGTTTCTCCACACACAAGCTGCCTGCCCTCTGCCTGTGGGGACCTCTGGTGCCCCTGGGCAGCAGTCATATCCACCCTCCCACGTGGCAACAGCCCACAGAAATATAAGCCTGGCAGTCCATAGTGCATGTGGAGCTCCTGTTCAGCACTGACATGCTTTAGTTCGGATCCAAGCCC